>NW_027508833.1:37047500-37572500 GCF_051911475.1 Siphateles boraxobius | reverse complement strand
CACATATACACAAACTCAATCTCTCTCCTTTTCATACCTGTATAATTAGAGTCCTAACTGTCATCACATTAGTGTGTGTGGGGAGAATCAGGTATAATGAGCTGGAGATTATGGGCTTTGTGTGCTGCTTCACCAGTAAATGCTCGCCATGCCAAAGGGATTTATAATGAAAGCCAGTGTTATCAGATTACAATAACTGTTTCATTACAGCATTATTTACGCTGTATAAAAGAACAGCATTCCTAATCAGTCAAGGTAAGCAGAGAGAAAGGTAAACTGTTTCCATTAGTCATTTTTGGTTTATGGTGGTTTGTTTTAACTCTACAATGAAAAAAAGAGTTTATATAAATAAATCGAAATGGTAAATTCTGTTTATCTAATGCTTTATGTATATTTCTAATCAATGTTTGTGCAGTCTTTTTGCTGTAATGGCTCTCTAGATCAACAGTTCTTTTCTTTTTTTCTTTCTTTTTTTTGTAATCAAATTTGTTTATAAGCAAACATTTCATCATAAATCATGAAAGGACCAAACTGAAAAGCAATACATATACAAAAACATATTATTATTAAAGGGATAGTTCGCCCAAAAATGAAAATTCTGTCAGTAATTACTCTCCCTCATGTTGTTCAACCCCGTAAGCCTGAACCCTTCGTTCATCTTCGGAACACGAATTAAGATATTTTTGATTAAATCTGAGAGCTGGATCACTCCTCCATAGGCTTCTTGAGGGATTGAACTTGCCGGCCTCGAAAACTTATTAAAGACATCATTAAAATAGTCCAAGTGACTACAGTGGCTCAATATTACGTTTATCAAGCGACGAGAATACTTTTTGTGCGCAAAAACAAACATAAATAACGACTTTATTTCAACTATTCATTTCCTTCTCTTTGGGCCTCTAGTCAGTTAAACTAGTGTAATTGCGTAGAGCTACGTCACACGTAGGCTCACTATTGGCCGACACTGGTCATGTGGGTGAATGCTGTGACGTACAACAACAGATTATACGCTGTTTAACTAGTAACCTGACTCGAGGCCCAAAGAGAAGGAAATGAATAGTTGAAATAAAGTCGTTATTTTTGTTATTTTTTGCGCACAAAAAGTATTATCGCCGCTTGATAAACTTAATATTGAGCCACTGTAGTCACTTGGACTATTTTAACGATGTCTTTAATAACTTTTCGAGGCCGGCAAGTTCAATCCCTCAAGAAGCCTATGGACTAGTATGGAGGAGTGATCCAGCTCTCAGATTTATCAAAAATATCTTAATTCGTGTTCCGAAGATGAACGAAGGTCTTACGGGGTTGAACAACATGAGGGAGAGTAAATACTGACAGAATTTTCATTTTTGGGTGAACTATCCCTTTAATGTATTATCTTATGTCATGTAATTATCATTTTTAATTAAAGACAATTATATAATATGTGTGTGTGCGTGAGTGCGTGCGTGTGTGTGTGTGTGTGTGTGTGTGCGTGCCGGCGAGTTCTCTGGGCCTGAGCTCATCTCAGATGGTCTAGAAGACAGTGGGAATGTGTGCTGTTATCAGATGAGTCCATGTTTCAGCTTGTTTTTGGGAGAAAATGGACATTGAGACATCGTGGACATCAACCAGACTTTCACCAGCGACAGGTGCAAAAGCAAACATCTGTGCTGGTATTGAGGTGCACCATTGCAAACGGTATGGGTAACTTGTATTATTGTGAAGGTACCATTGATATTGAGGCATACATTTGGATTGTACAGAGACATAAACTGCCATCAAGATTACATCTTTCCTGGGAAGTAAGACAATGCCAGGCCTCAATCTGCACATGCTAAAACTGAGTGGTATCTAGACACTCTGCACAATAGAAGGGATGTGCCTGCCTGTTTACTGCAGTCCAGATATGTCTCTTATGGAAAATGTATGACCCATCATGAAAAGGAGAATTAGACAGTGATGACCACAGACTGTTGAGCGGCTGTCTTGTATCAGACAAGATTGGGCAAATATTCCACTAGCAAAACTACAACAATTAGTATCCTCAACTCCCAAATGATTAAAAAGTGTAATTAAAAGGAAAGGTGATGTGACACAGTGGTAAACATGTCTCTGTCCCATCTTTTTTGGGGTGTGTTGCAGCCATCAAAATCAAAATTTGTTCATATTTACAAAATACAATTATGTTGGTCAGTGAAAACATTGGAAAATGTTTCTCTGTACTTTTGTCAGTTAATAAAAGGTTAAATAGAATGAAAAAAATCACAGATTCTTGATTTTATTGCACTTTACAAAATGTCCCAACTCTTTCTGATTTGGGGTTGTAATTTGTATTTGCTTTATTGCTGTGATCCGTTTTTGGTTCGTGACCCACCAGTTGAGAACCTATGTGTTAAATTATCTCATTCACAAAAAGAGGGGCACACACATCTGCAGAACCCCTGATGAGAGATGATTTAGATTTTTTAAATTCGCAGAGGTGAGAACTCACTTGAGGATAAAATCATTGCCTTCACTGACCCCAGTAATCAGCAAAACAGTACCCATAAAACAGCATGGGACCCTTTAAAATAGTCCCAGCTCTCTCTGAAATTCAACAGGCGAAGAGAAAAGAAGAGGGTGAGGGGTTTTGAAAAAGAAGACATTTCTGTTTTTGATCAGGACAGGTTAAATCCTTCAAACCTCTGGAATAAACAGAGGCGGTGCTAAATTGGCTAGGTTTTCTCTCCGCCAAAGATTTTTTTGGAGGTGGCAGAAAGATCCCCTCCCCCAAACCTCAACTCCTCTGGAGAGAGAGAATAAGACCATACACCCTCTGAATCTCATTTAGTGAAGGATTACCTATTAACCCTCCAGAGGCCTGAGAGGAAAGAGAGAGTCTGTTTGCTGAGGGACTTTGAGAAGAGCTCATGGACTTCGTTGGGTGGAAATAATAAGACCTCAAAAGGATTGCTTAGCTACGTGCTAATTTATAAAAAACTAGTTTGGGTATTGCTGGTGGTGTAACTCGTTTATTCACTGTCATGAAACTCCTCACATCATTGTCATAATTTTTATCCTCTCTGTTAATACCAACTGTGTTTACAGGCACCCAAGTTTCTTTCAAAAGAGAACTAGCTCAGCTTTAAGATCGCGTAGATTACTTTCTCCACAACTGAAACCATGCCTCGGGTTTCAGGCTGTGCCAGAGGTTATTTGAGGGAAGGTAATGATGCTTTAAAATGTAAAAAAAAGAAAAAAAAAGAAAAGAAAAAAACCTTGAAGATATCCTGAATTTAGCTTTACTCGGGTGTTAAACTAAATGGTTATGCGTTCACCATTCCTGGCGTTAATGGCTAGCTGTTACACCAAACTAGTATTTGTTTTGATTTAAAGCATTAGCTTTAGTTTTGTATTCCACATCAGCAGCTTTTGACTATAATTAATGTTGGCAAGATCTCAAAGGCAACATCTAGTCATATTCTGTATGATGTTCCTCTTGCAATAGCACATTACATCTCAGTGCAAGAACAGTGCAGCTTTATCGCGATACCCTCTACCTATCAGAACACCCACCGAGGATCCAGTCACATGTTGCTTGACCTATGACCTCTAGGTCTGCAGCTGGGGAAGATTTTTACATTCCTCCTCCACTGGCTATTCATTAACCCTTGCAAAGGAACCGGTTATAAAGCAACTAATTGGTAATCCAGCCATTATTGATGAAATAACCAACTTTTTAGTTAAAAACCTTATTTCCCCCTTTAGTTTCCAAACGTTATCTCAGAGCCATTAGAAATCTTTCTCTTGCACTCTCATCCTGGTTTTGGATTAGATTTTTTCCTCAGGAACTTAAGAAGGAACCGGTTGCAACTCGTCTAAACGTTCCTAAATTCAGCGTCCATGGTAAATTTAGAAGATAGATGGGTCACCCATGTCTATGAAAACAGACATGTTATTATGGTGGATGATGGGATTTTAATGGCCTCAACGATAAAAACACACGCTGTGGTGCACCGAGAGCCGACCAATGTGATCCTACGGCTCCAAACTCTACAGGAGTCTATATGGTTAGTTTCGTGCTTGTTGATCTCCTGTGCTTGTGTTGGGGAGGCTTCAAAGAGCATTAGCTTCAACAATTATGAGCAAGAGTTGTGAGACCAGGCAAAGGTTGACGGGACCGTGGAATCTACAGCTGTAATGTTGAGTTAGATGTTCCCTCAAATTAAATCACAGGCCCTGTACTTCTCCAAAACTTGCCCTCGTAGGCCTTTTCACCCCACAAATCATGAGTCTAGCTACTTGATCAATGTCTGGTCCTTAGGTTTGGGATTATGGATAATGATGGTTGTCAGAGGTTCCAGTGTCAGGAATCACTCTGTGTCTGCTATTCCTTTCATGTCCAGACGAATAGGATGACTGTGTTTTTGTCTAAGAGAGTAGATATGTAAATACTCATGTCAAAGAGGATTTTGAGGAGATGTTTCCACTATCTTTTAGATGGTGGGTAAATAGAGGACTGCATTGAAAGGCTAGAAGGTTGCGGTAAATGTTGCAGAAAACGTCACCGTCCCAAGCTTATCTTTGATGGATGTTGCATTTGTTAATCCTCTGTGTATTTTATGAGGTTTTAGGTAGACCTGCTGGCTCTACTTTTATGGTTTCAGACAAGACTGGATTAGACCTCCTTACATATACAGCTAGGCTTCATATTGCCTAGAGAAGGGTTTTCACACTGGAGTACAGGGACCCCCAGGGGACAAAAGTGGAGCAGTGTGTCGCTCCACTCAATATTGCCAGTGCGCTCCGCTCAATCACTCACGGCCCAAATCAACGCTCTACTCATGTGCCACTTACACTCACCTCTAAAACTAAGATCAAAACCCTGCTCCAACATGAAATTTCTCTGTACTATACGTTTTTCTGTTTGTAATGAATTTCATGAATAAATGTCTCACTTACAACAGGCTTATATATAACAGTTATTATATTGTTTGGTTAAAGCAGTATATATTGTATAAAGTGGTGTAAATAAATGTGACTTGACTTAATAGTGCCGAATTGCAGAGCTCATGCAAACATATTTACATCGCTATGATGCTTTCTTTACTGGTGTTTTCTCACCGCTGTCATTTCTGTTGTGTTTATTTTGTTATTGAGAGGAAAGCGTGCAGCACATATTTGCATATTCATCTAAACGCCGCTCTCAGCAGCATGAGCAGCGTCGGGATGTTCACTGACAGTAGCTATTTCGCTACGAATGCATTTCAAACATCTTTTTACTCATAAGAAAAGAACGAAAATGTACTTCGCTGGAAGTATATCACAAAATTAATCTTTTCTAACTTTCGATTTCTTCTCCTTCTTCGTTCTTAACTTTGATGTTTACTATGCATTTATGTGTAAGGTTCGCAACTTCATTAAAACAATATTTGAACTCCACAACCTTATTTCGCAGATTTGCGGGTCCATTGTGTCAAAAAGTGTGAAAACCCCTGGCCTGAATAATTAATTTCACACATGCCATTGTCAAGGTCCCTTCTCAATACAATGCAAAAAAAGAAAAAAAAGAAAGCATCACCATAAACATTTCTTCTTCCCACCCAACATTTTTTTCTCTCAGTCTCAGTCCTATCACTTTCCCTTCGTGTTTGACCTGATGTGAAACGCTTGGCGAGTACCAATGTCAAAGTTTTGCAACTTTGACATTGCCACTAGCGTTACTCAGACATTACATCTAGTGACAAATACAGCCTGCTACAATCAGTCAATGAATCAATTAATTAAAAGTTCTCTCTGAAACGAAGCTGTCTCTCTGAAGCCTGTAGCGGTCCCAACCCAACCATGGGAGATGGATTGCAGGTGCTTCCTGTGGTCGGAAACGACTGATTAAAGAGGTTAGCCCTATCTTCCTTTGCACACTTGCTTTTTTTCCTCCTCTGCGTCTCTCTCCTGTCATCCCTATCTCTCCTTCACACACATATACAGTTTTGCTTTTTCTCCTCGCTAACATGCTACCAAAAGTGTACATGGGCTCTCATTGACATAAGTTGTGCTCTACTTCACGTTCTCAGCTGTGGGCAATTCAAATAAATAAAGAAGTAGCAAACAAGCTCAGTCTCCCATAGCTGTGTTTAGGGAACAACAGCTGAGAGAAGCATGTCTAAACAGGGTGTGAGGGGTGACATTCCCTCGACATATTCCACGTTCTTTATGACGTACACACCCACCCAAAAGTGTGATGTGAATTCACACATGCCCACTCAGATTGTTGAGCGGAGTGGATTTCGAAAGCAACAAGTATTTGTAAAATTGAACAGTTGTAACGATGCCAGCACAATCAAACATCTTCTGCAAATCATCTGTACTCTCAAATTAGCCCCCCCCCCCCCCCCCCCAATAATTAATCATTTAAAAAAATTTGTATTATACCCCTGAATATCTTCTCACCGTGAGAAGTTCCGTGTGACTGATCAATTATTTTACGTATTTGGCCTCTGGCAAGATGTTGAGCATGATGCTGTAATGTGTAATGCATTCAGAACTCATGTTCTATCATCATCATCATCATCATCATCATCATCACAACGGTGAGCTCACACTTCAGAACAACATGACTGGATATAATGTATATCTACAGTCTAGAGAGTGTCACTCTTTCAGATCACTCTTGCAATTGTACAACAGGGATAGAGGAAAACATACAGCAAGGAAGAGAACACAAAGAATAAAACTAATATTTTTGGTTTCTGAGTTTTTTTTAGTTTTTCACAACATTACTTTGCAGTATGCATCATCATTCTTGCTATTCTTGTGCGGAATTACTTTTTTTTTTAATAACGGAATTATTATTATTTTTTTGTTTTTTTTTTGGATTTGGCAAGGATGCATCAAATTGATCCAAAAGAGACTTTTACATTGTTACATTTTTGCTTTTCTTTTGAACTTTCCTGAAAGAAAAGTATCAAGGTTTGGACAAAAAAAATATTACACAGCACAACTGTTTTCAACACTGGAAATAATAAGAAATGTTTCTTCTGATTGCAGACCTGATAAACCTGAGAACCAATAGGCTTACATAAACAGAAGTCTCCATTTCCTTCCATTTGTACCTCATCGCCTTCTGCGAGAAAAATTATAGAGATTTTGTTTTGTTATGGTTCTAATAATTTGGAATATAAACATCCAACCTGGTTGTGGCAAGCAGCACGGGTCGGTACCATTGAGCGAAGTAGACTCCACCGCCATAAACGCTCGATACGGTGGGCTGGAGGGATATTCCAGGGGGACGGACAAACTCGCTGCCATCCGCCTGCGTTCTGGAGGGCCGGCTGCTGTCCGAGAGGGAGCGGAGGAGTCTCCACCGTTTGCCGTAGGCCGGAGCCTGCTGCCGTCCGGCATGATGGGGAGGAGCAGGGAACGGGGCACTCTCTCGGCGACTGCCCGAAACCGGAGGAGCCGTAGCCGTCCACCAGGTTTCGGAGGAGTTAGAAGGCCGTCCACCAAGGGGTTTTCAGCGCCACTGCCGGGCATTGCAGAGGATTTCACCCAGCTGGTGGTGAACTGGATGGCACGGCGTTTTGGGAACTGAACCTCGATTGTTTTTTTTCCTCTCCCTTCTCCCTTCTCTCGTCTCTGTCTCTACTCATCCTTCCGTGTCCTTTTCTCTCCCGGGGCGATGTGGGTATGTGGCAAGCAGGGGCCGTGGGAATGGAGCGAGGCCGGTGGCGTGAGTTTTAATGAGTGTCACCTGCGTGCCACACTGGTCTCGACTCTCATGGAGGAGACGACAGTGCAAGACGAGAGAGGACCAGGCCTGGACTTCATGTTGTGTTTTGTTTATGTGTGAGTGGAAGTCTTCCGTGAGGGGCTGCCGCTATACTTTCATTTTGTTGTTTGTTTTTATGTTTGGATTAAAGTTTATGTTGAACGTTCACCGGTTCTCGCCTCTTCCTTCCCTGTGCCCTTAACTTGGATACACTGGTGTATAAGTGTGAAAACATACACAGAGTTTATATTTGATTCCTTATCAATGTCTGTGACAGTGAACAGTAGAAAATCTTGTCAAAAGTTTGCATAATCCTCCAGAGACCAAGCATAATTTTCAGCAGCTGAATCATTCAGCCCTATAAAAAGACGTGGCTTGGTGATGAATTAAACCCCTAAGGGTGGAGGGAAAAAAATATATATCGTTAGGGTTTTTGCGGTGACTGAATTTTTCAGGAGTGACCTCTGCGTACGTCTGCCAAGAATGCCAGAAATCCTAGTTGCATGGGATCAGCCAGTAAGTTTCTCTTCCCTTCTCTGACTTTCTGTGTCTCTGCTCACAGCTCACAGCATTAACACTGCCCTCTACAGATGGACCACATCATAACTGATGATGTAAGCACTTCTGAGCAGCCTATAGTTTGTCTCTCTTTGCAGACTGAGGCCGTCTGATCTCCGAGACAGTAGACCCAACATAAGGACAGGCTGAATAGGCTATATAGACTTGTATAATAGGCGGAATTCAAGAGAGAAAAAAAATGCAGTTTAAGCTAAATTCAAGTAATGTGACAAAGAAAACAGAAATAGATATCCTGCTGCTGCATATATTGTTGGTGCTGAGTGGTGAAAGAGGACAAATAAAATCAATGCTTTCTTTGTTTACAACATAAATAAAGAATGAATAATATATTCTGATAGTGATTGTGCATTACGAAGTGAGCAAATGGTGCATTAGCATTGCGGTCAGTGGCTTGGGAGTCCTGTTTATCACCCTGCTGCTCTTCAGCTCTATTCGAACCTGCGCTCCATGGGGATATGTGTATATGTGAACGCGTGCATGTTGTTTGCAAGGCTGCAGTGTAGTGTTGAGGGATCAGGTCGCTCTATCTCTCAACAGTCAGCATTTTGACTCGCAGTCAAAACGCAACACACCGCACCGCTTCACTAAAGATAGGTGCTAAGTCCATTTTCAACAGACGCCGCGTCCAAGCCGCACTGTAATACAAAATAAAAGTAAATAAACACTGTAAATTTTAAAATAAACACCCTGTAAGGACTCCCAATTGTATTGCACACCAATATATCCTTGGTAGAAACCATAGACTGTAAGGTAAAAACCCAAAAATCAAGAAAAATCACATCGGACAGGCAAATCACATGGTCTCGTGCATCCAGTCGCGTTGCTTCTGAAATGCTCCTGGTGTGAGTTGGCACCGCGTGGAGGACAGAATAAAATCTTGTCGGAGCCGTAATGCACTGCAGACGTGTGCAGTGTACAAAAGGGGTAAAGTCGAGAACAGTTCAGACGGTTCTCGTTTATAGTTATCTTATTCATAAGTGTTTAGAAAAACCCTGCACGAACGCTCAGTCACATAATCATCATTCAGATCACCGCTAGGGGGGCTTGAGATCATCATGGGGGGGGGGGGCTATGCCCCCCCAAGCCCCCCCTTGACGCCGGGCCTGCTGTGAGTGTGAATGTGTGTTGAAGTCCTTGAGAACATGACAGTTAATGGAGGTCTACAGAACTGCTCTGAAAAAGCCCACAGGCTGCTCTTTGCTAATTAACTAATTATTCTTATTTGTTCCCCTTTTGAACTTGTGATTGCTGTACCTCTCTAATGGCCTTCGGTTTTTTGGACCTCTTAAGGGGCCGTAGGTGAGAGAAATCATAAATGAGATCTCTTTAAAGTCAACCTTTAATTTTAGATTTGTAATGTGGCATATTTTGGTGAAGAAATAGTTAAAACTAAGTTAATACTTAAATAAAAAAATAACTGAGAACTTGTATAAATCTCTTGAGATTTGTGTTTTGTTTTGTTTTATTTCACAAATGGAGATTCAAGGGGATAGTTCACCCAGATATGAAAAATCTGTCATCATTTATTCACTTTAATGAATAAATGATGCCCTTATGACTTTCTTGTTTCTATGAAACTCACAATGAGAAATTCTGAATAATGAACTGGTTGCCCTCTTCCATTACAATGAGTGGAAAATGGAGCTTTCAAATGGCAAAAAGGATGCAAAAGTTCAAGAAAACTATCATAAAAGTGACTTATATGTTTTTATACAGAATATTCTAAAGCCATACAATAGCTATGTGTGAGGAATGTACCAACTTTTTAAAGTCATAATTCATATTGATTATGTTATTCTCTAGTGAGCCGTATACTATTGCTTCCAAATTATTGAGTCACTCGAGAACTGGATCATTCAGACCGGTTTTTAATGGATCAACATTATTATTATTATTATCATTAAAATGGCTCAACATTGCTATACTTTTCTCATAAACATGGAAAAATCTTGGTAGAGCAGATGTTCATTGAATAACAAGTTGCCACACAAAGCATTTCAAATGGCTTCAGAAGGAATTGTATGATACGTTTAGGGTACCTTTTTGTTTTGTTGGGGGAGCTTGACAGGCCCAATCCTTATTCACTTTGATTATATGGAAAAGAATAGCCATGAAATTCTTCATAAATATAAGTTCCATGGAGGATAATGCATAATTATGATGGTTTTGAACAACATAAAGGTAAATAAATAATGACAAATTCACTTTTTATGTGAACTGTTCATTACAGGCATTTATTTGAGTAGTGTTACGGAAAACATTCCTATCCGATTTCATGTATTTTGCCAATGTTTGCAGATGCTAAAGATTTTAGTGACAGTGAGTTCTCTGACAGAAGGTAGAGGGGCTGCTTCTCCCCAAGCCTATAATTATAGTCGTCCCATGTGCACCACACAAAGCATCTTACTTGAGATGATCTCATGAATAGACTTCTCAGGGAATCTCTATCCACACAATGCACAACCTCTGTTCTTTAGTTTGCTTTTTTTCCTCTCTTCTTCTTCTCTCTGTATCTGCCTCTATCTCTCTCTTGCTCTTGCTGGCTGGTGGCGTGCAGCAGCTGTTGTGGGTTGTGAAGGAGCATCTGGTACGTGTGTGAGTGTCTGTTTGTGTGTGAGGGGCTGGGCACTCTCATCCTTCCATGACTGGAATAAGTAGCCCAAGCATCTCAGAACTCCACACACCCTTCAAACCTTCTGTCCTTCTCACAAATACCCAGTTATGTTTATATAGCACTTAGCAAATTTCTGTATCTTTGCATCATCTGTTTAGACTCAATATACAACTCAGAGGCCCAACAATTTATCTATTTTGAATTCATGACATATTGTTACTATATCAATCATACAGTAAAACCACTGACCAGAATTAATTCAGACAAATTTGTTACATTGGTTGTAAATTTGGTTTTAAAACCAGATGGGTTATCATCTCTTTTTATTGGTCACCATGTGCAGCAAAGTGCAAAGGCTGCAAGGGTAAATTACATTTGGTGAGAAAATTTGGTGAGAAATTAGTCTGGTTGTAAAGTAACATTCAATGAGAAATTACATTGAATGCAAAGTTTGGTGAGGCATTAGGAGGAATCGAGAGTTTGGTGAGAAATGATGTTGAATATAAAGTAACGTTTGGTGGGAAATTATGTTGAATGTAAAGTTTGGCGAGGAATCAAGATGAATGTAGAGTTTGGCGAGGACTTCTATCGAATATAAATTAATGTGCGGTGCAAAATTCAGATGAAAGTAAAATAAAGTTTGGTGAGAAACTGGGCTGTATGTAAAGTAATGTTTGGTGATAACATAGGTTGAATGTAAAGTTTTGTGATGGCAAAATTAGGATGAATGTAACGTTTTCTGAGAAATAGGTTGTAAGTCAGTGGCGAGCGGTGACTTTTTTAACTGGGTATACTGGGTGATGCGTTATGTCAGAAATGCACTTATGAACGTTGGATGGTTTTATAATAAGCGCGTTCGCTCTAGACAAGAGTGTTGGCTTCTCAATTGCTTAATCTCATGACACATGGCAACACAGCTAAAAGTTTTCTATATTTGACCATTTAATGAAAGTAGTTGATGCATTCACAAGCAACCGTAAAAGCTGTCGAGTTGAGTCAGGTTTGCAAAATGTGCCATATTTTTGTGATTCCGCTAGGGGGCACTAATGTCGCAGAAATTACATGCGTCACCTTCAAACGTTACGGCGCATTGACAGGCATCTAAAATTAAAATGTATGCCAGAAGTGTTATTTTTAATTCTTAATTTAAAAAAAGTATAATATAATAAATATTAGTAGCCTATTATAAATAAAATATAAGTAAAGTATCATTATAATAAATAAGTATAATAAAAATGCAATTATTATTTGAAAAAATTACGATAGTTGTCTCGGATAGTTACAAGTCTGCTAAGGTCTGTCTTTATCAGTTTATAAGTTTCCGTTAAAAATAAATGTCCCCATGGAGAAAATAAAATATTATTAAAATAGTTTCAGTTATGTTCAGTTATAGTTTCAGTTTTTTTCACTTGATTTAGTTAAGATAGTTAAGCCCCGTTCACACCGCCAGCGACATGCAGCGACAAAGCGACACGATCCCATTCATTTCAATGGAGCGCTGGCGACTTCCGGCGACACGAGTGGCAGTGACCGTTGGCAACAGAATGTGGGTGTGACACGCAACAAAAGTTCTGAAATGTCAAATTTATGCAAATGATTAGTGATTTTCGCGAGCGACAACCAATAGGAAAGAAGACTTTCAGTGGAGCTCACGTCACCGTCTCGAGTGCAGGCAAGACAGAAGAGTTCGAGGGTGATTTTCACTGTGTTATATGATTTGACTGTAACCACATACATGGATATAATAAAATGATGCATGGAAAAGAAACTGTTAAGGAAAACATAAAACCATTATGTTGACTATTAGGGACAAGAAAATTTATTATTTGTCAAACTCGAATGAAGTTTTAATGATTTATGACAGAATGAGTGAGTTTAATTTGTTGATTGATCGATCATTAATCTAGTAAATGATTTAATCAACTGAACACTGTGGGAATATAAAAACACTTTCCCAACAGCATACTGTTACTTTTTATTATTTTGAGTCTAATTCCTATTCAAATTAAAATGATATAGTTGTATTGTTACTGCATCCAGTCTTCCTGATTCTGCCATCTCTCAATCACGAGTGCCCTCTCCTGAGTTCTAGTGGGTTGCATACTTTCCCATTAGTATGCATCATTTGCGCGGTGATTACCTGTCACCTGTTCTGTATTACTACTCATCTCTAAGCCTTTATCTGCCTCATTAACTGAGCGTCCTGTGCGAAGTATTGCCTCTCTAGGTGTGCATGTCCGAGCTGTTTCTGTGATCAAGTTAACCTTTGTTTCTGACCCTCGCTATCCTACTTCTGTGATTGTCTGCAGCCTGCCTCTCGACCCTCCGCCTGATCCGGATTCTGATTCCAGCCGCCAGCCCTGAACTCTAGCCTGTCCCTGGTTCTGCTCGCTCGTCGCCTGCCTCCTACCTACTATCTGGTTCGAATCCGCTTTCAGCGCACCCCATCAAGAATTCCTGTGTTTCGTTTATTCTGTCCTTTCTGTTATTAAACTTGTTGCAAATGGATCTGCCTCAGCCGTTACAGAATACTTCGCCACACGAGGATCCAGCAACTATGTCCGCATTTTCCACGGCAATCAGTGCACAAGCTTCACAACTGGCTTCTCATCACCATCAGCTGACACTTCTCACAGCGGTAACCGAAGAACTGGTAAAGGCTATACAAACTCTACAAACCTCTTCTTCAGATACCTCATCCGAGTCAGCTTCTCCATCTCCTGCGCCTACGTCTCATCTTCCGACCGCCGCGAGCGCTCGACTCGCGTTACCTGAGAAGTTTGACGGTAATCTAGGTAAATGCAAGGGATTCATCCTTCAATGTTCTCTGTTTCTGAGCCAGCAGTCTTCACCCCGTCCGTCGGACATCGACAAGATCTCCTTCGTCTCCTCCCTGCTGACCGGCCGCGCTCTGGACTGGATGACGGCAGTATGGAGAACGGATGGATCTGCTTTCTGCTCATACGGCGAGTTTCTTCAGGAATTCCGAGCCGTCTTCGAACACTCCAAAGGCGGGAAGGGAGCGGAGGATCTGCTTCTAGAGCTTTCACAAGGACGCAATACAGCCGCTGAGTATGCACTTGAATTTCGCACTCTCACCGTGCAAACTGACTGGACTGATAACTCTCTTAAGGCGAGACACTACAGGTGAATAGGGTATTTTTTTTAACTAGCAGATATCACCATGAAACTTTGCCAGTTGATTACCTACATTAAGATGAGAAAAAAATGTATTACAAGTTTTCTGTAATTTAATGTTTAAATATGCAAATTAGACATTATCTAATTAAATATGCGCAAATCTGCATATATTTTAAAAAACGATAAAAAAAATGATTTTCGACATGTTTTTAGGAATAAAATGTTATGTAAATCAGGCTAAGAATAATATATTTACAAATCCCTCTGTAAATGTCTTCATAATATAACTAGGTACAAGACTGGAAAGTTTGGTGTATATAGGTGCTACTGACGTGGAGATTTCGGACTTGGAGTGAGAGAGAAAAGTCATTTTGAGAAAACGGGCTTTAAAGAATTAGCATCAGCCAATGAGATCGCGCATTTAGAGTAAAATCCCCCCTTTTACTTTCGCGATTGGTTGCTGATAAAAAGGAAATGACCATATTTGGATCCGGCAGTATTGTACAGCAGAGAGCAAGCTTTCTAACGGTGTGTGTGATGACAGAGTGCAGATCGCGATCGCGGAGCAGAAGGATGATTTATAACGACAACTTTTGATGAGTTTATGAGAAATCTACAGACGCAAACAGGCAAAGTGTAGTAAAATAAAGACCTAAATGTGTATTTCTGACTTTTTTCACCACAAGTCTGAAAGAAGACATGTTATTGAAGACAAATATCCTAAAATCTCAAAATTGACCAGTGCAAAAAAAAACTATGTTTTTGCCTACCGTGTCTCGCCTTAAGGTGATTTTCCGGCGTGGGTTGAGTCACGAGTTACAGGCTGAGCTGGCTTGCCGCGATGAGGGAAGGGATTTCAACCAGTTTGCTCTACTCGCCATTCAGATTGACAACCTTATGCGCTCACGTCGGGCTGGCATGCGCTCCGTTACTTCCTCTCGCGGACTTCCTGTGCCACGGTACCTCAGTCCCATGCCTACGGATTCAAGTGAACCCATGCAAATTAACTCTTTTCATTTAATATAAGAGGAGAAAGAACGTCGCAGATCCCGGAGGCTATGCTTATACTGTGGCGAGGCCGGTCATTTTCGTCTGAACTGCCCTCATCGATCTAATAAAGGAGAGAGTGCTGCGGTGAGTTTATCTCTTGATTGTTTAAATACGAAATCATGTGTATTAGTTCCTATTGAATTATCTGTCAATGGTAAATCTGTCGCCACGACTGCCCTGTTGGATTCAGGCGCGGCTGGGAATTTTATGTCTCAGGAATTTGATAAATTTCACAAAATTACATTAATTCCTTGCACTTCTCCCCTCTCTGTCGAGGCTGTTGATGGTAGACCGCTGGGTACCGGCCACGTCTCTCACCTGTCTGAGGAACTGCACATGCGCACCAGGCTACTACACAATGAATTGATTCAGTTCTATATCCTTCAAGCTCCTCACACTTCTGTGATTTTGGGGGTTACCCTGGCTCCGTAAGCATGATCCACTCCTGCAATTGACCTCCGGTCAGATCATTAGCTGGGGAAGAAACTGCTTTACCAACTGCCTGTCCTCGGTTAAACCACTTACTTTAAGGAGCATCCAGGAGTTCCCTGTCGACACCGTGTTGAATCGCCTGCCCACTGAGTACCACGACTTATCGGAGGCCTTCAGCAAATCTTAAGCCACTGAACTACCGCCCCATCGCTCTTATGATTGCGCCATTGACTTCCTGCCAGACGCCACGCCTCCTAAGGGGCGCATCTTCCCTCTGTCCCAGCCCGAGACTGAAGCCATGCAGAAATATATTGATGAGGAGCTCGCCAAGGGTTTCATTCGACCATCCACATCTCCCAGATCCGCCGGCTTTTTCTTCGTCCAGAAGAAGGATGGAGGACTCCGGCCATGTATTGATTACAGAGCGCTCAATGATTGTACCGTTAAGTTTCGCTACCCACTGCCCCTGGTTCCAGCTGCCCTGGAGCTGCTTCGCAAAGCAAAGTACTATACCAAGCTGGACCTGCGGAGTGCTTACAATCTGGTCCGTATCCGCGAAGGGGATGAGTGGAAGACAGCTTTTTCAATGTTTACAGGGGACTACGAATACTTGGTCATGCCGTTTGGGCTCTCCAACAGTCCAGCAGTGTTCCAATCCTTCATTAATGACGTTTTTCGAGACATGCTCCAGCGCCACGTTATCGTCTATATCGACGACATCCTGGTTTACTCAGATTCGTTAGAAGCTCATGTCCAGCACGTCCGTGCAGTGCTTCAGAGGCTCATCCAGTACCAGCTCTACGCTAAGATCGCGAAGTGTGACTTTCACCAAACCTCTATCTCATTCTTGGGCTACATCATCAGTTCGGGAGGCGTGGCGATGGAGGAGGGGAAGGTAAAAGCTGTGGTGAATTGGCCCCAACCCTCTACATTGAAGGAACTGCAGCGTTTCCTGGTGTTCGCAAACTTTTATCGCCGCTTTATTAGTGGGTTCAGCACGATGGCGGCACCCCTCACCGCGCTGGTTCGCAAGGGTACCTCTCGTCTGCCCTGGAGTGACGAGGCCACTCGGGCTTTCAACCGTCTCAAACAGGCCTTTACTACAGCTCCCATCCTACATCACCCCGATCCAGAGTCACCGTTTATAGTTGAAGTGGATGCCTCAAATACCGGCCTGGGTGCGGTGTTGTCTCAGCGTCAAGGCTCACCTCTCAGATTGTACCCCTGTGCTTATTACTCCAGGAAGCTCAGTCCTGCGGAGAGAAATTATGATGTGGGTGATAGTGAGTTACTAGCCATGAAGGCAGCTTTTGAGGAATGGAGGCACTGATTGGAGGGTTCTAAACATCCATTCCTCGCTCTGACCGATCACAAGAACCTGGAGTACTTGCGTACAGCTAAAAGGCTGAATCCCCGTCAGGCCAGGTGGTCCTTGTTCTTCTCACGCTTCCAGTTCTCAGTCACCTATCGTCCGGGCTCGAAGAATACTAAGGCGGATTCCTTGTCTCGTCAGTTTGATTCAGAAGTGACCATTCAGACCCCAAAGACCATTCTCAATCCAGATATTGTAGTCAGTCCTATACAATGGGATATCGAGACCGAGCTCGAGCTGGCCAACGCTGACATCGAAACCCCTCCCGAGTGTCCCCCAGGAAGACTCTATATACCCGAAGCCCTCCGAGAAAAGGTGCTTAAGCATGTTCATGCTCTGCCCAGCTCTGGACATCCAGGTATAACCACCACCATCCACCTTCTTCAGAATCGCTACTGGTGGTCCACTCTATCCCAGGATGCCAGTCGGTTCGTTCAGCAATGCATAACCTGTAACACTCAGAAAGGTTCCCATCTCTTGCCTGCCGGACTTCTCCAGCCACTACCCATACCACAACGACCCTGGTCCCACATTGCCATTGATTTTATTACGGATTTGCCAGCATCAGACGGAAATACCACCATTCTTACCGTTATTGACCGCTTCTCCAAGGCCTGCCGCCTCATACCCCTCAGTAAACTTCCCACAGCCCTACAGACTGCTGAACACCTCTGTAATATGGTTTTCCGATTTTATGGTTTGCCAGAAGACATCGTTTCAGACAGGGGTCCTCAATTCATGTCCCGAGTTTGGTCCGCTTTCTTCCAGATGCTCCAAGTCAACGCAAGAGGCAGACTGATCGTCACCGCCGTCCCAACCCAGAGTATCGGCCAGGTCAATGGGTCTGGTTATCCACTCGTAACCTTTGACGAAAACTTCCTTGCAAGAAGCTCAGCCCCAGATTCATAGGACCTTACAAGGTTTTACGTCAGATAACCCCTGTGTCCTTCCGTCCAGCTCTGCCCAGGTATCTGCGTATATCTCCCACCTTCCACGCCTCACTGCTTAAACCTGCCAGCCCCCCCTCCGAAGAGGCAGGGGAGAATTCCTTGGAACAGCATTCACAAGTCAATGCAGAACATTGACCGTCTCTTTTACGGCGTCCAGTCTTCCTGATTCTGCCATCTCTCAATCACGAGCGCCCTCTCCTGAGTTCCAGTGGGTTGCATACTTTCCCATTAGTATGCATCATTTGCGCGGTGATTACCTGTCACCTGCTCTGTATTACTACTCATCTCTAAGCCTTTATCTGCCTCATTAACTGAGCGTCCTGTGCGAAGTACTGCCTCTCTAGGTGTGCATGTCCGAGCTGTTTCTGTGATCAAGTTAACCTTTGTTTCTGACCCTCGCTATCCTACTTCTCTGATTGTCTGCAGCCTGCCTCTCGACCCTCCGCCTGATCCGGATTCTGATTCCAGCCGCCAGCCCTGAACTCTAGCCTGTCCCTGGTTCTGCTCGCTCGTCGACTGCCTCCTACCTACTATCTGGTTCGACTCCACTTTCAGCGCACCCCATCAAGAATGCCTGTGTTTCCTTTATTCTGCCCTTTCTGTTATTAAACTTCTTGCAAATGGATCTGCCTCAGCCTTCTGACTAGTTACATGTATATATTACTTGTGATGGTATTTTGTATAGATCTGGCCAGACATGCAGTCTACCAATACACCCCTTTTGTACCACACAAGTCTTGTACATGACCATTCAGCACATAGTTATAGGCATCTAAAGATTTATATGCCCTCAGTTTCTCTTTACGCTCTGTTTCTCTATCGGATAGGTGTAGAAGTCAGGCCACTCAACCGGAGTTAGCCCAGCGTTAACGTTAATCCTGTCAGATCGTCCATCCATTGAGTGAGCGTGTATGGGTCAGCCAATCTTGTTCCGTCCGTTAAAATTAAACTTTTGCAAATAACAATCGCGGTCCTGGACAGTGAGTGACCTTGCACATTAAGATAACATCGGATTTTCTGCAGTCATTGATAAAAAATAAGCTAACAAAACTTGCAAACTAACGTTAGTTAAGCGGCCAGGGGGATCGTTCTGCCTCCACCTAAGTTCCGCCCACATAAAGACGTCATCATGTTTACCAACTGTAAAGGGATCTATAGCATTAGAGCAACTGCACTACGAACGCCCACATGCGACTCGCAGTATAGAGACTAGCGACACAGCGACAAAGTCGCTGGCGGTGTGAACGGGGCTTTAGGCTAAATCCCAATTAACCCCTTTCCCCTACCACTCCGTTTTGTGCGTTCACGTCTAGAGGTACAGTAGGGTGTCCCGATTCTTGTTGCGATAGAGGGGTAGGGCAAAGGGGTAGGGCTACATAGCCCTCGAAACGGAGATATTTCAGAGGCACACTCCGAACAGAGGGCAACGAGAAAGTTCCCAGAATGCATTGCGAATCACCGGCGAGTTGGCTTTGCAAACGGTTAAACATTTAAATTTAGCCCCAGATGACACCACCATGCACTTTATTTACTCTTATAATAATAATATAGTCATTTAAATTAAGAAATTGTTTAATAAATTACCTTTCCGAAACAGAAAAGACATGATGATTATAACGTTTCTTCCTCGAAATGTATGTTTCCTCAAAGTTTAGAGCAGCAGCGCTGATTGTCAGTCGTTGTCATGGAGAAATCCTGTAAAAACTCGTCGCTTCCGTAACGTCAGAGTGATCATTGACGACTGATGACGTATCGGGTTCATGAAGGGTTGTTCCATTTCGTAGGGGAATATTTCAACCCCTTGGCCCTTGTAACTCTGTTTTAAGGGCCAAGGGCTACACTCGAAAACAAGAGGTAGGGGCAAGGGGTGAAATGGGATTGAGCCATAGTCTTGAATCAAACACAATTAAATTTTTGTTTTAAAATTAAGTTTTGTGCGACACCTGTCATGATCAGTAAAGGAGAACAGGAAGCAAATGCAGTATTTGACAATTTAATAAGGAACAGTAGACAGGCTCAGGATAGACACGGGTGTGGACAGATAACGCAGGGACTTGATAACGATGGTCAGAGTGCGGTGAATCCTCGTGCAGTGAAGTGCCAAGACGAGACCAAACGATCCAACACCAAGACGACAATCCACAGGAACACGATGACGGGAAAACCAGGAACAAGACTCAACACCGACACCCAGGACATCAAACAACGATCTGACAAAGGGAATGAGATGACGGTGAGTATTTAAGCAGTGAGGGAGATTAACAGCAGCTGGTGATGAATGATGATGATCAGCTGGAGCGGATCAAGGAATGACAACACAATCACGCCCACTACACACGTGCTTTCATACCACAACATAAACACGAGACGAGAAGGAAACATTGGATCAGTATACCGTGACAGTACCCCTCTCCTAAGAATGCCTCCTGGCGTTCTCAGACCTCCTTACCTGTCGATTGTAATCATCGATCAAGGAGTGATCCAGAATGTCTCTGGCAGGTACCCAACTTCTCTCCTCCGGACCGTAACCTTCCCAGTCCACTAAATACTGGAATCCGCGCCCCCTCCGCCTAGAATCCAGAATCCGATTTACCGAATAGGTGGTCTCCCCATCTACGAGACGCGGCGGGGGAGGAACCGGGACAGGCGGATTAATGTGAGCATGAAACACGGGCTTAATCTTGGAAACGTGAAATACGGGGTGAATTCTCCTGTACGCAGGAGGTAAACTAATGCGGACTGCCAACGGACTAATGATCTTGGTGACAGTGAACGGGCCAATAAATTTGTCATCACGTTACTGACCGGAAAGGCGGTGTTATGGGGAACGGCGGTGTGGGAGAATCAAGACCCTTGCTGCGCCTCGTTCCAAACTCTCTCCGCAGAGATGAGACGAGTTTTTGACAGAGCCGTCGCGGTGAGAGAGGCCGCCAGGGTGCTGGTCGACCTTCGTCAGGGCGAGAGGTCGGTCTCGGACTTTTCCATCGAGTTCCGAACCCTGGCGGCCGAATGTCATTGGAACGAGGAGGCGCAGTGGGACATGTTCCTGCATGGGTTGGCTGACCGCGTCCAACGAGAGATCTACGCCCTGGACCTACCCACGTCGTTAAACGGTCTCATCGAGCTGGCACTACGGGTGGATGCGCGACTTTCCCGAGTCGGAGGCAGAGTGGCATCCAACCGTCCTCCTGGAGGGATTGAGGGACAACGGTCCAGCGGCAGGGACGTGGTCAGCCCCGTCTTCGATCACGAACCCATGCAGGTGGGTCGAGCTCGGCTTTCCCGGGAGGAGAGGGTGAGGCGGAGGTCCCAGGGCCTTTGCCTATATTGTGGAGGTTTCGGGACATTTCGCGTACAGCTGCCCGGTAAAAGGCCAAGCCCGAGAGTAAGTATGAGGCTACTATCGGGTGGGATCTCCGCCGAGAAGACCTCATCCACATCTACACTCCTCCCGGTAAGACTAAGATGGTCAACTCACCAGCTCGATTGTCAGGCACTTCTGGACTCTGGGGCTGAAGGTAATTTCATGGACAGTATGTTTGCACACAAGTTTCAAATTCCACTCAGACCACTCACTCAGAAGATTGCTGTACACGCACTAAATGGCCAAGAACTTCCCACCATCTCATTCACCACTGAAGATATCACCCTCATCACTTCTGGCAATCACACCGAGACTATTTTTTTTTATATTCTGTATTCACCGTTGGCACCTGTCGTTCTTGGTCACCCCTGGCTCATCCGTCACAACCCCGAGTGGACTGGCAGCACAAGGCTATACTGGAGTGGAGCAAGGAATGTCATAAGTCTTGTCTTGTGTCTGCGTGTTCGTCTGTGCCTGTTTTTGTGTTTCAGGAGGAAGCAGGGGATCTGTCTAACGTGCCTGAGGAGTATCATGACCTGAAGGAAGTGTTCAGTAAGTCTAGGGCTGCTTCTCTCCCTCCTCATCGTCCCTATGACTGTGCTATAGAGTTAATGCCAGGTAAGTCTCCGCCTAAAGGCAAGTTATACTTTCTTCCTATTCCAGAAAGGGAGGCTATGGAGAAATATATTTCTGATTCTCTGGCAACCAAATTCATCCGGCCTTCCTCTTCACCAACGGGGGCGGGGTTCTTTTTTGTGGGGAAGAAGGATGGATCTCTGCGACCTTGTATTGATTACCGAGGGTTGAATAACATCATGGTAAAGAATACTTATCCTTTGCCGTTGATGTCTTCAGCCTTCGAGAGGTTGAATGGAAGGTATTGTTTGCTGAGAAATTAGGTTGAATATAAAGTATACTTGCTGGGATGGCATTGTACTCAATCTTTACAGTATGTTGTATAATATGAAAATGTTAAGTACGGGTTAACTGCCTATGCAGATCAAGTGTTAAGACTAAACCTTAAAGTCTGATGGGAACTGTGGAGCAGTAATACAAGAACCCTGCTGCAATAGCAAATTTAATACAGATGCCAGTGTTCAAAACAAGTCAGATTCCAAAGACAATGAGTAAGTATGATAAGGTTGAAACTGTGTACAGCTGAAAGAAAGTTGCACAAATACACTAGTTTTAAGTGTACTAATTTAAAAACTTACACAAACTTAAAATATATTATAATGGCACACTCCTAAGTTTCTCTTTTTAGTATGCCTTCTCTGTCAAGTTTTTTTTTGCCGTTGGCAATGTTAACTGCATTCTCTGTGGCTGCAGGTAAAACATGTTCATCATGGCCTCAAGAAGAAAAACACAGAACTTCTTATATGCTGAGTTTTGCACAGATTTCTCTCTAAATTAAGGACGTTTATATACACCATGAACAGATTGGGAATGGTTTTGAAATTTGAATCCTGAATTTGAAGAGAGGTTTTAAAATCTGGTTTGATGGCTCAGTGAGTATTTGTATTTATTTATTAATAAAGCACCTTCCAGGCTACACAGTAGCTCCAAAGTGATGTACATTACAAATGATCTAAATCAAAACAGCTCTATAAAACAAATGGTCGAGAACAAAAAACCAAGATACACAATAAAAAGTACAAGTACCCATTAAAAGAGTGACTTCAAATGCAAGAGAGAACAAGTGAGACTTTAGACAAAACCTAAAAACATTTAATGTTGGGGAAGATCTAACAAAAAACGGTAGGTCGTTCCATAATCTCAGACCAGCAACAGCGAAAGCAAGATCACCCTTGGATTTAAGATGTACTCGTGGGATAGTTAAAGCTGCAGTCCGTAACTTTTTGGGGTTAAAAAATTATCCAAAATAATAGTAATAATAAAAAACATAACCAGCCAGTGTTCAAAAATATCTTCTTGCCTTAGCTCGATTCAAAACGATTAGCTTGTAATAATGATTTTAATTCCAGTGGTACTGGTGGATTTTCGAAAAATTGCAATTACAGATTTCGAACAGAGATGGCAACAAAGAGGAAAAGCTACGGACTGCAGCTTTAACAGGAGCTTATTTGAGGATTTTAGTGATATATTTGCCTTATAAGGCTTAATGAGCTTCACCAAGTATTCTGGAGCCATACCATAAACTGCTTTAAAAACATATAGTAAAATCTTGTAATGAATCCTATATTGTACTGGTAACCAGCCACACGAGGATAACAAAGGAGTGATATGATCTGTCTTCTTTGCATTCATAAGCAATCTTACAGCAGCATTTTGAACTAACTGGACTGAACTATTGTTTTGACAATACAGAGTTTGGAGAAACGTATCTAATATATTTAGCACTGCATTCTATATCAACGAATTGATAACCATACAATATTTAGTCAAGTAATTATTTTGTTATAGAATCTAATGAGATTCCCCAATTGTTTTACTGTTTCTTTGAAATTAAATTATGTGAATTCTTCCTTCTCTGTGTTGTGACCAATTAAATTAAATGAAGCAATGAGTCAATGTTTAAATTTCTAATTTTGCTTAGCCTTGGTATTGTATGTAGTTGTTTCAAGACTGAAAGTGTCTGTAAGTTAATGAGAATTTTGCAGGCCATGGTGGTTCCCAGTAGAAAAACTCAGCAGGACTTCAGCTGTATTGACTTAACAAAATATGCTAAGTGCTAGTGACATCATTCTGTTTGCTGTCCTGGGAATTGCGCTTTGTCAACAGACATAGAAATCCATGCAAAGTAAGTGCAACTACTATCACAACTCAAAGTCTCTCTTTTTCTCTCACATTAAGTGCTTATACTAAGGCTGTAGCTAGTTCACCTATAAATACAAATTCTGTTCCAAACCCATAAGGGTGAGTAAATGATGGCACAATTTTCATTTTTGGGTGAACTATTCCTCGAGCTTAGTGTGTCTGTGTGTGTGTGTGTACGCGCGCGTGTGCGTGCGTGTGTGTGTGCGCGTGTGTGTGTGTGTGTGCGTTTGTGTGTTTGTGTGTGTGAGTGTGTGTGTGCGTGTGTGTGTTTGTGTGTGTGTGTGTGCGTGTGTGTGTGTGTGTGTCTGCGCGCGTGTGTGTGTGTGTGTTTGTGTGTAGGAGGCACTGACTGAGAGAAGTGGGTAAGGCCAGAGGTGGACTTCTATAGGTCACAGCCTTTCAGCGAGAGCGAGCGTGTAGCTCAAAGGTGAATGACTGCTGAGGGAGAAAAGGCCTCTTGTTCTGCTGTTCACAAAAGCCAGAGCCGGACATTCCTAAATAATCGATCACTTTTCTGCACTGGTTGCTGCCTCTCTGAACATGTCTTCCTTTGGGCTTTATCGGTTTGGCTGGATTCCTATTATAGTTTTTTCCCCTCTTGGATTTTATTCTGACTTTCTGTATTTTATTTTTTATTTTCAATGCTTGCAAACATCTAATTTTACCTCTTACCTTGTTTGTCAAATACTGAAGTACTATATCTCCTCCTAAACCTAATTAATTGCCTACATCCCTACATAGACAACATCCTACTGGTCATGAAACTGCATAAATGTCTGATTCACAACTGTGAACACGGGAAATCTCGCAAAATCTCTCGCGATCAAACGTGACTTTAGAGAAAACAAACATGGCGGATGACGGACAAGAAGAAATTGTGATAATTGTGTTTGGACTGCTTTTTACAGAAAAATAACAGAAAAAACAGGAAAAGGTTTGGATGAAGTCGTGTTATACTTCCGTCTTCATCAGCTCGCTCTCTGATTTGGTATCCTATCGTTCCACGTGACAATCTACATAGTGCGTATGAGTTTGTGCTCGGGGTTCCCCCACACAACAGGATTTATAGGCTATCCAACATATATGATATTTACGTTTTGAAATCGGTGCGACCATGATGTTCTTCCGAGCAGATTCAACCACTCTTAACACAAATCACACATCAGGAAAATCTGATAAGATAATCTGTAGAACCATTAAGATAATCAGGACTTTACCTAGGATTGTTGGAAGGAGAGAATTATGCCCAAAATCGTCCCGATTACCTTGTAGTGTCGGGTGCCTTTTCTACTACTGTAGCTTTCGGACCTGCTTTTATGTCAGTACAGCAATTATGTTGCATTAAAATGTTTTCTGTGTATGTTGTAGAACAGAATAGAGTGCCGAAGTTATGATGTCACTTTGTTGGCCAAAACCCGGAAGTGAGTTAGCATTTTAGCACTTCCGGTTCCCTCGCCCTAAAGTCTATGGGTTTTTTGAATGGGTTTTTGCTAAATCGCCTGAAATAAGGTCTTTGGTTAACAAAGCCTCTAAATATTTTCACGTTTTGATCTATGACATAAAACACACTAGTTATAACCTGCTTGTGGTTTTTTTAAACTGTATTGTGTCTGCTTGTGGTTTTTTAAACTTTATATAGGCTTTAAAATGTATACATTTTGGATTAACTTGTAAAGATTATCTTGATAGACAAAAGGTGTAAGGGTCACAACTCTTTGTTGAACACATATCTTATTTTTTGCGATTTTCCAAAAGTCTATGAGGAAAATGCATAGCTTTTCGATCGAGGGAACCCATGCGCCGCTAACTTCCGAGTTGTCCTACAAAGTGACGTCATAATTTCGTCACTCTATGACCTTGTAAAAGTGCATTAACCAAGTTTTCAGTGTTTTCATTGAATGTCAAAAAATGTGACAACTTCCCTGTTAATTAGCACAAAGCAGAACATGCCCTTTAATGTTCTTGAGGACTCTGTTTGGATGAAAAGGTTAATCTTCAGTTTATTGCAACCAGCAGTCAAACCGATTGTATCTTCTGCATTCAGTGCGGTGGCATATTGATTGGGTGACGTCACAGTTCAAAGCCATGACATTTGTGTATATCCCATGCTGCGCAGACCATTACACTGCTATTGATGTCTACCTGTCCCCTCATTCAGAGACAGCCTTTCAGCATCTTAACCACTATTGATTGCGGCTTGCTAAATAATTCCCCTACACCGACATAATTTGGACTGCAAAAGTCTGGTTCAGTCTGAGCAAAGTGTTTCTAGCCTGGCGTGAATCCTTTACCTCCTTATCTAATGGAACACAGTGTGATTTAGTGACTAGAAAACAAAACAGATATTTCCCAGATAAGATCCTTCCTCTTTTTCTTTAGTCTCCTAATCACACAAGTGTGCAATTTCATTCCCATTTCATGGGAATGAAATGGAAAGAGTGAAGATAAGGTTTTTCCTTAGATTCTTGCGAGTGATACCAAATGTGTACACAACAAGAGGGTAATTTTCTGTGTTCAATGAATGTAGCACTCTGATCATGATGTTTCAAGGTAAAGACTGTTTGATTGAAAGAAAGATTGTTGGAGAACAATGTTTCCCTTTAGACATCGGTGAAAAGATATATAAATGCACCTGTTTATATGATTCACATTTGAAAGCCTGGTGTCAGATTTATTTATAATGATGAAATTAATCAATTTCTAACCCTTCACTCAGGTTCTTTTACCAGTGTAAGGTTTCTTCTTGACATGTAAAGTATAAGGGTTTGTGGGCAGCAATTAATTCTGTGCCTTCAGGGCCTCGCAGGCTTTGTATCTTGGGTCAGGAGGGGTCAGGACACATTTTCCTCCCCTCTACATGTGTTTGTGTGTGTAGGTGTGTGTGTTTCTCGCTAAGTACTTGCAGGCTGATCGCAAGGCTAATTCTAACTAGCAGCTGGTCCTTTTCACTCTCTGTTTACTTTAAAATGCTAAATCTGCTGCTGCCTATCAAGACTTCTCTCAGACTTTCAACCTCAAAATCGAACAATCAAGAGCCTCTTAATTAAAACCAGGCCAAAGCTCTAGGATTTCTGTTTTCAGCTCCTGTTTATGTAACTCTTCAGTAGGTCTCTCAGATATGAACTATCCTTCCACCTCTGCATATACCTTTTGTTTTTTGGCAGATTTTCAAATACTTTTTTGGCTACAAATCAACAATTTTAAAGTTGTTATTCACCATGTAGCTGGTTGTTATGGTTCATGGCTCATAGCACCTTAATGAAGACTTTTTTTGAGGTCCCTATGGAAAAAATATAATGGGAAAAATACTGGGCGGAAAAGTGGGCTGGGACTGTTGCTCTCTATAGTGTCATAGACCTCCTCTCTCCCTGAGCTTATTCCAAACACTGCACGTTGTGGTCGTGAGGCCATCTGTCAGAGGGAGGGGATCTGAAATTTCTGTCCGAGTGTAAACAGTGTTGACTCTAAAGCCGCCTGTGAGTTTCACTGTCATGTAAATTCCAGTACTGAGTAATGTCCAATCCTAATCCAAGGGCACAGCTGAGTAATAGCCAGGCTGTAATCCAAGGTGCACAGCTGCTTTAGGGTCACCACACTCACACAGACATAAACACAAATACACACACATGAACATAAAAAAATAAATGCAGGATGAGAACTATTGAGAATGGGAATGAGGTAGGGCTTTAATGAACTGGAAATACTGGAAACTAATGTTTTGCCAACGGAATTTACTTAAATTTGCTGCTGGTCAAAGCTAAATGTTAAGTCTACCACAGATGAAAATACATTCTGTACGCTGTGTCCAAATTTGAATTCTACTATGTGAAATGCAGTACACCGGCAAAGTATTGGGTCGTTTCTAGGTGGTTGCTTACTGGTCCAAATCAAAAGAGTATGTCCCCATGTTGCAAACATATGATTTGCTTGCAGAATTTACTTAATTTGTTGTTGCTAAAAGCTAAATGCTAAATCTGTTGCAGTTGAATATACATGTGTGAGAGGAACTACACATACTACTTTATGTAGGGTATTTTTAAACCCAAATGAAGCATTTTGGGTCATTGTTTTGAGTTATATATATCTTTTTTTTATTGTTTATTTTTTTTATTGTTCTGGATAGTTTTGTGTATCAATCAATCAATCAATCAATCAAAATGTATTTATAGAGCACTTTAACAATCCAAAGTGGACACAAAGTGCTGTAAAGTAAAACACTGAATGAATACACAAAAAGCTCTAAAATACAAAGCTCACACGACCCATGAAATACAAATAAAAACAATAACAAACATATATAGAGACAATAAAAACAAAACAACCAAAACAATTGTCAATTTCAGTTATCATAGGCCAAGGAAAAGAGGTGGGTTTTAAGAAGAGACTTAAAACCAGACAATGAAGATGCCTGTCTAATGTGCAGAGGTAGATCGTTCCATAGTTTGGAAGCTGCTACAGCAAAAGCACGGTCCCCTTTAAGCTTGCGCTTTGTGTAACTCATCTGCTGGGTCAGTTTTTAAAGACAATACAAATAATGAACTCCCTCACCCATCTACCTAGCACTGGTTCAATGTAACCCAATGTTGTGTAGTCTCTGCCAAACTGGTTAAAGCTGGATTGAATTTGTTAACAGTCATTTTGTGTTCGGTTCTGAGAGAAGGATCTTCATCAATTAAATTAAGCATTTCTTTGGTTGACCAATTATGCCTGTAGAAACAGAACTACGAATGTAGTCTCACATTAAACATTTTTTGTTTACATGTATGTCGCAGCTAACGTCTGTTTGAAACTCTAGCCTTCTACAAATGCAGCATACACCGGATCTACGCACAGAACAAACGACGTGCCACCATATGGAAGATTTGCCTCGCATCAAACGAATGCTGTGCCAATGGCGAATGACAAATAAACAACAATTTGAAGAGGCAGATAAAGTGGTACATGTGCAGAAGGGGTTAACATATTTGATCAAGTATGGCACAAACCACAAGGAAACTTGAGAGCAAGCTACAGAGCAACCAAAAGGAATTCTGGGAAATGAATCATTGCCTTCAGCTCACAGGGTGGCCTGTCATGCACCATGCAATTGTAGGCCGAGCAAAATGAACTGAATCTGTGTTTTAGCAGATTTGACTTAGTAGATGATGTTGACCCTGAATTGTCCTTTCAAAGCCCACAGGCATCACACAGTTACTGGCTGTCTGCAAATCATATACATTTTCTTTTATTTCTGAATAATAGACATAGCAATATTAAGTCACTCATTAAAACGTTGATGTGAACTATGTTACCTCAATTTCAGAACATCAGTCATCTGTACTTCTGTAGAGACTCCAGAGATTTATATGAGATAATTACGGGACTGTGTCTTCCAGCTTCTGGAAAGATCAATTCATCCAATCAATTCCATTTTTAAGAGGATATCTGAGATTACGGGCATGTGGACAGGCTCCATAAGGCTCTTAATAGGTCACTAAAATGTGTGTAAGAGGCTCTTTCAATGCCACAATCCTCTGAGCGAACTCACATCAGCTTTTCCGCAGCAAGCGAAAAATAAATGAACAAATAATGGCATGAAAAGATCAGCTGGAACTATTTTGGTGAGTTTTGCGATTACTGTTTAGCTTAAAGGCCTTTAGTTGCCGACGCATAAGAAATCGATAGTTTGCCACACACCTCAGTAAAAATCAATGTTTATTGGGCTTCCATCCAATGTTTAGTCCAAGGGCAAAGAGGGTGGTTTCGGACAGAGGAAAATTTGTAAAATACAATGTCAAACAAGCAATTACCCATAAAAACAAGTCACTCAGTGTTTTTATTGAATAACAGAAATAGACCCGAAGGGCCATCATAGTAAAAAATCTGATTTGCAAGCAGTGCCTGTAGGCACTTTGTGTATCTTATATTGATCACCCCTAAATATGCATTTTAAAGTGAAGACCCCATAAAGGTCAGGGTTCACCACATTATATAGAGTAGTAGCAAATAATATGCAATTTTTTAATGAATTGATGTAGTTTTATGTATAAAATCACTAAGGAAATCTCTAGAAAACACATTGTTTTCAAAACTGTTTGAATTTTAATTCTGAAACTGTTTCGGCCTCTGATGTATAAAGTTGCAATCAGGTGAAATAATGTTGCAGTTGCAATAATAGTTTTATTTATGCATATTTTTGTTTTTTAAGTAATTGTAGAAGAAACATCTGGGGTAAAGTTGATCCTTAACAACTGAAAACTCTCAAATATCAAATATTATAATAGAAATGTTCCTGGGTTGTTGGTTAGGCAAGAGTAACAGGCTAAAAAGTATAAATATAACAAAGAGGGAAGCGCTAGTCACTGAAACTCTATCCTACAATATTCCCAGTCAGAGAACAGGCGGAAGGCCACAAATATCTCTGTTTGTATATAATCACATGAATGCATGAAAGGAAGATGAAAAGAAAGAGCAGAAAAGGTCATATGCTCAGTTACAGTGTTGTTGATTCACAGATCATTATAAGTGTGAAAAATAGGTCGTCTGACCTGGAGATCTGATAGATTTACAACTGCAAGTTAAGACATGAACGTTAGTGGTAAATCACATCTCCAGTCTCCATATGCTTTGACTAAAGGTTGAAGAGCTGAATAATTTCTTAATACAAACTCATCTTGCTTTGCTCAGTCCACACGTGAAATCAATTTCTATTTTGCTGCTTGACTAGAATGCTGCTGGTCTGAATTTTGAATAGGTATTGACTGTGATCCCTCCTTTGTTTCTCTTTGTTTATGTTTCCAGGAAAGCTGTTTTATGATGATTTTATATTAGTATTTTTTTTCTACATGAGCATACCTTTAAGGTGAATTAAGATCATTTGAAAAATTGCAATCAGTCTAGCAATAGCTGTATTAGCAAAGCTTGAAACAGTTTTGAAACAGCTAAATCAGTGGATTTGACCGTGATCATAATCAAGGCTAAATACAAAACAAACAAACAAATAAAATGCTAAATGCAAATAATAAAATGTAACTCCCCTTGTGAAAAAAGTGCACTTTAGCATACATTTACAATTAGCCTAATATTTACATGCAATTTCATTATTACTTCAGTTGTCCTTTTTGTTTTTCATCTATTGTGACAAATAAGTACTCTTTAGCATACTTTTAAAAAGAAAACTAATTACGGAAAATATATATTTTAAAGGAATATACCTTGGTGTGAACTAAATGCAATGGTTTTTGACACTTAATTGAATGTTATAGCTAACATTTATTTTAAATGCAATTAGTTGAACTTAAGAATATGGAAGCTTGTTTCCGACACTGAATAAAAACTTGCAAGAACTTGACTTTTTTCTCAAAATTGCTAAATATAAAATTGCAATTGTGAGTTATAAAGTTCGAACTGCAAGATATAAACTCAGAATTTTGACTTTTTTTCCTCATAATTGCAAGATATAAACTTGCAATTGAGAGAAAATGTATAAGTTTATATGCGATCTGGCACATTTCTGAAAAAAAAAAATCAGAATTGACCTTTTTTCTCACAATTGTAAACTTACATCTCACAATTCTGACTATGTTCTTGCAATTGCATGTTTATATCTATTTTGTTCTTTTGTTGTGTGCTTTTTTGAGTTTTTCCTTTTTTGAGGGCCAGTTTTGCCCGGAAAGTCCAAAGGACGTGACGGTTACATGCGCTCGCGAGAGCCTCTCTTCCATTATGACACATAAAATGAATGCTTATACAAACTGTTTGAATTCTAGCTTTCCAAACAGTTGCTTGCTGCACTTCACTTAAAGGTGCAATGTGTAATATTTCTAAAGATCTATTGACAGAAATGCAATATAAGGTCCATAATTATGTTTTCAGTGGTGTATAAAGACCTTGCATAATGAACCGTTAAGTTTTTATTAGCTTAGAATGAAACATTTATATCTCCATAACCGCGGGCGCCCCCTTCTATGGAGGTCGACATATTGTGTGGTCATGTTTCTAGCGTAGCCGACAGCGAACACACAGCGCTACAGAGCGCGTTTCCTCACTACCTTGAAAAAGAAGTTATCAGTGGTGTATAAAGACCTTACTTAATGAACCGTTATATTTGGATTACCTTAGAATGAGCAGTTTCTGTCTACACACACCGCGGATTCCCTTACATTGAAATGCGCCGCCATGTTTCTACTGTGGCTCTAAACGGACAAACGCGTTTCGTTACTATGTTGCTCTTCGTGCAAGGAAGCAAGCTTAGTTCAGCGAATAAAACACTGACACAATGATGAACAAGTAACAATAATATTCACAATAACATATAGTTTTACTGAATAATTAAGTAAACATAATTTCTTAATTTATCCTTGTAAAGAAACCTCGTTGCTGAACTGCTACTCTCTGCTGTCTCAGATGCTGAAATTTTTTTCTGTCGGCCACCGTAACTTTTGTTGGTTGTAATTCGTAACCTCACCACTAGATGACGCTAAAAATCACACACTGCACCTTTAACGCCTTAATAATATATATATATATATATATATATATATATATATATATTATTCTTTTGTATTTTTTTAATTACAATTGTTTATTGATGACAATTTACTGCATGTGAAATATATTACATCTAAATGTAATATTGAATATCAATTTATCATTTTAACAAATTACTGCATTTTAACAAAGTACTTCACATGTGCTTTACTCTCTAAAAAATGCTGGGTTGTTTCAACCCATGTTTGGGTCAAATATGGACAAACCCAACTGTTTGGTTTTAAAGTCATTAAAAAAATTAAACCAACAGTTGGGTTTGTCAACATTTGACCTAAAAACAGGTTGAAACAACCCAGCATTTTTAATAGTAGTATTAGTCAATACTTCAAACATTTTTGTTACTGTATTCAGTCTCCACTTGATTTAAAATCTGAGCCCTGAAGCAATGCCATGTGAGAGAGATAAAAAATGTAGGGGATGTTTTGCCCCCATTATGAAGAAGGTGCCAAAGATGTCAAAGTCTGCTGTAGCATGTGTCTGCCAGAGACTCCACCAAGCGCTCTGTGTAATGAGAGTAGTTTTTTTGTTTTTTGTAAAGAAAGAAATGCATGCAAACACTCAACCAAACACTTGTTTTTCTCAAGCTCAGCAAATAGAAAAATATGTGATGTTACAATCCACTCTTATACTTTTCAAGTGCAAATAATAATTACTTGCTTTTTCAGCTGTAATTTAGACGAGTGAGTTATGGGACTTACACTTAAAAGACGGACTTGCACTGCAGAGCAAACAAGCTTAATGAATGCAAGATGCCTGCTATTTTTACTTACGGTTCTTTGTGCTATACATACTGACAGAGTGTTTTAAATTAAAACCAGCACACAATTACCCTGATCAGTTTAGTTGAAACTGAATAGTTTAAGTTTGCATATCTGGACTTTTTTGCTGTATATGCAAGTGTTTGATCAGAAATGATTGTTGTTTGTGTGCGGTTCTGTATGTTAGCTTGTGATGTGTCTACGTATGTGAAACATGCAGAGTTCTTATATGACTATATAAGAGGGGGCTCAGGTTTTCTGGATGTCATCTGTTGAATCCTATGAGGCAGATGGGTACCATATTTTGTTGTTGTTGTTTTTTCATCGCTCATTCACAGCTCCGGCATGTTTTGCAACTGAAAGGAAGATCTGCACACTGACAGTGCTAGATGTGGTCATTTCCAGATAATAATTCAAATAAAGTTATCTTTCTTTCAACTCTTGCTGTTTTCTATGTTCACAGGCAGTTTCGAGGGGCTAAATACCACAGGTTTTCAGTAACTGAAATAGATCACAATGAATGAATGACTTACTCAGCCAAGGGCCTGCATGTGAGTTTCAAGGTCTGCTGTTTTTCTTTGATCCACACTGTGGCCATCTGAGGATTTCACCTTGCTTTCTCAGCAAATGCAGTGCATGCAGGTGGAGAGGACTTTCAGTCAGTCGGTACAGATTTGAGCATGTCTGAGGCCCATCGTAAGCACTTTCCACAGACCTTTGAGACAGTCTAATACTTTGATATGAAAATATAACATTTCGCTGTAACAACTTGACCAACTACTAGAATAACTGGAGACTTCTTGTGTTATTAGAGGTTATCTACAGACATACAGTACTGTGAGAGCAACCCAGGCTCACTGGAAATCAATATTTCTGCATAATGATATTACATTCCTTCTTGCATGTTTTGCGACTCTTTCAAAGTGAAATGTCCAGCTAAAAGTATCTGAAACAGATGGATAAGTGAAAAAAAGTCTTAAGTCTAATCTATAATCTGCCTATGTAATCATAATTAGTGTGAAAAATATAAAAAGTTGTTGCCTCTGTTTAATTTCAGCTGGTAACTGCAGTGAATTTTTTTAGAGATCCATATTTCAAAATTAACCTATGTTGCATAAGAGTGTCCATGATTAAAAAAAGGGATAAATCTATAAATAAATAAATAAATAAACTAGTTTAAAATATGTGCCAGGTTCTTAGAAGTGTACTTTTTGTATTCATGTTGATTTCATATGGTTTTAAAAATCTTAAGGAAAGTTTCAATTGAATAACTCTTACATGATGTAATGCACAGTAATATAATGTGGTGTACCTATATAGATAGGACAAAAAAACTTGCATCGCATTATTGCTACTTAGTTCTTAAGTAACACCATAAGGAAAATGGTGATGGGAAATAAGTATGTCCATGTACTTTGATACTGTAGTTCTTTAAAAGTTTGTCTAATACCTCTTAGGATATTCCTCATCCTAAGGCTCATTATGGCGATGGGGCTAATGGTAATGTCAATACTGATCAATGTACAGGAGTTGGTGGAACAGAAATACCTCTGCTGCTCTACAAAGTGTTTTCTTTTTTTAGATTTGAATTACCTCTCATTCCATCTATCTATCCCAGCGTTTCTGTGTCTGTTAAAGTCATTTTCTTTCTTTCTTTCTTTCTTTCTTTCTTTCTTTCTTTCTTTCTTTCTTTCTTTCTTTCTTTCTTTCTTTCTTTCTTTCTTTCTTTCTTTCTTTCTTTCTTTCTTTCTTTCTTTCTTTCTTTCTTTCTTTCTTTCTTTCTTTCTATAGGAAATCCCTGACTCAGCAATAACATTTTGTCGTGAAGCCAGACTTCTATTTTCACTTAATACATCTCTAAGACAAAGCCATTTAATACTGATATATCCATCTGAGTAGATCATACATTGGCAGGAAATGCATTTCCTTTGTGCAGACACAGGCTAATTAGCAATCAGCTTAAGCTTTGAGTAGCAGCGGCTGATCGTTCAATACACAATCAACCTGCAGGAGAGAAGCAGCATGTGTGCCCATTAATGTCCAGCTGAAGCCCTGCAAGATCACTTCCACATTCGCTTCCTCTATGCATCTCGCATTTGATCACTATATATTCATTTTACTCTCCTTCTAATTGAACTCAAGTTCATTACAAGCAATTTAAATCATGAATGAAGTATTAATACAGTCACATTTGCTGTATTTTTTTTCTGTTTCCATCCATCCATACAGTATATCCATCCATCTGTCTGTCCGTTCATCCATCCATCCATACATCCATCCATACATCCATCCATCCATCTTTTTTTATCAGTATAACATTTTAAATAACCTATATTGCGAAAGCAATCCGTCCATCCGTCCATCCATCCATCCATCCTTCCGTCCATCCATCCATGCATACATCAATTTTAAATATCCTACATTGCGTGCAAGTAACACTTTTAAATCGGACTGTAAATAAAATGTTTCACTTAAATGGAGTGATATGGTGTTCGAGCAACAAGCAACTTACGGAGCCCCTAAAGGGACATAGTGATGTAAAAAATATGACATGGGAAAGAAAAATATATTTCAATGTTTTTGTGTTCTCACTCAAAAGTTTTGCTTCCATGAGACACTTTTCATTTGCTCACAAAACCTTTGCTTTCCCTCGAAAACTCAAAAGGTTTGCAGGGGAACTCAAAAGTTTTTTTGGGGGAATGCAAAAATTCTGCGAGAGAACGCAAAAGTATTGAAATATATATTTTCCCTTCCCATCTCATATTTTTTCCATCATCACGTCCCATTAGGGGCCCCGTAATTACACACTATTTTACGAATTAATAATTTTTGAGTCTTTGTTACTTTATCCACAGAAAAGTGTGAAAGTATTTATTTAGTTAGTGAGTCTTTTACTTCCATCTAGTCAGTGGCCAGTACTCTGAAAAAAGCAACATACTCGACCAGGGCACCAGGGTCACCAGATGTTAGGGTTTCCCTACCCCTAAAAATTTGGGTGAATGTTATATCACCTAATTAATATTCATAGGTCACGCTGATAAGGTTTCTAATGTCTCTCTCCCACTCTTTCAGATCACTCCTACGCCCCTGACCACTAATGCCTGATTCTGCTTAAATGGTTAGACTCATTTTTTCTGAGCAGTGTGCTTTAGCTATGGTCAACTGAGCACCTTTTCCATTCCAGAGAACTGACCTGGCTTTAGTCATACACACTTCGAATATGCTTCGGTTATGAACTGCGAGCGCAGAGAGTCTTCCCTCGACTCGGATGCTCATGTGACATTCGCTTTGATCCGCTCTGAGGTTCAACAGAGCGTTTCCTTCACCTTTTACCCCGCCTGTACCCACGCTCGGTAAAGGCCTGTCTCTGAGCCGTATTAATGGGAGGAAATGAAGGTTTTGTGAACCCTGACTTTGTCTGGGGTTACCAGGAAAGTCTATTCATTAACATACTAGACTAAAGTCTGCGAGTTTTGTTCAAACTGCTTTTTTAGATATACACTCGCCTGTGGATCCTTGCGTCTGGGCTGCAATGTAGCCACATTTGTATGGACTTCATAAATACTGCTGTCATAAAGGTAATGGGATAAGGACATTGGATTGTATGCTTTATAGTTTAAAACCTCAAACTCTATAATACTGGTTCTGAGGATTTGAATGACAGGTTCAGTCTTGTGATGTCTCACTAGCGCACATCATGCCGAGCTATATCAGTTTCCGCCAGTATCCTGTGACGTTTATTACCTGAAATGGAGTTTATTAATCTCGCAGCTGATAACATTATTATTGGGCCAAATGCTTTTTTCATTATTTTAGAATGAATTATTCCTTTCAAAATGTACTCGCCATTTAATCCCACAAGCCAGAGTCACATGAGTGACTTCCACAAGTCCATCCCAAAGTGTGATTTATTATTTCCTGTGAGAACTACAAAGGTGGAGACGCAATAGTTTTGTGCCTTTAAAGGCAGTTTGACGCATTAATCATTTATTTCTGAATCACGTAGCACAGCTCCTGTCATGCAGAAAGCAAATCCCAGTTTTCACAGTGTGATCAGTCAAATTATAAAGAATTAGAGAAAGAAAGAAAAAACACTCTTAATATGTAATTAGACTTCTAGCTCTTTTTGCATTACTGCCATGCAGAGTTAATTGGTTCATTAAGTTTTAAGCATCAATGTTGTATTGCAAAGCATGTCAGATATTCAGGTAATCTTCAGCATAGATCTCTGGAAGGAGTGACCCGTGCAACGAAATGGGATTAGTATGTGATTTGCCTCCGAGAAATCCATACCATGATTTAACCTCTGCCCTCCTGCGATAGCTATGGCTAAATTCTCCAAATTTGAGGAGGCACATTATTTGTTTTTCATTCCTTAGTTTCATCATTCACTATTTTGTCTTTAAAGTACAAGCATGTGTAGCCTGAAAATGATTAGCTTGTTTAAAAATAGTACTTTAAAATAGCACAGTGTTCTCGTACTTGGTTCTCTGTCTAGCGGTTTTGTAAAAAAGAGTGTTGACTGGAATTACATGGATATTTGACCCCCCCCCAAACCTATTTTGAGAAATGTCTCAGTAAAATAAAAGTCAATGGGGACCAATATTACTGCTATGTTATGAAATGGACGACAGAGGAAAGAAACTGCGCAACTATTGAACATTATCAAATTCTAGCAACCCTTGCATGGTGTCGGTTCAGGGTACCGGGCCATGAGTCTCCATTATTTAATCTCCACAAGGATGCACATGATAATTAAACCACATGGGCTGGGGAAGGGGCAGGAAGTCCACATCAGCCTTGAGTAATGCCCCGCTCCTCCCCCTCGGAGCCCACCTCAGGCTGTGGGAATTTCCTTTTGTCACACTCTGCTTGCCAGGTAAACAAGGCTGAATAAGAAGAGCAGGAAACTGGCTAAAGGAGGGGCAAATAAAGCACTGGGGAAATGAATAGATTTCACACTCGCCAGGCTAATACAGTACTCTTCTAACGAGTCACAGCTCTACCCCAGGAACCGCTCAGGATCACTATGCATCAATGGGCTGGGAATTTATGGGAATACAAGTGCTCTAGGTTTGAAACGATGCTTGATGCAAATCATAACAGTGGCAGGGAGTCGTTCTTCTGCTATGGACACATGATGATCTACTACGCTAGTCCTGAGAAGATGTCACTGATATAAAGACTGACCTTGGAGCAAAACAACAGTAAAGAAGATGAGCCTGAGACAGTTCTTTAGGAGAAATAAAAAATGACACAAATGTGCCCTTTTCTGACACAAAGTTAAAATTAAATATCATATAAATATAATCAAAATTGAAATCTCATACTTAAACTGACTTCCGTAAACATCCTTAAAATAACAAACTGATTTTCCCCTTGTTTTAATACTAACCTAACTACTAAAGCATTGTAAACATTTAAATTATTATTTTTTATTACATATATATTATATTTTATACATAGATATATTTACATGTATTTTAGTTTAATTAGACCTAACATAAACATAATTGAATTGTGTTATATTTATGCTTAAAAAAAGAAAAGCCTTTTAGAAAATTGTATTATTTTTCTATTTATTAAAAAAGCTAATTAACTCTTACCCTGCTAGCGTTTTTGAGTTACGAGCCACTGCCAGCATTTTTGATACATTTTTTCACAAAGGTTTCATGCCCCTTAGTATATTTTGTAGTATTATCTGAACATGCAATATGTCAAAAGAATGAATATACCCTCTGCTTTAAAACAAACATTTTTTATTGCTTCATGCATTTCTTTTTTATCAACACTTAAATATATGGGTACGTTTCACACAAAAAAAGTTACGTTTTAAGCAAAAGGCTGAGAAAATCGTGTTTTTGTCAAAGACTACATCTGGATCAGATTCAGAACGATGACCAAAACATAGATGGAGTAGATTGCCATCAACACCTCCAAAGTTTCACAGTCTTATAGCTTGTCCTGGGTCGACGTTTCATTCGGCACCATCATGAATTTTTATTTATTTATTTATAAGCTGTTTAATATTGATGATAGCATTATTTTACATATACATCTGCTCATATATGATATTGTTTGCTTCTGCTTATTTTTCGCCTGTGTTTTGATCAGAAGATTTAGTACTCTTTCAGAAGAGGTGTCATAGCGCCCCCTACCACATAACAGTGAAAACACAGAAAGCCAGAAATTTCCGTCAATGGCAGGGAAAGAGTAAAGATTCACTGATATATCGTTTTAATCATGTTAAGATATTTTTACTGGTGAACAATATTAAAATACTGATAAAAAAAATAATATATATATATATATTTTTTTTTTAAATCAGTATTTTAATATATACAGTGTATATATATATATATACACACACACACACACACAAACACACAATCATGTATATTTGGCGCAGGCTTTGGTATCTTGGAAAATCTGTGTTGCGCAAATATTCTTGACATAATCTGGAAAATGCACATCCCGAACCTTGTAAGACAATTAAGACGGAGAAGTCAATAGACTACACTTCTCTCATTGATATTCTGCCAAGAGAAAAATAAAAAGCAAATTAAACTCATTGCAGAAATGCTGCAGCACTCCATTCACAATACTGTATAACACGGATGAATGGAGAATTGCGACAGAGCCGAGGAGTAAAGAGAGAGCAAACTAAATTGATGTCCTGTTGACAGCATGTAGGTGTGTGCCAAAGCAGAAAATCTATGGGGATTGATCGGAGTAGGTGGAAGTTGTGGGTTTTGCTCTGTTCAGCTTTCCACTTACATTTACTGCCTCTGTTACTGCAGCATCAGAAGGACCTTGATCATGGTTACAACTCTGTTAATTAAGGTGCCTGATCAGGCCTGGTGTGACCTTATAGCCTGAAGGCTCTCGTTTCCCTTAGTCTGGATCTTGGGAATGGCTATTAGATATTGGATGGAGCTGGAGAGCTTTTGTTTGTTGAAGCTCAGAGGTGATCTACTGAGGCTGTCCACTGTTGTGTTGTGTTGACCCATTCTTGTGTGATGACTAACCATTGATCGCTGTTCCTGGATAGCATTATCTGTTTTAAGCCCCACATGTCATTAACACCCACCGTGACATTTGTTATGTATTGACCGATTGATTTATTGACTGAAGATAATACAGATTATGTCAAACCATGGGAAAGAGGCCAGAAAGCAAACAACCACTGAGTAAATATTCAGCTAACTATAAGAACAATATAAGAATTGTAAGGCTTCTAACGTAACTGCATTAACTATGACTTGTAAACTATATTTATTTAGGCTAGTCCTGTAACAAACTATGTTTTCCAACAAGTAGTGTAGTATGAGAGCTTTTGGGTGTTTGATTCATGTATAATAAAAAACAAATATATATGTTAAAGGCTACACATTTACATTTTGGGCACATTTTGGCATTGGATTTACATTTTGGCAATTAAGCAATTCAAGTATTCCATACATACAAAACATTTGCATACTGTGCATACTATACATACTGCATACTGTGCATACTATACATACTGCATACTGCAAAAATAGTAAGAGTGGGAGTTCCAAACATACCCACTGATTGATGATGACTGAGTCATCGCTCAACAGTGTTCCCAGAAATCCCTGCTTATCAAATATGTTTGGTTTTATAGATAAATAATGTTATTTTTTTTAAAAAATTTTAGGCTATATGTTTTTTTAATCTAAATTTTATGTATTCCAGATAGTCAGATGTCTGGAATCCTGATTGTGTTTATGCCGAATATGGTTCTGTTTTGTTATACTATTTTTTTAATCTCATAGTAAACTAGCAAACATTTTGTCTCTTTAAGTAATTTTAAACAGTTGACAGTTTTGTAAGTAGCTTGTCTTGTACCTAAAGAGTTTACCTTAATACAACTTGGCTACTACCTATAGCCTACAGTAAAAGGGATTTTGTATTTATTTATTTTTTGTAATTGGTGTTACTTTTCTCTAAAAAGTATTGCCTAGAGAAAAAATACTGTTGTCCTCCCTTTTGCCAAATAGGTCAACAGCCATAATGCACTGGGCATGTTGCCGCCCAAGGCCACTTCCACCAGTCTGCCATGGATGCGCTTACCAGAGTCAAATGCCGTCTTGCTTTAGCAGGAAATACATAAGCAAACTTGTAGTCTTAATTGTGTCGACTTTTATTGTTCCCGGGTGCAATAATTCAAAGAGTAAACGTTTAGCGGGAGTGAGAACCCTAGAGTCCAGTGAAGAATCCAGAGTGTTGTAGTCAGTGGCTCAAAGCTGCAAAGACTGTAAATACGGAGAGAAAGCCGTGAAGGAAATAAATTGCATGACCAACAAACTGGATGACCACGAACACAGTGTTTTCTGCCAAACGGAGGGGGAAAATAAAGTGAATGTGGCGAGCAGGACGAGGCTGAGGGCCGTGAGAGATACGAGATCGCTCATCAGTAATCACACCACCAGCCTCATGCCGCTCTCTCAAGGCCCTCGGCCTCGTCCTGCTCGCCACAGTGAATTTATCAGTCCAGGTAACACGAAGAATGGGTAAATATTACATATACTGCCAACCAGTGTTGTGCCTGAACGCGTTCATTGAACGATAGTTCATGAACTTGTTCATATTTTGGGTGAACGTGAACTGAACGTACTGTATTACTGCCTGAAGAACGTTACTGTGAACTCGTTCATTCTGGTGTCTGTGAACGGCATGCTCTCTCAGTTTAACTTCGTTCAATAGAGTGCCAAATTTCTATAGAGCCTTCCAGGCGAAAACCCGGCTAAAACACACGTAAACAGGCCTAAATATGTAGCGGATAAAACACCCAATCTGGCAACACCAGCACCAGTGTCGCACCGCCGCATGCGTCATTAAAACAAAAAGCAGCAAGGAGGATCGTATGATCATTTAAACGAGTTTCATGACAAGGTCGTGAGGATTCGAAAAATCTTACATTTCTGTGCAAACTTTGCCCGCTGATAAAATAATTGCTGTCTGTGGTTCTATATGGGCTGTGGCAATAATTTTGAAAAAGAATAGCTTGTAGCAACATATGGGAAAAAAGAACTATGAACTAGTTCAAATTTTAAAGTATGAACTATGCACTGAACTTCTTTAAATAAGCTTGTAGTTTAAGTTATATTTTACCCTAGCTATTGTTTTTTTGTTTTGGTTTTTACCTATTTTTTGGTCATACATAGTATATTGCAGTTTAAAGGAATGTCTCTTCATTGCCTGTTTGCTTTCCACAGATTCCTCCTCATGCTGTGTCATCGGAATGGTGCGAGTAGCTGGTATGCAGAGGGAAACTGTGGTATTCCCCTCACTCAGCCAACCAGAGATGGGCAGGTGAGTCAAACCATAAAGACAGCCTTGTGCAAGTCTTAACCGAGACTGACGCGGATCTTCCAATAGCCGTTCTATTTTTTCATGAAGCCTTGACCCATAAAACAAATAGATTCTTTGAATATGCAGTATAACGGTTCGTATGCTGGGTTATTACTAGATTTATGGCTGTTCATTTTAAAACCTGAAAGCACCCACCTTTCTTTTGCTGTTTTAAAGACATTATTTATTTGGTTCTTACTGTTTTATTTTTAGGCAAAGGTTCACATGTCTATAAAAGCTTAAGCCTCTGAGGGGCCTCTCGCTGGTTCCTGGGTAATGTCCCAGCAGGTTGTTATCCAAAAAGTGTAGCAACATGCAGTCTGGAACACTAAGTGCGTAAAGGTTTGTGCTGAAAGAGAGAAAGTGAAAAAAACAGACACATATTCAAGCATGCCTGACGCGGTGGATTGCCAGCATATGTTTCATCATTTAAATCAAACTAAGTCATATATTAATCTAGTGCATTTGGAAGCTGTGCATACCCCATGACACACACAATACTTATGCACACTATTGCACAATCACACAATCTCATGTATGTAGAATTTGTTTTGTTTTCCTTTGCTTTGCTTGGGTTTTTTGTTTTGTTTTGTTTTGTTTGTGGTTTTTGTAATTTTTTTCTATTATTTTCTACAGTATATAATTTTTTATCATCGCTATCAGTATATGTTATTTTATCATAACTATTAAACTTTGAAATAGCTCAGTTTTGACGTACATCGGATGGCATGAGATGAAAGATGCAAATATACGTTAGCAGTGCATAATAAGTGGATTTAAGAAAGCCTCTTGTTCTGTTTTCCTTTGTTTTGTGTTTGCTTTGATTATCTTATTTTGTTTACTGTACTACAGTACCTCAGTTCTGAGGCATTTTGATGTAATGTACATCTAATGGCATTGGATGACAGATGCAAATACACTTAGCGGTGCATGAAGAGTAGCATTCAAGCATGCGTGCATTACGAAAAAAGGAAAATTTAGAGTGTTTGTGTAACAAACTTGAGAGCATTTGCTTTTGATTGATGCTTTAACATTGTTTGAAATAGGGTTGATTATTTCCAAGTACTTCATGAATCGTTAGATGTCACAACAAATATGTATTTCAATCACACTTGATGACGCTGCTGCTTATGCTTATTAGGATGACTTGCTTCCTTGGTTACCGAATTGTAGGATATATAGCAGGATCTCAACCTTTTTTACTTCCAAATAATAATAAATATCTTGTTTTAGCTCATGTTAATGCTTGTTTTGTCTTATTTTAAATAATTTAAAGTTATCTTGAGGCCTCAGCCCCCTGATTGAGAACCACTGATCTAAAGTATGGAATATTTTTAGAATGGTGATAACATCAATATATGATTGTATGTAGCTTAAATAAGTTTTACAAAATATAAGATATTATAAAATACTCCATGTTATAACACACAAAGGGGATCACAGTGGGCCAAAAATGCACATAGAACACATGATCATGGCCAGGATGTCATAAAATGAATGAATATCGGGCCCAAATTCTGCTGTATTCATTGCAAGGCACTGACTGCACAGAACATGCACCTCATTTATCTGAAATGAACTCAATAGGGAAGGCAGTATGTTGGAAGAAGCACAGATGTGATTTGGATCTACAAAATATACTGCCTATACCTGAGGGGTGTAACGTTAGAAGGCTGAATGGAACATCGGTTCGGGGGATGAAAAGAAGCTGCCCCAGTGCACGATGTTACATGAGTTTAAGCAAGGGGAATATATTACGGTATCGCTCAAAACCCATCACTGCAACACTCTCTCATCTTTCACAAGGCACTAACATGCGATTCACGTCCCCCCTGCAAGCCTCTCTGGTAAGCGCCAGTGCACGCATGATGGGAAAACATGGAAGTACTTTCAGTCATAAATTCCCCATCTGCTCTTGCCACCAGAGCCAGGACTGGAGCGCTGCCGGTGACCTGACACGGCCCGGCTTCCTTCTCATCCAATCATAACCAGCTTCCTTTTTTTTTTTTTTTTGCGAAAACATTCTTCATCCTTTTTTTGATAAGTTCACACAGGTGTGTTTCTTAATACGAATCTGTTTGTGTGTTTAAAGACTGCAGTATTTAGACAGATTAATAACAAGATCCAGCAGAAAACCTCTCAAAGAATGTGTTCGCGTGGAAACGGATTGCCGTTTTCCTTCTGCTTTTATATTTTCATTGGCTTTTAGTTGCAATTAAGCAAATGTTCTATATAAATAAATGAGCTGGTGAATTAGGAAGGCTAATGAGGAATATCGGCATCATATAACAAACTGAATACCCAAGCTCACTGCTCTTCAGTCGCAGTCTTTTTCCATCTATTCAAATTAAAGACACATCAAATCAAAATGGCAGGTTTTATTATGCTAATGGTACGGTTTTATTTTTATTGTCATCTTAATGGCGAGGGTCTGAGGGTCTAATGGCCTCGCAGTCACATTGCGGTCCATTCGGAGGGAGCAGAGAGGAACCAGGAGAGCTTAATGAAAGCAGCTAAGACTGCTCATCAGCACTGGGGCGCCCCTCTGCTGATAATTGCACACATTATGGCCTATTAGTGGAGTGTGCCACCTCTCCGTGGAGTCCTGAAGAGCTTCCGGAAGGGGAGCTCAGGGCTTAGCCAGGGGAGTTGGGACAGGACAGGTCACGACACAGATCTCAGTTCACCATCAGACAGGATAAATCTCTTCTTCATTCTCAGTCAGATCTCATTACTGAAAGAATCAGCCAGGGGCATCTGACCTGCCATTTTATAACCTTGTTTGATTCCTTTATTTATTTTATTTTTTGTATCATTACAAATAGAGGTGCGTTCACACCATGTTGGAGTTACCGTATTTATGAAATTCTGACTTGTAAAAAGCATTCATGTCCTCGTAAAACTCATAATTTTAACTTGTGAACTCTGAATGTTCGGAGAGCTCCTGACAAGAGGTGCGTTCACCTCATATTGGAATTATCGTAATTATAAGAGTCTGGCTTGTAAAAAGCATTCACGTCCTTGTTGAACTCGTAATTGCAACTTGTAAACTTGGAATTTTCTGAGAGCTCCGACTTGTACCACCTCACCATTGGAAATTCATTTAGCCATTTATAGTGTTGCATAATTCCAAGTCGGAGCTCAAAATGGCAATGTATGAGGACATGAAGCTCCAAGTAGAATGTCCAGGTTGTCATCTAGTAATTATGGGAATGGCATGAAGGCAGCATAGGATGGTGAATAAAGTACCATGAATGGTGAATGGAAAAATAATCCGTTATTCCATCAATGCGCACAACAATTTAACCATGCTAAAATACTCTGACAGAGTTTCCTGCAATACTACTGTAGCAATGTTCAGGGAAGAAGGAGGTGGGAACCGGCGAACAATCAAAATAATCTTTATTTAAAATAAACAAACTAAATACCGCCAGCAGCCCCTCGCGGACGACTGCTGGCTTACCCAAAATAAACATAACATAAAATAATACACAAATACAAAAACCAAAACTCAACTAAAATACAGGCCTGTTCCTCTCTCGATCATCAACGTCGTCGCTCCTCCTTTATGCTTCCGCTCCTCCGTGAGAGATGCGAGACCGGAGTGCTTCACAGGTGTTGCTCATTAGCAATCGCGCCACCGGCCTCGCGCCGTTCTCTCACGTCCCTCGGCCGTCCTGTTCGCCACAACTACTTATTTAGCAACGCCGCAACACTGATTTTGAATGTGAATGTAGGTAAATTACAGAACAAATGACGTTTTATTTTTTGTGAATCCAATTCCCAGAATGAATGAATCGGTAGCACTTTGTTTTACAGTCCTGTTTCGCATGAACATACTATGTACTTATTGTAGTAATGACACTAACTAGGTACTAACCCTGAACCTACCCCTAAACCTTAACTTAACCCATGTAGTTACCTTACACTACTCATTACTTTTGTTGTAAGAACACTGTAAGTACATTGAAAGTGCTTGTACTGTAAAATGAAGTGTTACCAACGAATCTTATGAACCGGTTCTTTTTAATGAATCATATGTTTACAGCACAATTAGGGTACGTTTACTCGACAACGATGAACTAAAAACGGAAAAGTTAGCTTTTTTTGCGCACAGATAACAGTGTGTCAAAACGTTGCATGTTATTTCACTGGATGCAGTGTGATGCGAGCAACAAATCTCCGACATTAAACTGATGCCTCGTTCTATTAATGACGTACTGACATGAAGGACACATGCTTTGACAAGGGCATTTTTGTCACGTCCAGTGTAGACAGCCTTTAGCTGTTGCGGCACGATGCAGCGTGAGCGACAACAATGGTCGCGTCCGGTGTAGACATGGTGTAAGGCCTATATGAGTTTTGTCAGTAGTTTTTAATAAAAAGTAAATAAACGGTTATTTTAAGTTATATTACGAGGCCTTTGTTAAAATATTTAAGTATTTATGTAGTATAAGGCCAATTATTGATAGGCTGCCCTTAATTCAAGCCAAGAAGATCAGTTTAAGTATACTTAAACTGATCTTCTTGGCTTGAATTAAGGGCGGGACTTATTTTTATGTTGCCGTGTGATATTGTAATATTAGATAACATCATTTGAGCTGTACCTTGACTTTAGGTGAATTGAGGCCACTGGAAGCAGCTGTTTCAGTTTGTCTGTCTCCTCAAGTGTCTGGTTTTCATAATCCTCACAGTTCCAAGTACTGCTCCTCTTTGCCTCTTTTCTCTCTCTCTCTCTCTCTCTCTCTGTTATTTGAATGTGGTAAGTTGGTTCATCTATAATTAAACATTAAAGAATCCAACTTTTTTTTTCTTTTCTTTTTTCCGGCGTGGGGTTTGCCTGTGGATATTACTTGCATATTACAACATAAAAAATCATGAGAGACTTAATTTAGTTTCTACTTTCATAACATCCTTTTCCCCTCCAGTCAGTGATTATATCACACATACAGGGTATCCCCTTCAAATGATGTATGAAAATTAGAGGGATCTTTGCAGTTCCTCAGATCAAGAAAAAATTAAAAAACACTTTACTCTATGTTCTTGGTAAGCTGAAGTAAAAGTGAAAATCTTCAAATTCATGAAACTTTTGGTTTCAATGAGCAAATTAATCTCTGTTATATGCTTGCCTGAATCTGTTCACAGTGATTTCCATAGAAATTCACTGAAGTGTTGCACATCTGCTGCCCTTGCATGTTTGTTTATGTATATTATAGATATGTGATGATATTTCAGGTACAAATAATGTGGTACTCCTAGTACTCTAACACACTTTAGCATATTTAACATTTTGACCCCCCCCCCCCCCCCCAATTAATTAATTCAATTTTTGGAAAATTGAATGAATTGATAACATTTTTAACTAATACATTTGTGACTAATAAAATATGCATAAATATGTTTGACTCACATACTGTAGGCACCAGTATTAGAAGTAACACATTCATTTACAAGTCACATAAGTTACATAATCAGATTACCCCTTTGCATGTAACTAAAGTAACGCATTACCTTTTAAAATTACAACAAAATATCTGAGTTACACTTTCAAATAATTTACACGAGTTACTTTGTTTTCCCATATATTGACTTACAGCTCTCCTTTCCCCATGTTGAGAGAAATTGTGAGTAAGTGCAGCGGCGTTGTGTGCGCTGCTCTAAACTAAATGTGGACGGGCATTTACATATCTCACTAGCACAAAAACAGATTCAGTATTCCTCAAAATGAATAAAAACAGTGAAATGCAAACACAGAATATTACATGAAACCTGCTATATCTAATTATGTTAAATAACACAAATTATACTTTATGTATTTAATCTTACTTTATTACCCATTGTCTTCTGACCTTAGATGATCCAATTCAACCATACCAATAAGTGAAAATGACTTTAGTTAATCATCACATTCGTGTTTCTTTTATTCTTTCCTTTTTTTATTGCTGCAGTAAAAGACAGATAGACAGACAGATCTACATAATATTTTCTTTATAAGAACATACAGTCATGTTTCTACGTATGGTTCTCTCACTGGTGCGTGATATGGTGTCACTAAAGTGTGAAAAAACAGGAAGCAGCGAATGCTGTTTCGCGAATGCACCCGTCCTGTCACCCTATCTGTTAGAGTGGAAGCGTGTTTGAGGCTCGCTCTGATCTCAGATGGTGTGTTTCTGGCTTCATGCTGTTTGACTGTGGTGATGCTGCTCACTGATCTTTACAGCCCAGGCTGGATTGCGGAGGGATGGGGGAAGCAGGCTTTAATTGAATTGTAAATGGGAGCAGGGTGTAGGACTGGCCCGGCTGGGGCGGGCGGCAGATGGGATGCAGGACCCGGCCCTGCAGGATGGAGTGGGTGTTTGAGTGGGCTGAGAGGAGAGGGATTGGGCAGAGGGGGAAGGGTGGGATGGCAAGAGGCCCGTTACATGGAGATGACCAGATCCAGAGACCCCTGTTGAGCCGGTGCACACTGCAGATGAGAGAAGTCCTGGAGAAGGGCCAGTCTCTCTCTCTCTCTCTCTCTCTCTCTCTCTCTCTCTCTCTCTCTCTCTCTCTCTCTCTCTCTCTCTCTCTCTCTCTCTCTCTCTCTCTCTCTATCTCTCTCTCTCTCTCTCTCTCTCTCTCTCTATCTCTCTCTCTCTCTATCTCTCTCTCTCTCTCTCTCTCTCTCTCTCTCTCTCTCTCTCTCTCTCTCTCTCTCTCTCTCTCTCTCTCTCTCTCAGTACTTCTGCTGGGGCTTAGTGTTCTATCAGCTTGGCCTCTGAGCTACTCCACGTGCAAGGCTACATCTGTTTCTCAAATTAAAGTGATCAAGATGTTGCTTTAAAAGCTCTGTTTCTTAACAAAATATGTGCAAGAATTCATTATTTCTAAGTAGCCGTTTGAGTGATATGTTTTAGTATGATGTGAACCAGCTGCGCAGTCACAATTTCAGTCAAAGTTAGTTTATAAAGAAATGCATTTTCTTTGGTTTTTGATTATAGTCTAACTTTACATGCTATTGACAAACCCTCAAAATAAGAAAGGTAGATTTTAAAAGTTAAAAAGGGTAATGTGGGACACCTAAAATTGCTCCATCCCATGCAAGTTTAGATTAATATTACTTGATTTATTTATTCTTTATTTTTTGCTGAATTTTTGCTGTGATAATCACATTTAAGTTAAGATTGAAAGTGTAAAAAGGTTTAAAATGATCAAACTTCAGAGCTTCTCAACTGGTGGGTCTTGACCCAAAATGTGCGGCAGGTCTGTTCTGTCCTGTATTAAGCTATTATCAGCACACTTATGCTGTTGTTTATGCATTTACATTTTTTTTATTTTGCACCCTGTTTATACTGTACACACTGTTAAAAAAACTTTGTCATTTCAACTTAGATGACATTAAAGTTTAATGTCTTTTAAGTTGAAATGACAAAGTTTCAACAAACGTGACAAATTACAATCGTCAATAATTTGACGTTTTTAACATTGATGTAACTCATCAAAATTACTTAAATTAAAACTTTTTTTTATTAGTTATGGAAGATTAAACAAATTTTAAGTCAGTTTAATGATTAAACTGACTTAAAATTTGTTTAATCTTGCATAACCAATAAAAAAAGTTTAAATTTAAGTAATTTTGATGAGTTACATCAATGTTAAAAACGTCAAATTATTGATCATATCATTTTTTATAGTGTAACAAATTTTTTTTTTTTTCACTTTTTTTAAATTGAGGCAATCGGTTTTGCTAAAGAAGTCACTTCGTACACTGTGATTTCTGTATTGTTTATCATTCATTTAAAAAAATACTTTCAAACATTATCATGAACTGCACAGGCCTAACAACAACAACAATAATAATAATTTTAATGGTAGTATTATTATTTGCCTGTGAAATTCTCAATATGTATATAATCATATTAATTTATTTTATGTGATAAACCATTTTTGTTACAGTGATCACAGGTTCTGAAGCAAAACCGCTTGTCACCCAATGGAAAATAAATGGACAAACACAACAACAAAAATCTCTGCTATAAAGCACTCTTTCTGCAACAGCTAAAAAATCACTTGCACCGAAACAAATTTGAAATGTGTGTTCTTCAGAAAGAAGAGCATTACAGAGGAAAGAGTGAAGCTCAATGAACCCGAACAGAGAGAAAAAGGGGAAAAGAACATGGAGAGTGGGAGAGTGACAGAGAAAGAGAGAGAAGGTTGGATTTAGTTCTCCTAAGGGAAATTAGAGCTCTGTCAGCAGGGAAAATGATCCCAGTCTGCCCTCATCAGGTGAAGACGATCCTGAAACACACACTCTGCTCTGCTCTCTCTGTTTCCCCAACCTCTCTCTCTCTCTCTCTCTCTCTCTCTCTCTCTCTCTCTCTCTCTCTCTCTCTCTCTCTCTCTCTCTCTCTCTCTCTCTCTCTCTCTCTCTCTCTCTCTCTCTCTCTCTCTCTCTCTCTCTCTCTCGAATATTGAATATTTTATTGCAGATTACATTAAAAAAAGTGCATGTTTTAGTGCAATTACATTTTTTATCTCATCTTTTGAATTAAAGTTTAAATATTATATTGTTTTCCTAAAAAGTCTAATACATAACTTATATCTGTAATGTTGTTCAGTTGTATTATACGGGTTGTTGACATGAAATACTTCCAGGAAGTTGGCATGTCTTGCAGTGTGACATGCAATACTCCATAGTTAATCAGAGTTGTGCATATTCTTTTGAAGTTATTATGCAGTTTTTAAGACTTTAATAAGCTGTGATATTTGTTTTATTAAAAATACTTTTTTTCACACCGCAGAATCATTTAAAATGACTTAGTGAGGTAGAAAGGAGCTTGACAATTAACCTTTACATTTATTTTTGTTGGTGTGATGTATTTAGGTTCATTTAATGATGTTAAATAACATTGTTGACTTAAATAAAATCTATTAATATAGATGTTATTACATAAAGCAGTTTTTGGTTAGCAAATACATAGGCCTGGTTTCACAAACAGGGCTTAGATTAAGTCAGGATTAGGCCTTAGTTAAATTAGGATATTTAAGTAGCTTTTATAAACGTGCCTTAGAAAAAAAAAATTACTGCTGTGCATCTTGAGACAAAACTATGGCACTGACATATTTTAAGATATATCAGTTGAAGCTGCTTTCAGTTAAAACAGCTCAAAATAGCCTTAAGCCTGTTATACCATACCATACTGGGATAAATTTCAACATAAAATCTGGATGATTTAAAGGTTAATGAACATTTTGTGCCAACTACCCATAAATAGTTGCATTATAATATTTTTAAACATTTTAAACCAAGATATATGTACTTAAAAAGCAAAATTACTTAATATATCAAGTGGATCAAGTTTATTTGTCTTGCCCCGCTGACATTATTTTGTTTTAACCAGAAACTTCTCAAGTAAATGTATATTGATGTATATTGATTTTGTTTATATTTTTGATAGAAAACAAGACAATTATAAGCAAGAAAAAACATTTAATGCAGTGTATAATATAATAATACTAAAAAATCTCTAAATTGGCCTCATGTGGGGAAAAAAACATTATTAATAAAGCTGTGTGTACTTTATAAGCATCACTTCTTTCATTTCAGTGAAAACACAGCATGCCGTCCATTACGTGTCTTTGATAGCAAATGGCTGAATTCATGTCTTCCCACACACTCACACCACGTCCCGAGGCTTTTTAGTCTGCTTCATTTCTACCTCAACTGAACACACACACACACTGTTGCTCTCACACTGAAAGTCTCCTGTGTTTACCTCAGACGCTCACATTTATATTCCCGTTATTAATGGGAGAGGCTGCTGTTGCCAGATAATTAACCCGGCTTATCTGTGTGTTTGAGAGCTGATATTTGTGCACCTGTACTGATGGATAATGCTGGTGTGTGAGAGCCCGTCTGGCAGCTGAAGATGCGGGCCAGAAGAGGGATTTACACGTCATGCCGGAGAATAGCGGATCTCATCGGTGTGCCTGTAACCTTTTCCACTAATGAAAAAAATACTAATAAAGCCCAATAAGCCCAAAAGAGGTTCTTAGAGCTTTATGTGTGCTGTAATATGCTGGAGAGGGTGTGCTGGGATCAGATGACCAAGCCTTTGATCCGGTAGGAGGAATATGTTTTTGGACCCGTGGCCTTTATGATTGTCTTCTGCTTTATGAGCGACTGACATGGTGGGATTGGGGTCGCCAGTGATGCAGATTGTGTTGCTGGAAAGTTCTATAAAATATATCAAATGTTATAGTGTAAGTTTTAAACCTGCAAGTTAGACCTGTATATTAAATACAAAACTTTTATTTATTTATTTATTTTTTAAGGATTTAGTTGTGTGGTTTAGTGATGAGCTCTGATGCATTGATGATTTTTTTTATGGACAATGCAGGTTTGAATTCAGCTTGCAACCTTTCCAGAACACTTTTCCCTCTTTTTCACATTTACTGCCTTCTATCTGGTCTGTACATGAAAACATATTGCCAAATCCAAGTTTCTATATATATTTTTTTTTCATAGGAATATTTCAGCTGAAATTAGTATTTGGGTATCATCTACTTATTCCACATATTTTATGAAAAAACAAACATATACATTTTTGTGGATCCTTTCATACAACGACAGTTCATAGTGACCACAGCTGTGACCTTAATACTGTGAATTTAATACATTCATACTTTAAAAACTAAAAAAAAAGTATGAAATTTTTGCACCAACTACCCATATGACAAAATAATAATATGAGCAAAAAAATACCATTAAAGTATGATCAGTAGTATAGTGTTGATACTTGATACTTACTACTTGAATTGATATTATCATTAGTTTCAAAAGTATATCATTTTGGAGCTTGTAAATTATTGATTTATTATTGGTCCGTCTAAGATGTATATTTTTGTGTTTCACAGAACAACAAAAATAGCGAGTTTGAAATTAAATAAGGGAAGTGTAAAAAATAAGAAAACGTCTTTATTTCTTGAATTGTAAACAATCGCTGTAAGAGTGACTAAATAAAATAAAATACAGAGATGCATAGATTTTCTGTCATCTTCTTTTTTTTCTTTTGTTATTTTTGCAATTTTTTTTAAAAGAAAGAAAAGACCCTCAGCACAGTTCTAGTATTTAACATTTCAAAGTCTCTGCACTCATAAGGGCATATATGCTAATGGAGAATATGAAACAGAAAGTTGGTTGTTGGAGAGTTCTTCTACCTTCTGAGCAAGAGCTTTAGGATTTGAATTGCAGTATGATCAACACAGCCTTAGGAGTCATGCTCGCTGCGAATCATTTCCCAGTGTGCCACACTGATGAGATGGACACATGCTTGTTCTTTTTTTTTTTCCATAGCTGACCTAGTGATCTAGAATGGTTCTCTCAGCTGTTCTCACTCTGGAATTATGACCTGATTTTGGAGAATGAAGGTAAATAAACAGAGGTAGACAATAATATTGCATGGGATCATCAGAAATGGAAGGTGGATTTCCTTTAAGACTAGATGTTTATTTGAATTCGCTCAGCATTGATTAATAAGAAGCGGGCGGATGAGAGTATAGCTCTGAGAAAACAGCCAGGAAGAGAGTGGATGTGTTTGTTAAACGTGTTGAAGAGGGACTCACTTTCCTCTACTTGTCAGATTTTGTTCATTTTTATCTGTCTGGAATGGATCGAATTCATAGTCATGCAACAGGCTTCCCAATTCTATGATGTTGTTTGTGTAAATCTGTTTGGACAATAGAGCTTTGAACTGACAAGAACATGTTTCAGACGATATAAAGCTGTTGTATATCATAGGAAAAGGCCTTCTTTTGTTTATGACAAGGGGGGGTGGCGGGTGAAGGGGCTGCTAAGGCTTGAGACCACCCTTATAAATGTACTGAACTCTATGAATTATGATTGATATGGAAAAATACACTGTAAAACACAATAAAACCAATCCATATCTTGCACTTTGCCATTCTTCAGTCATTTGATGGGTCTAAAATTTAAGTTATTCCAAATTTTTGTTTTAAATAATTAAATACACTCTAATATCTCTTTTAATGTATAGTGTAAAAAGTGCCTCATTTTTACATGAAAAAATATATAAAAATTCTACTGTGTTAATCAGTCTGTGAGTTTGTAAGTTTTTGAAGTGAGGGTAAGTGAAAATTGTAAAGATTTTACTGTCAGGATACTGTTATGTGTATGGTTTTTGGAAGTAAATCTATGAATTGTCGTATAATTTATGATGAAAAATCGATATTCCCAGAAGTCTCTTCATGGCACTTAACGTAAGACTATATTTTATTTAAATAATATAATAATAAATAATATTTTATTTTTTAAATGGTTATATATTTAAAATGTATAAAATGCACATAAAAACAGTGAATAGAATGCAAGCTGCTGCAGGAAAAGTCGGGAGAGCCCCCGAAAAAATTCATGGTGCAGTTCAGGATGGAAATAAATAGGTTATGAAAATAGAACAAAAATAGGTTGTATAGATAGAATAAACTTTCTTTTATAGATAAACTTTTTTTGTGCCACTGACAAGGTATTTCAATCTTCACATAACATTATTATGCTAGTTTATTTTTATTTATTTTTTCTTGTGTAAAGATTAATAAAAAAAAATAAAAAAAACAGTTATGTGTTCCACAGGGGAAAAAAAACAGCACAGGAGTTTAAAACAACATATAAAGGTGTGTAAATAATGACACAATTTTCATTTTTGGGTGAATTATCTTTTCTAAGAGCCCATAATGCATTGCGGGAACTGTGAGATTTGTTTGCTCTGTTCTGAACATAATGTCTTTTGTTTGCAGCAAAGTGTTCAAAGAAAGGCAATTCCAGGTAATGTTAATAAAATCACGTTGTCTTGTCCCTGAACATGAGCTTGACATTCAGATGATGACACTTCTCACGGTCTGTCTGATGAAGTGGATGTAATGTGGGTCTGGGTGGTTTAGTGTGTGTGTGAGACAGAAGGAAATGGGTGAATGACAGTTTTCTGATAAAGTGAGAACATTGAGTTTGAAAGAGGCCTCTGACTCATGTCTCTCTCATTTCCTGTTTTTTTTTTCAGTCTTTCTTTCTTTCAATCTTTCTGGGCTGAACAGCTCCTCAGTCAGTTTTTATGGCTACTTTGTCCTCACCCAGACCATGCCCTCCTGCGTTTGATGACTCTGTTCCTCTATTATGGCCTGTGCTGATGACTGTGTTCATTGACATTGGCTCTGTGGTGTAAAGTGAGGACACACTGATTGCCATCATTGATCATTTCACAGACATGTAGTCGCTGCTTATAGCTAATGGAGAATAACACTAAGTTCTAAAATCATTATTATTATTTTTAAATTTTAAATAGGCCTATAGTAAAGAATTTTGAATTAACTTTTAAATTGACGTTAAACGAGAAAATAATCAAGTAAATGTAACTAGTTTTGAGTTAAATATTTTTTTTGTTAAATATTCTATTTATTTACTACCTGATTTACTTACTGATTTACTACCTTTTAAAATTCTTTCACAGGTCGCTTGTACTCAACAAAGCTGCATTACTTGTTCAGAAATACAGTAAAAGCAGTAAAAGTTTAAAATATTACTATTTTTTATTTATTTATTTTTATTTGAATACATTTTGATCAGGGCTTGACTTTAACACCTGCCAAATGTGGATGGATTTTAGCTGTGGCGTGTAACGCAGCTCTATTAGTCACTTTGGCGGGCTGAATTTTATATATAAAATATAAATTTTTTAGTTGTAGTCTTTTAAAAAGGCATCTGAAATAATAAACTAAGTGAAATGTAGTGTTGTCAAAAATATAGATTTTTCGATACATATTGATTATCGATACTGAAATATCTGAAATGCTTCCATTACTCATTTTCTGCAGAATGGATACACGATACCATCTGTGCTTTCTCGCGCTCTTATCTCTCCGACAGTGAGTTGACACACAAACCTGCCTCCGCTCACTCACTCGTTTCATTTGCTCCGGATCAATATTTTTGGTGTCGCAGGGCTTGGAATTTTGGCGTGGAATTGCACGTATTGCGCATAATTTTACTCATCTTTTAAGCAAGCAGCTACTTCAGACTCCGTTGTTCTCTTGTGCTCCGCTCTGCATCTCATAATGTTGGATAAAAAATAAATCAAATAAAAAAACCTTCCGTGCTGTTTGAGTTTACACAGGACTGGCGGGAATCGCGCACTGATATACCTTTATTCTAGATGTTATGTGGTTTATTTTGATAGTTGAACTGTCTTTGTAGTGTTAAGAGAAGGAGAGCTACAGTATGGGTGATTTTTTTTTTTTGCACCTCTGCCATATGTGTTCTTAACAGAAAGACAGTCTTTTTTTAGCTTACCACTATAAATCGCTATTTTTCTGCACTAAACTTGTGAATTTTGACAAGATATATTCAGATATGATAGACAAGATGTTATGGAATAATAATTTAATGAAAACCCAATTTTGTCAAAAAAAAAACGTCTCGGTTACGTCGGATGACGACAAATGGGGTTCCGCTTAGAACACCTATCGACTTCGAGTATTACAAAACGAGCCAATGGCAAAGAAATGCCATGGGTCTGCGGAATTTGCATAGTGTATCTCCGCCTTACCTCGTGGGTATAAAAGGAGGACGCAAGCAACATGCAGATATGTTTCTTCGCTGAGGAGCCGAGACTGAACTCAGGCGATCCCCGCGGTACAGCGGAAAGTGGCAGGAAGACGTAACGTCTCCGTTCCCTACTCAGGGAACGAGGGTTACATACGTAACCGAGACGTTCCCTTTCGTTGTCACTCCGAGTTACGTCGGATGACGACGAATGGGGTTACCAGTCTAATCACGCCACCTTCACAGCTGTCTTCCAGTGCCCTGCGTAAATCTGAGATCCCTGTCGTAAGACTAGCAAGGACTCCTATTTAACACAGGAATACCAAGGTACACTGGGGAGCATATCCCATAGTTTAGAGGAAATATGCAAATATTGCCAGCCCAAATGGGGGGGGGGACTTAGAGAATACACATATGGCCCGAAGGATGCATATGGAGAACACTGGGGTGTCCAGCCGCAGGTGGAATATTTCAAGCCCAGGGGTGGCAAGGTGGCTTGCCAAGGGAAAGACACATGCTCAGAGAGGCTTACAGTGGAAATACACATGTGGGGGTCGCTCAGAGGAGGGACCATGCACACGGGAGGCACCTAGCCGACGCGCAGGCAATAGACACTGGCGCCGACGTCAGGAGTGCTGGAGGAACTCAGGGCTTTCGGAGAAGCTCACCTGAGGAGAATATCGCACGTATCCAGTCCGTGGAGTGGAATGGCGAGCAAGCGAAGACACCTGAGCGGGTCCAGTACTAGCTGGTTGAAGCGAGTACATGAGAGGACACTGGCTCCACTCGGAGATTGTAGAATCTGCCGAATGTGTTAGGTGTCGCCCAGCCTGCAGCCCTGTAGATGTCTGTTAGCGAGGCGCCATGCGCTAGAGCCCAAGAGGACGCCACACTCCGGGTGGAGTGGGCAGTCACACCAAGGGAGCACGGTAGACCTTGCTGCTGGTATGCCAAAGCAATGGTGTCCACTATCCAGTGAGACAACCTCTGCTTGGAGAGAGCCTTTCCCTTCAGCTTCCCACCATAACAGACAAGAGCTGGTCTGAGGTCCTGAAACACTGCGTTCTGTCTACGTAGGTGCGGAGAGCACATACTGGACAGAGCAGTGCCAATGCTGGGTCTGCCTCCTCCGAGGGCAGCGCTTGCAGGTTCACCACCTGGTCCCGGAAGGGAGTGGTAGGAACCTTGGGCACATATCCAGACCGGGGTCTCAGGATCACGTGAGAGTAAGCCGGCCCGAATTCCAGGCACGCTTCGTCAGCGGAGAATGCGTGCAAGTCCCCTACCCTCTTGATAGAGGACAGTGCAACCAGGAGCGCTGTCTTCATTGACAGGAGCTTAAGCTTCACTGATTGCAAAGGCTCAAAGGGAGCACTCTGCAGGGCAGTTAGAACCACCGCGAGGTCCCAAGAGGGAACGAGAGGAGGGCGAGGAGGATTCAGTCTCCTCGCTCCTCTCAGGAACCTGATGATCGGGTCGTGCTTCCCAAGGACTTACCTTCTACCAAGTCATGGAGTGCAGCAAAAGCGGCAACATAGACTTTGAGGGTGGAGGGAGACAGCCTTCGCTCCAACCCTTCTTGAAGGAAGGAAAGCACGACACCGACCGAGCATCTCCGGGGGTCTTCTCGGCAAGAAGAACACCAGCTGACGAAGAGGTTCCATTTCAAGACGTAGACGTGTCTCGAGGACGACGCTCTAGCGGAAGTGATGGTAGCCACCACCACAGGTGGTAGGGTACTCAAACCTGCCTGGTCCCGCCCAGGAGCCACACGTGATCGGGACGAGGGTGCCACAGGGCGCCCCGTCCCTGAGAAAGAAGGTCCTTCCTCAGAGGAATGGGCCAAGGAGGTGCTGTCGCGAGGAGTATGAGTTCGGAGAACCAGGTCCGGGTGGGCCAGTAGGGCGCAACCAGAAGGACCTGCTCCTTGACCTCCTTGACTTTGCGCAAAACCTGCGCAAGAAAGCTCACTGGGGGAAAGCCTATTTGCGGCCCCGCGGCCAGCTGTGCGCCAGTGCATCCGTGCCGAGCGTGCCCTCTGTCAGGGAATAATACAGGTCGCAATGGGTCGAGTCGTGAGAGGCATACAGATCTATCTGTGCATCCCCGAACTGGACCCAAATCAGCTGAACCGACTGGGGATGGAGTCGCCATTCTCCAGGGAGGGCTGAAGCCGTGAGAGCTCGTCGGCTGCACAGTTCAGGACTCTGGGAATGAAAATGGCTCGATGCGACCTCAAGTGCTTCTGACTCCATAAGGGGAGGTGGCGGACGAGTTGCGACATACGGCGCGAGCGTAGACCACCTTGACGGTTGATGTACGCTACTGTGGCGGTATTGTCTAATCGGACTAGAACGTGTTGACCCCTGAGCAACGCCCGGAAGCGGTGCAGTGCAAGGCGTACTGCCAGCAACTCGAGGCAACAGACATGCCAAACTGCTCAACACTACATGCGAGAATCACTGAGCTTCAGGAGCAACCTTGCTCAACACCTAAGTGTGAAGAAATTCACTGAACTTCACGAGCATTTCTGCTCAACACCTGGGTGTGATAAATCTCACTGAATTTTTCAAGAGCATTTCTGCTCAAAATGAGAGTGTGACAGCATGTCCATTGTGCATGGCGCCCCAGCCCGTGGAGGCATCTGTTGAGGCAACAACATGCCGGGAAGCTCGTTCCAGGGGCACTCGGACCCGTAGAAAACTGAGGTTCGACCACGGGGTGAGTACTGATGGCAGGTCGGAGTAACTGGTACTCGGAGGGTGCCGTGTTGCCATGCCCACCTCGGGACTCGGTCGCGGAGCCAAAGCTGAAGCGGTCTCATATGAAGCAATCTGAGCGGCGTACCGCGGCTGCAGATGCCATATGCCCCAGGAGCCTCTGATAAAACTTCAGTGGAACCGCACTCTTGCGCTTGATAGTCTCAGGCAAGTCAGCAATGGCTGAGTGGAGACGGCGACTCCGTTTGACAAAGTTTATTCCTTTCCCAGTTGAGCTGAAGGCCCAGACGAGCTAGGTCCCGGAGCACTGGGTCCCTGTATTCGCAAACCTGGTCTCAGGAGTGAGCTTAAGACAGCCAGTCACCGAGACAGCTCAGGATGCGAACCCTGTGTTCCCATGGAGGTACAAGGGCTGCCTCAACAACCTTGTGAAGGCGCGAGGAGACAGGGCTAGCCCGAATGGGAGAACAGCGTGCTGATATGCGCGCGCCCTGACAGCAAACCGTAGGTATGGTCTGAGTCGAAGGAGAACGGAGACATAAAAGTAGGCGTCCTTCAGGTCGATCGCTGCAGACCAATCCTGTGGCCACACACATCCAGAAATGCGTTTGGCCAGGAGCATCTTGAACGGCAGCCTGTGAAGGGAGCGGTTCAGATGCGTAGGTCCAGGATTGGCCGTAACCCACCAGACTTCTCCGGGACAATGAGGTAGGGGCTGTAAACCCGGACCTCATTTCAGCTGGAGGGACAGTCTCAATCGCACCCTTCACCAGTAGGGTAGCAACCTCCGCTCTCATGATAGCATAGCCATCGACCAAAGTGGAGCGGACTCCCCTGAAGCGGGGAGGAGACCGTGCGAACTGAATCGCATAGCCGAGCCGATGGTTCGCGCAACCCAGCGGAGCAGATAGGGATGCTCTAGGCAGGCTCCCAACTGTGCCAGCGGCTTCAAGAACCACAGACGTCCCCCCCGGTGGTGCAGCGAAGCGGAATAACCGGCCCAGACGTGGACGGCATAGCGGCCCGGTGTGGGGGCAAGGTCATAACCGCACCCTGACAGAGGAGGCCAGGGAAGGACCAGCGTTCCACGGGGCCTGATCTGTCAGGGGCCTGGCAACAGAGGGGGACAGGGGCGAAGCGGTCCGTGGACGGCACGCCGTGTCAAACGCCTCTGGGACAGAGGGGGACGAGGAGAGCACGGCTTGTGGGCGGCGCTCTGTGTCGTCCGAGAACTCTGTATGCTCAGAGACGAGAGAGTCAGCTCTTTCTGAATAAGGATTCTTCCCCAGCCCTCCACCAGGGAAAGGAGTGGCCCTGCTACCAACTCCTGGAAAGAACTGAGTCTCATCTCTGAGCAGCCCATCTCAAAAGTGCCGCTTAACTTAACAGCGTTTAGCGGGGGGCGGGGCTGGAGAGGGCTATGGCATCCCCCCTACGGTCTTCCAGAGCCAGGCACGGGTGAACGGGCGGGGTTGGAACCGTGGGAGGGCGCCTTCGGCGGTGAGCAGACTGAGGGATCTGAGCGGACGGCGGGGCCGTCGGGCAGAATAACCTCAATTTGCTCACAGGCGGTTGAGAACTGTTGGGCAGAAGCACTCAACCGCACCGCCGAAGAGGCCGACCGGTCTGATGTGCACGATGTCGGGCGGACCCTTCTGCTCGACACCCCCATCTCCCAGGTCGGCCTCTTCGGCACCAGCCCCAGACTGGTGAACATCACCTGACTCCGAGAGCGTACGGCCACTTTCGTCGCTCGGAGAGCAAGGTCAGTGGCAGCGCGCAGCTCACTGAAGAGCCTCGGGTCAGTCCCGCCCTCCCGCATGTCCATGAGCATCTGGGTCAGGTAGACCAGCAGAATGGTCATGGGATGCAGTGAGGCGGCTGCCTGTCCTGTGGCACTATAGGATTTCGCCACAGATTAGTGTAGACGAAAAGAACTACAGGCTTTGGACGGGTGCTTAGGATTGCGCCGGGAAGCACTCTGAGGACACGGTAGCATGGCAAAAGAGCGTTCAACCAGGGGGACCCCAGTGTACCCATGGGCAGCGGCCCCTGAGGGGAGGAAAGGCGGATGAGACCAACGAGAGGACCCGTGATCTCATCATGCACGTCCGGGAGGAAAGATATTGGGGTTTGCCGTGGACGTGGCCTCACCCAAAAACCAATCGTCCCGGGAAAGCATGGCGGTCATCTCTGGATCAGACTCAGGCACAGCCGTATGCACACCAGAAGGTGGCAGCTGTGACGAGTCATCATTTACAAAAGAATCAAGCCCACCTAGTGATGCTGCTACAGACACAGCATCATCCTCTGTAGCTTCAAATGAAAACACACAGGCCACCCGAGGGTAGACTCGTGGAATCATCAGTTCGCTAGCGGGCACCGTTATTAAAGAGGGGGGGCTGGGGCGGTGACACAGAGTCGGCGCCTTGTTCCAGACCAACACCCTCAGGTCACCCTGGCCACCAGCCGAAGATCGGGTGGTGGAAGAGGGGACTCTCACTCTTGCGAGTTCACCGAGTCTCGACCTATGACCCGATGATCACGTTCCCAGAGAGAACATGAGTCATCCTCGAGTGCTGTTCAAGCATGATCAAAGCCCAAACACACTAGACAGCGCTCGTGCCCATCAGAGTCCGATTGCAGTCCGCTGCAACCAGAAATGCACGGGCGAGCCGTCTTTAAAAAGACATGCCGCGTGCGAACTCTTTTATGAGAGGAGAAAAAACTCTGCGATGTTGAAGCGCACAGGGAGACACACACACACTGGTAGATCACTGCACAGATCAGCAGGCACTGTGAGCTCGCTGCAGATCGCCGTCACACCAACACCGGAGAGAGAAGCTCGTCTCGTAGAGCGAAGTAAGAGATGGCTGTGGAGTGAAGAAATACTCTTGGCTCCGAAGTGAAAACATATCTGCATGTTGCTGGCGTCCTCCTTTTATACCCACGAGGTAAGGCGGAGATACGCTATGCAAATTCCGCAGACCCATGGCATTTCTTTGCCATTGGCTCGTTTTGTAATACTCGAAGTCGATAGGTGTTCTAAGCGAAACCCCATTCGTCGTCATCCAACGTAACTCGGAGTGTCAACGAAAGGGAACTGACATTCGACCTATTTTTAGACCTTACTGAAAACGTTCCAGCGCGACATCCGACGGGTTTACCCAGATCGCATCACATTTTACTTTTTGTAAAACGTTCTCCTATGTTCTATTTTATTTACTTCGTCACAGTGTAATGTGGTAATTTGGTGCTTGGGATACATTTCTTATTATTATCAATGTTCAAAACGTATCGAATAACTGTATAATATTTTTGTGGAAAATGTAATAAATTTTTTATGAATATAAAGTTAAAACAACAGAATTCATTTGATAAACAAATGTAACATTATAAATGTCTTTACTGTAATTGTTTACCAATTTAATGCAACCTTCCTGAATGAGAGTATTTAAAACAATCTTACCCAGTCTAACCTTTTGAATGTTAATGTAATAATGATTTTGGGGGATTCATCTAGTGTTATATACAACCTTTGTAGGATATTGTATTGAGTTATCTTGGCCAAACCTCTGTGCTTGATATGTTCTCCTTTCCTGGCAATTGCCTCGTATGTGGTATATCCTCTTTCTTTCGGTTAGGAATACAGTGTCTACTTAGATAATAGTTGCTAAGTACAGGTAAATATGTACTTTAGTTCTCTGTGATTGCCTAGAATGTTCTATTATAAGGTCTCTTGAGATTAATATGATATTATGTGTGTCATATGATTGTACAAAATTTGGTCTCTACAGCTCCATTGAGCCACATAAGTTGCCAGTATAATTTCTAGAAAGATGTGCTTTGTTCTTTCCCAGATAGTATGAAGTAATACATAGCTGTGTGGATGCAACAGGCTATGAGGATTCAAACATTACCCAACCAACCAAGTAACTTGCAGTGGCATACGATATTATGACAATTGCCTTTAGGTGTTGTTTATGTCCGTTTTTATTAATACGTTTAATTCAGCAAAGAAATTTATTTTTATATGTTCAGTCCAGTCACTTTAAAACCTAATGGCATGACCCTACACAATGGGCCTTATGATTTGGGGTGTCAATGGCTTTCTAGCACAAACCGAGTTATGCACTTACTGTATGGGCTTGTTCAAATCAATAACCCTTCGAATGAACATTAGTAGAAGTGATATCTGTATTTTATCAAGAAAATAAGCTATTAAATATATGTTTTTTCTCATTACCCTTTTCATACAGCATCTGCTTGTAACTAGCGGAGTCCTGGAAAAGTTCTCTGGTACTCTCGTGCTTTGTTCAAGGCCGATCGATCCTGTTGTCAGCTGTGTCAGATGGAGAAGGCTCTTCTGAAGTGTTTTCATTTTAAGCCCGGTGCTGCTGCTGAAACACTTTTCTATCTCATATTGATTTTATGTGTCAAAACCCAAAACACCCTGCTGTTCGGAATGTTTCAAGACATCGGGTTGGTCTGGGTCTATGGTTCGCTTCTGACTTTGAGGCAGCCAGTGAATTTGAGTTGGCTCACTGATTTTCAAGGGTGGTGCGTTGTTGATGTTGGCCGAAGCTTCTGGCCGAAGTTAAGCTGACTGAATGAATAAAGCAACACCATCTCTACTAGTTTACACACACACACACACACACACACACACACACACACACACACACACACACACACACACACACACAGACACACACACACGCGCACATTTCATTCACCCCTACTTCTGTTGTCGGTTGACATGGCATCATGTGTAGTTCGTTATGGATTACAAGAGTGGGTTATTTAGTTTACCTTGATTTAATCCAGTAAAGTTTAAGATTAATTTTGATCAACACAGATTTATATTGTATTGTTTTTCTCTGAATGAAATATGTCCTCTGGCCTGTAAGGAAATCTCAAATGCACATAAATAATCCATTACTTTGCATCTAAAGGCCTATACTGTACATTTCCAGCCCACATAGCTTTATCTCAAAAGGTACTTAAACAGAAAAACAAACCTGCTTGTGACAATTCAAAGAATTGTAAAGTGACTGTGACTTCAATGCACATCAAGAATGCACAGAATATATGTCAAAAAGTGATTCATTATTTATATATTCACTATTATATATTCATTATTTTCCATTTCTACATATTCATTATTTTGCATTACAGAGACTGGTTGGATTGCATTGTGACAAGCTGGCATTATGTCAAGAGCTTCGACTAATTAATTTAAGTGCATTCACATTATGTTTTCCAAAAATGCTTTCAGCATAAAGCTTGAAGATGACAGTTTTTCACATTCGCCTGAAACTAGTTCAGCTTCGGTTGTAAATAGAAACCTTCTCTTTCCAATCAAACTGGCTTGCGTGGAAGGGCTGGGGTTATTTTCATTATATCTAGCCGGAGGGGCTCGACTGAAGGCTCCTCTCTTTTGTATTCCCTCTTCCTCCCAACGGTAGCCTGTGGAGAGGTCACGCTAGCTCAACAAACAGACGGTCTGTCTGAAAATGGGGCAGTATTCGCATTCGGATCCATCCCACTGTAATACTATGCTCGCTTTCCCAGTGATTGATTGGGCAGGGTGGTTATTTTGGCGTTTAACAGCTGAACAGCTGGACATCTCTAATTGGAAATTTATGGTATTATTTTATGTTCCAGGCCACAGCAAACCCAAAGCAGTCATGCAAAGTTAGAGCGTGCTCTGTTGTCATTTTTATCATAGCATTATAAACTCCTAGAAATATGGAGACTTAAGGAGAGTTCACACTGACATTGTTTTGAAATGATCTGAAGTCGTTCTAGTCAATGAGAGTTTGAATTTTCTTCAACATAAGTCACAATGACTGTTGGCGATGGGACAAAGAGCGGAGAAAACTTTATGCAAAAAATGCAGCGACATAATGCACAGACTACCAATGGGAATGCAGGCGATAATCCTGCCAAATGTATGTTCCATTTGGGGAACTTAATGCTTGTGCTTGCACTTGTGCACACGTATTGTACATGAGGCTGTACGTGATTCAAGGCCCTGATATACTCATTGCATTGTTACCCCATTCTTTGCTTAGAAGTAAAAAGTTGAAAATACCTTTGCAGCGGTGTACTGTTAATTAACGTCCAGATGCCGTCCATGCTGCCGAGAGTTTAGATGTATATGTAATATATGTGCAGTAAATATGTCCTTTTTCCAAACTCATTCTTCTCACTTTTCCGAATGCACATCAGCTCAGAGAAGAATTATGGAAATAAAGTGCCTAAAGATTATATATTAGTGGTAACAGTGTTTAACGGGTACACTCTAAAAAACACTGGGTTAAAAAATAACCCAATTTGGGCTGGGTAAATGTAAGACAGATAAAGTGTTGGGTTAATTTTACCCGGCAAATTGGGTTGTTTATTTAACCCACCATAATGGGTTGATTTAACCCAGCCGTTTTACTATAATACTAGCTTTTTTTTTAACTTCATACATGAATTAATGTCTACAGATTAACTTAAATCCTCAAAACCTTTTTAAAATACTCGATACAACCATTGGCTTGCATGATAATTCCTTTATTTTCAATCATATTTTACAGTGTAGTATATTTTATATTATTTTGAATACATATTGACAACATTTAAGCTCGTTTAATAAGTATTTTAAGTACACATTTATAAGTAATTCAAGTGTAATCGACCAGTCTGTGTTGTCCCATTTCCACTGTAACAATGCTGGATCTCGTGCCGGAGCTTGTATCATGTTCAGCGTGGGAACTTCTAACATCAGACCGCCGCCTTGGGTTTCACTCGTAGCCGAAATATGCGGCGACAGGCTCATAACCTGTCCATAAACAATCAGTTTACAGCTTTTTTTAGGGGTAGGACTATAGTAACTGCTATTCTGTTTATTTTTATGTACTACAATATACACTTTTGCATATAGTATCATACAGTATCTGCTACTTTTTAATATTTACTATATAAGTATTAATAGCATCTAACAACTATCTAAACTTGTGTTGAACTTTTTTTTACAGCCCTGTTCCCCCTATATACATTCTATGTACTTATTATAGTAATTATAACTAGGTATTAACCCAGAACCTTTAAACCTAACCTTACCCATGTAGTTACCTCAATACTGTAAGTGCACGTACTTTAAAATAAAGTGCAACCACTATCTGCACTTAAAAGAAACAATTATAATATACAGTATACTATGTTTATTTATCAATAATGTACTATTTCAATAATGATATCATGCATGACATCACTACTTGTGGGCGGAGCCCGTCTCATGGTTCTTGGAAGGGTACGCCGCCAGGTAAGCAGTCTTCAAAGGGCACCTTCATATTTTGCCTCTCAGTGCTTTATCTCATACTTTCTCCATGTACAAATCATCACATCCCCATCTAATGCTAAAGACCTTCGTCTTATTACCATCCTGTTCCACTGCCCCAACAGAATTTCACCTTTGATTCATCGTGAGAAGGTTCAGAGAAACATGTAATTATTTTCTCTCGCCCTCCCCAAGATCAAAGCAAACGTGGGAGATTACAGGGAGTCTGAGCTCTTTGAAGATGTTACATGTGTATCAGTTTAGTTTGTGTGCGGGTGGGGGGGGGGGGGCTTAAAGAAACAGCTCCGCCTCAACTCCTCTGTGACCAGGGCCCGTCACTCACCCCGACACCCCGACTTCATTTGCTCCTCTTGTTTGCTTTTCACTTTACTTCTAGAATATACAGTATGTCGCTTTCTTCTGCTTTCAAAAAAGGTTCGGGGTCTTTCATTCTTGTGTGGTCTTATTTGGGTTTATCTATTCGGATAAAAGGATAGGGTTGGACCCAAATGTAATGAGAGACAGAGGTATATACGGTGATAATAATGAGTTGTGTTGTGGTCTTTCATAAAGTAAGATTCTTTGTATTTTATGAACGAAAATATTTTTGCCATGATTTTATTTTTCTCAATGGCTGCACATCAAAAGATAATATAATAGACGAGTTACAAAGGGACCATAGACTGTGACTTAAAAAAAACTAGTCGACACTGGTGAAATCTAGTTAGCTTTGTCTGAGTCCATGCAGTTTCTTCATATTTCATACCAGATTGTAATGTGTGTGGGGTGGCAACTTTTCTTGCACAGAACAACACACACAGCACAAGATGTCTGATTTACCAAAAAAAATGAGCCTCTAATGAACTGGTTCTTTTTTATGTCATAGATTTACAAAACAGCATCCAGTTAACAGATTGAATTAGACTTACTCAGTCAGTGAAATGTTCAAAGCCATTATTAAATCAAACAGTGAACCATCTTTTCAGTGAATCATCTGTACATCATGTACAATTTGAAATGATTCGAGAACTGTTACTGTGATGTATATTTTAGGTTTGTGAAATGTACTTTCATTTATTTACTGACTGGTTATCACTGTGAAAATGTGTAAATAAATACATATTCACAATTGAGTGTTGAATTTTATTCTATAAAAAAGTATAATGAAACATTCAGATATTTTATATAAAGATAAAATGAAAAAATGAGATTCTGTATAGATGAATTGAATTTATGGGAAATGATTTGGTTAGATGTTGGATCCGTAATCCAAATTTTGATACTGCAAATCTGTAATTTACCAACTTTAAAAAAAAGGTCTATGGCTTCTAAATGTTTATTTTATTTTTTGTTATTAATTTATTTTGTCTTTGTATTAATGTAATTATTTATTTATATTTTACACTTTATCTGTCTGGAGCCTTGTCAAGGTGCAATTTATCAAATAATTGTCAAAAATATAGAAAGCACAAGCAGTTAGAAGGTACTTGCGATGGTGCTTACAATATTTATTAGACTCTTGCTGTAAGTCTGTCATTATAATTTCATTTCCTTATCCGCTGATTTTGCCATTTGCTTTCTCCCACCTCTCATTTATATTAAAATCTGTCCTTCAAATCGCTATTCTTGGATATTACGCTCCTGATGGGCTTTCATTTGTAACCATAGAAGGCTTATGTCAACCGACAAGCAGACAAGCGGGCTGTCTGCTCAAATAATGAATGAATACATTTTGTGGAAAGAGCTATTACAATTCCTCCGATTTTTATATTTCCATTTAGTGTTACATTATCGTTACCGTTCTCATTTAACTTAATGTCGGTTTAGGGGAAGGAGAGGCCAAGTTAAGCAGCAGAGTCCTGTCTGAGTGTTGTTCTGAGGTATGGATGTGCACCATGCATGCAGAGCGAGAGATGAGGCCGTCTCGTCTGGACGGCTCAGACACACAGCTGTGGTCAGCCAAGCATCCCGCCGCATAAGGACACGAACCCACACGAGTTCATGAGGGGAGGGAGAAACGGAGAGTTTAAAGGACAGACACATACAGACAGATTGAATAAAAAAAATGCTGGTCATTTATAACTGCAGATTTTAAGAGCTTGGTCAACCACAAAGGATGGTGAGGTCAGTCTAAGAAGTTGCATGTGTCTGATCTCGATAACACATCAAGTTTATGTGAATCAACCTAAGTCAGCTGGAATTTGCCAAGTAAATAATGATCGTATCAGAATGCCAGATAAGATCCTTTGCATAACAAAATCTGACCCCTGCATGAAAAATCAGGAAACATAAAAGTTCATCTGCTTTGTCGGGATTGTTTTAGATGGTTATCTTTATGACTGTGTGCGTTTTTGGGATATTTGAAGGCCATATTGTAATAGCAATGGAAGAGTATTTTTTTTTATCTATTAGTGAGCAACAGTCATCCATTTTATAAGTATGAAGTCACACTTGACGTTATATAAAGGCATAGTTAACCCAAAAAGGGAAATTGGCTTCTAATTTATTCACTTTCATGTCATTCTAAACCCATCTAGCTTTGTTGTGTAAAGTAGAAGATATCTTGAAGAACGTGGTAACCATTGACTTCCGTTGTATGGATGGACATTGTAAACACTAATTTGATACTTAAAATATCTTATGTTCCACAGAAGAAAGAAAGCCATACAGGTTTGGAACAACATGAGGTTGAGTAAATTATGACATTTTTTTATTATTTTTGTGTGAATTATCATTTTAATGTGGAAAATGGTATTTAAAATATCAGTAATTTAGTAACTTAGTCTTCTTCTGAAACAACTTTTCTTTTCAGTTGCATCGCGTATAGGCCACAGCTCTCATGATTCCCTGTGTTTAGTGTACTTTTACTTTGATATCGTTTTGTCTTGCTGTGCCTGTTGTCAGTTCCTTTGGTCTAGCTCCTGTTTACCTTAGTTTCTATAGCTACCCTTGTTAGTCACCATGACAACTAATCACCTATAACTGTTCCTTGTTAGCCTCTTGTTACCCAGTGTATCTATACCCCTGTGTTTTAGTTCTTGTTTGTCGGTCGTTTTCTTTACACTTCTATGTAAAGCTTTTGCTTCTCCTGTGTTTCCTATGCCTGGATTATTGCCTCTGGCTTTCTGTTTGGATTATCTTTGTGTTTGTGTATCTATGGAATAAAGACTGCTTGCTCATCAACTCTACTCTTCCCTGTATACCAGTGACAACACCGACTACTGGATAATGTTAAACAATAGCAGACTATTTAGCATAATTTCATCAAAACTGACTCCATTTTTGCATGTAATGGCAAACTTTTTATGATCTATTTACATAAAATCAATCAAATTAAATCCTACGCAACAATTTTCTTGTAATGTAAGCTGCGATCAACTTTTTAATGTTGACTTTAGTCATGCAGCAGGTAAACAATTAAAGATGAATTAAATAACTAGAAGAGTAATTATTAAATAATATATGAATATGCATTATAGATATTCAATGCAAGAAAAACAAGTTTCATATTCATCTGGAAATTAGTGGATCATAGCAGGAGGCAACTGGACCAGGGACATGAAGGTTGAATGCCAAATATACCCTCAAAAGCATCTCACGACATGTATTACCTTCATGTTGACTGAGACTAATAACTGTGTTGACTACTGGCTATTGCCAGAAAGGCTGCACAATCTGAACAGCAGCCTAAAAGAATGTATTTGGCTATCAAACGTGCCAATGGATTGTGCAGAATAAGAGCAGAAATGTGTATTAAAGAAAGTAAATGGGGCCCATTTGGATTTCATGTTGGATTTAAGGTTTAATTTGCCTGACGTATTTTTATATTCAGTCAAAAGTTCAGCTCTCATACTTGACATGACTGAAAAATTCTGAATCTGTCAGAGAGCCCTGTGGGTGCAATATGTTTGGTAGACTGCTGCTTAAAATCCAGACTCATATTAATAGCAAGCATGAGGATTTCATGGAGGCTAACAAGATTCTCTCCTTGGATCTCAACCCAGCAGACGCCAACAGCCCCCCCCCCCCACACACACACACACACACACTCGTGCACTCACACAAACACACAACCAACTGCTTAATGACATCACAGAGGAGTGCCTGGAAAATTGCACACACACTGATCTTCTCCCTTTGCCCTCCGTTCACTGTCTTCATGAGCCGTATATGAGCTAACTGTTTGCACAGGCCATCTTTAATAAAAAACGACAAGGATTTATCACCCCTTCACAGCATAACATGAGTCCACTCCATCAGGCCGTGATATCTCTCATATGCAGTCAAACTCACACCTTATTAATGCAGCAAGGATGCAGGGGTCCTACAGGAATAACTGGATATTTGTGAGATCAACGGGCACTTGTTAAGGATGTGTAGTCTATGTCAAATATATACTTCACAGCACCTGTGTAGTACTTTATAAGTTTAGGTTGTGTTAGCAGTATTTTATGTTGTTTTGTAAATTGCTGGTCATTCATTTTTGATTATTAGAGACAGTTCTGATCTTACATTTTTTTTTAAACGGACATAAAAAAGGATACATTGTAAATAAAGTCACTTACTGTGAGTATGTACTACATTTGATGAAGAATGAACTTTGCGACACTTAAGACAGTGTGTTCTATATTGAATGAATGTGTGTATTATGAATTGAATCCGGACGTACTACATCTGTCATGTTGTCACTGTGACAGTTGTGTTGCTTTACTTCCATTCACAGCTCCTCTCCCATGTCCTCATAGGATAGTAAAGCGTCCATCAGATTCTGAGATGGTAAGTCATTTGTGTACTTTTCACCTACTGTTTTATGAATTCTACAATGACTTACCACTCACTTCACATACTGTTTTTGTATACTATATGTTGTAGGGAGGAAGGCATATTCGGATGGGGTGTCTGTGCTAGTTGGTTGCTATGCTAATGGTATCAGACAGCAAATGACTGATCAACTTTGATCGACTTTGACACACCGCCATCGGTGTCTGTCGCCCATTTAAAATGAATTACTTCTGGACACTTTCTTGGTGGGAAACCCTGACATGGGTGTTTAATACAACTAGAAGTAAATTATTTCTTAAAAGTGTGACATTAGTACATGAGGCTGGCAATGTGGTGAAGTTAAACAGAGTTTATTTTTATGCAAATGAGCAATGACCTGGTGCGGCAACTGACATATGGATTGCAGACAGTGGAAGCACCACTACATGGACCTCTGACCAGTGTTTTGATCACTGTAAGTTTGAATGCCTCTTAATAGGTGTTATAATAGGTGTAATAGTAGTAAGAAACCCTGGCCATAAAATGAGACAATACACTAATTCTATGAAAATCTGTTTTACTTGGCATTGAATTATTAACACTTTAAAGTTAGTTTCCATTGGTTAACATTTGTTAGTTAACATGAACTAACAACTTAATCTTGGTTAATGTAATTTCAACACTGGTAACACTTTATTAGTAGATAGTCCACTTTAGACATCTACTAACTAACTTTGCAACTAGGGGTGTCCAAAATCTAATATCACAATATGAATATTTTAATTTCATGATAACAATATATATCATATTTGTACTTTAAATAAGTTTTTTGTCATCACAATTGTTGATACCATTCAAATTTTATATTTCTTGTCACCAATTTCAATATCACAAAAAATTAATGCTAGCCTAAGTAAATAAATAAATAAATAAATAAAATCCTCTCAAGCTTACTGAAGACAAGTAAAAACAACAAGGGAACTAAATACAAGCAATAGGACAGCGAACTATAAAGAACAAAAAAAAAACTAGAAATAAGTACTACATAAATTGTATAAAGTAATCAAATCTATAAAAAAACACTGCATATATTTACTGTGTAAATTCAATATATGTTTATTCTTATTAAAGTGACACATAAGGGATCCAGTCAAGAATAGTGATTCAGTTGTCCTTTTTGTTGTTTGATTAACATTAATGTCATAAAAGGAATTGTGACATGTACTGTACTACCCAAAAGTCTACTAATACTGAGAGTTAGTTGACATGTAGTTCCAAAGTAGTTAGTATGTCTAAAGTGGACTACCTAAATAAAGCATAAACTATCATTCACTAATACATTATTAAAAAAAAGAAATGTATATATTATCTATTGTTAACAAAAATTATTGTTGGTTAATATTAGTTAATGCATTGACTAATGTGACCTTATTGTAAAGTGCTTCCAGTAAATTTACATCATTTTAAGGATGTTTTGATATTTTAACTTTAAAAATAAAAAAAATGCAATCATTAAAACAATTTGAATTAAATCTGTTCACTTAATCAGAATAGGATTTTTAAAAGATTAAACAGTAACACTTTAGTTTAGGGTCCAATTCTTACTATTAACTAGTTGCATGTATATTAGTAGGATATTGACTGTTTATTAGTACTTATAAAGCAGATATTAATACCTTATTCTGCATGGTTATTGTGCAAAAGTCGTAGTTAATAGTTAGTTAATAGTGAGAACTGGATCCTAATCTAAAGTGTGGCAGATTAAACTGATTGAAAACTTACACTAATAAAATCATACATTTAAAAAGATGATTATCATTGTTATTGTTATCATGACACTGCCTTTGATTTGCAATATTCAGGATCACAGTGGTGAGGGTTGGGATGGCTTTCCCTCATTAGGGTTCACAGTTTTGTGCTTTACATCAGGGATTCACTGTGAGGTGTCCTGGCGGCTGGTTGCTAGGTGATGGTGGCCTGATTAAGGAGTCCATCGGTGGGCAGAGTTATCGCTAATTGACAGCTGCTAGGCCTGAGGGTTTTATTCCAACCCGGAGACCTCGAGATAATGGGAGGGCAGCACTCCATCGCCCCCAATGTGGGATTCAGCTATGAGGGGCGCACGACTGCTGATGCTCCCTCCACCTCCATGGGAATAGAGAGAGGGATCGGGGTAGAATGACAGCCGCAGAGAGAGAGAGGGGGGGGGGGGGGGGGGGTATAGGGAGAAGTACGTAAACCGGTGGGAGGTTTATGCCCACAGTGACCGGTTTAGTATTACCGCCCATCTTTCTCCATCTGGAGCTGCTCTCTGTAGCTTGCCAACCAACCCACTTCAAGTAAGATAATCGTATTATCGTCCAGCCTGCAAAACTTGCATTAAAATCCAGTTATTGCCAGTCATTTTTCTGTGTGCATACTGTCTTTATGATGACAGAGTGGTAAAAATTATGTACTTTACTAGGTAAAAAAAACAAAAACATTATGTATGCTTAAATGTTACATACATAATAATGGTTATTTGGCTGTTATTGCATACTTTTTGTTTCTTTTAATCTTTTTTGTTATTGACCTAAATGACAATTAAATTGGGGGAGAGAGTAATTTCTAGATACACGTTTACTGTTTATTTAAATATGCAATAAAGCATTGCACAGAAATGCAAAATGCCTGTTTTGAGTTTAAGCACCTAATTTTTCATATAAAAAATTGACTTTTTTTCTTATTTTTAATAGATAATAGGGTTCCTGCATATTTCAAACCTATAGTTTTGCTGCAAATAAATGGAATACAATTACAACCATGTCATCTCGGTTTTAAGTAATCTGTATGACTGATTATTTTCATAGGAAACATATATTGAATTACATCAGAGAAGCAGGGCTGGCTGTGATGAGGCTACCCTGCCTCCATTGTAATTATCTTCGTATTACTATAATTATTTGGAAGTGTGCAAACCGGATTACTCTGTCCTGTAAACCCTGCTGAGAGGTGATCCTTTTTTTCAACTGGGATTGTTCTCCTTTTGCTGACATTGTGAAGACTTTACAAAGCTTATTTTCATTCCCTCACATAAATGCATGAATCCAGGATACTCTTCAGGTTTCACGTCACTTTTACATTCTTTTAACCTTTACTGCAGATTAATCTTTGATGCTTTTAAAGGGGTCCTATTATGCCCTTTTACAAAGTCTTGATTTGGTTTAGGGGTGTACTAGAATATGTTTTCATGTTTGATTGTTCTCAAAATGCATTATTTTTCACATATTTTACATTATTACAACTCCTCTCTATCTCGAGTCCGGTTGAACCCGTCGTGTTCGATGAAGCCCCTCCGAAATATGAAATGTGCTGTGATTGGTTAGCTGGCCCAGTTTGTTGTGATAAGCAGCACTTGGGAAATGTCCTGACCCTTCATAACCACAAGCTCTACTCAGATGTAAATATTAACAATGGCATCAATTTCAAACCATTTCGAGCCTGATTCAGACCTTGACAATGAACAACTTGATTGTCCTGAACGGATTTCAAGCACAGACTTTGCAAGCATGGTTTTTACAGGACGTTTCTGAGTGGTATGTTTTTCTATATTTTTCTTATAGATATGATGTTATCCACCATTTAATCATATTTGTCAGAAAACTAATAATACAAACAGTAATCGATCACACAATTTTCCTTAGGGGTGGTGAACAGTTTGAAAAAAAGCGAGAGCTACAAAGGCTACAGTAAACACTACATCAGTACTGTAATGTTAGTTATTAAGCTAGCTGAGGCAAAGTTTTACATCATAGCAACTACATAAAACGTATAATTGGAACTGATAATAGAAAACACAACTACAAATAATAAGACGTAATTACAAGTTGTGATCCATTTACAACAGATTATCCTGACAAAGTGGGAATGGCTACGTCTTTCAGGAGAAGCATTTGTACGCATCTGCATTGCATGCTCTTCTGGAAGCTGTTCTCGGTAAAATGTGCTGTGCACAGACAATCATTGAGGTTAAAATGTTCAGGAACAGTGTTAAAAATACATTTTAACCACTCGTCTGCATTAGGACTTTTTCCGCATTGGAAACAACAGCGAAAACACCCTTCATTAGCTACTGCGCTGCCCAACCAGCCAGGTCTCGCCAACTTTTTTCCGTAAGTATTTCGTGGACGGGGATTATTTAAATGAGAAACATTATGACTTCATAAGATCCGGAAAAAGTGTGTTGTAGTCCAAACAAGCCATTCGTTGTAGTTCTTGAAAAGGGGATTCTGTTAAATAAAATATCTCCCTCTGAAATGGACTTTGAACTTTGTAACCTTGCCGATCTTTTTGTGCTCAAATAGCAACATTACACACTAACTAAAGTTGATTCATTGTCGTGTGATATGTTTCCTTTATTCCCATTGTCTTTAACTTTCTGATGTGTGCATTTGATTTCCTTGGACCTGCCGTTTTGTTGCTTGCAGCTATGTCCCAGAGTGTTCAAAACTCTGTGGAACTGAATATTAATTTTACCTGATGTTGCATACTGTACATGGTTAAGCGAGAATTCTGCATGAAAAACAATTCATTACCCAAATAAATGTGGTAAAAGCAGGAAGGAATTGTTATCCACATCTGTGAACAGTTACTTTAAGTCTCTTGTGGCCAAGCACTATTTGAGGGTAGATACTGTATGAGGAGATTACTAATGAAAATGCACTGTACCCAGAGTAATGTAGGGCTGATCTGTTTAGCAGGCACTCTTTATGAAGCAACTCTTCCAGTTGTAGGGCTGCCGTCACCCTCATCATGAACACAAAGAATTGCTCTTTGATCAGCCTGCTATGTCTCATCCAGCTGACTTGATTGTAGTTGCTCATGGTTATGCTTACTTCATTCAAATGCATTTCAGAAGAGTTTGGTTAAAGAAAGCTCTGCTACCTGTCATTGCAATGGTTCCATTTCCAGGCCACCTAAATCAATTTTGATGCTTCCACAAGGGAGCAATACAGGAGAAAATGAATGTTGACATGGAAACTGGATACTCACATAATTTTTCTTCTGATGCTTTCTGAAAATGTATGCTTTCCTTTCAGGAATAACAGTTGCAATGATTGAAATGACTTGAGAAGTCTGTAGAGCAACAATAATGAAATTGTGTGTCAGGAGGTGACTACTTATATTTACAAAAAGCAAACAACTTTTGAAATCCATCCATCCATAATACAAATGTTAATTTTAAATTAATAGGGTATAAATGTAATGTGGATGAAAAAAAATAAATAACAAACTCTAACTTGACTAATCCAGAAGTGAGTGAGATGTTACCTGCTGCTTTGATGAGGCCTGAATCCCTCAACAGTGTTCCACTGAACCTCAAATTCAATGTCGAAGAATGCAGAAATACATGGCATTAGCTGCTCAGAGATAAAGCCTTTACCTTCCTCTAACTGATATAACACATGTTTGTTGTTTTAACATGGAACAGGCATCTCAAATGCTTCATTGCTGTGGCAAACATCTGGCTTCACTTGAGCAAATCCAGAAAACCTCACTGGGAAGTTCACAGGAGCACCCTGATCAATTATTTCAATCAAAGTTATAGGTTGAAATCAGTTCCACATTGCATGAAGGGAAATGCAGATAGTGAAGTTCATTTAGCACTGAGACTAAAGCAGATCAGATTTAAGGGATGTGGCATACTACCATACTACTCATACTAGGAATGCAGCATGTATATTGTCCACATATGATTGTGTGAAGTAAACAACCAGGCCACATTGATTGGAAAACTGTATCCCACAATGGACTGTGCCCAACACCATTCATTCATTTCAATAAATGGAAGTGGCGAATGAATTATTTGATTGAACTACTCATTTGCACACAAAATTGTATTGCAAACCAAACTATTTGATTTATTTTTTCGATATGACAAATGACTTTCTCACTGATGCAATCATACAACATAGTGAAGTAATGTGAGAAGAATCTTCAGTTTAAAATGTTCATACTGTTTCAAATACAGTTTTGAAAAATTGTGTACACATACTGTGCAGTTGACTAGATATTCATTTTAAAATTTAAAGGGACAGTTCACCCAAAAATTACAATTCTCATTGGCAGCAACTCAATGCATTTAGACATAGTCAAAACAATCTGCTGAGGTTCAAACTGAGCATCAGAAACGTGAAGAAAGGTGATTTAAGTGACTTTAAATGTGGCATGGTTGTTGGGGCCAGACGGGCTGGTCTGAGTATTTCAGAAACTGATCTACTGGGATTTTCACGCACAACCATCTCTAAGGTTTACAGAGAATGGTCAGAAAAAAAAAGAACATATCCAGTGAGCAGTTCTGTGGGTGAAAATGCCTTGTTGATGATGTCTTGGTATTTGCCTACTTGGTATTGAGAAATGCCTAATGTCGGCTCTTCTCTTCTTGTGACAAAATGCCGAGAAGCAAGGACAATATCTGCTGTATGCCATCCATTGGTGTTTACTTTGTCGCTTTCTTCTTCGCGCGAAAATGACGTTGATCGCTTCTTTCCGGCAAACACCACGCCTATCAAGAAGGGTATTGTTGGCGGTGGAAACGCTAGCCGGACCAGAGGTCAGAGGAGAGAGGCCAGATTGGTTCGAGCTGATAGAAAGGCAACAGTAACTCAAATAACCACTCATTAAAACCGAGGTCTGCAGAAGAGCATCTCTGAACACACAACACACCGAACCTTGAAGCAGAAGGACTACAGCAGCTGAAGACACACCAGGTGCCACTCCTGCCAGCTAAGAACAAAAAACTGAGGTTCAATCCGCACTGGCTCACCAAAATAGGACAATGAAATATTGAAAAAACATTGCCTGGTCTGATGAGTCTTGATTTCTGGTGCGCCATTCAAATGGTAGGGTCAGAATTGGTCATAAACATGAAATCATGGACCTACTGTATCCTGCATTGTATCAACGGTTCAGGCTGCAGGTGGTGTAATGGTGTGCAGGATATTATCTTGGAACACTTTGGGGCTCTTAGTACCCAACTGAGCATCGTTTAAACGCCACAGCCTACATGAGTATTGTTGCTGACCATGTCCATCCCTTTAATGGCGACAGTTTACACATCTTCTGATGGCTATCTCTATCAAGATAGACCAAATCATCTCAAACTGGTTTCTTGAACATGACAATGAGTTCACTATACTCAAAGAGCTTGTACAGTCACCAGATCTCAATCAGGATATTCACAACATTGAAGTGCAGCCGACAAATCTGCAGCAACTGCGTGATGCTATCGTGTCAATATGGACAAAAATCTCTGAGGAATGTTTCCAGCACCTTGTTGAATCTATGCCATGCAGAATTATGGCAGTTCTGAAGGCAAAAGGGGTCCAATCTGGTACAAGCAAGGTGTACCTAAAAAGTAGACGGTCAGTGTATGTATAAATGTAATGCATGCACTCAGCTTTTACAAATCTTGCATTTTTAATGAAGTTTTGACATGATGATGCTGATGCTGATACCGTACAATTGAAAGAAGAGAAGCTGAGACAGTTCCCTGAAGTGCATTCATTCCAAAAGTCTGGCACAGTTCACATCCGTCATGATTTAAACATGACCATCTCCAGCCAGATGCTCATTAGGATGATATCAATCCTGAGAGAATGGATAGCAAAAAAAAACAAAAAACTTTGGATTCCATTGATCAGGTCCAGTATGAAATGAGTAGGGTAATCTATTTATTGGCAAACACACAGAACAAACTGATTTTTACTAAAAGCTTCAAGAAATATTCCTAGTTCAATACAAGTTAAAGGTATAGTTCACTCTGAAATGTAAATTATGCCACCATTTACTCACCCTCATGTCATTACATTCTTGTATGACTTACTTTCTTCTGTGGAGCTTAAAAGAAAATATTTTGAAGAATTATGGTGACCAACCAGTTTTGGTTCCAATTGACTTCAATTGTATGGACGAAAAATACAATGGAAGTCAGTGGGAATCAAAACTGTTTAGTCGTCAACTTTCTTCAAAATATCTTCTTTTGTGTTGCGTAGAAAACAGTCATACAGGTTTGGAACGACATGAGGGTGAATAAAAATTACAGAATTGTTATCTTTCCCTTTAGACTCTATCAACAGCATTTGTGGCATAATGTTGATTGCTAACATAATTTTGGTTTGTAAAAAACCCTGGGTTACAGTGAAACACTTACAATGAGGTATGGTGGTTATATAAAGTCCAGCAGGTTCATAGAGAGAAGGCAAGAGATGTGGAGAGAGTAAGAGATAGAGAATGAAACTATATCAGTTGCTTTCTCTGGCAATCTAGCTGAGGGGCAGCCAGTGTAGAAGCCGTTTCTAACCTTCTGACCCTGGCCTCAGCGTAGCCTGGAATAGGATTAAATCAGGGCTGGATCTGGGCCAGTGCTTACCCATAACAAATACTGATAACATATCTTTTAATTACAGGCTCCTGCACCTTCATCAAATTCCTCTAACCAACCCTCTGAGCCCAGAGGGGTCAGTGCTCCCTCATAACTCTATACATCAGGTCTGGGATAATATGATCGTGAGCAAGGTTGAGAAGGGAATTATACAAGCCAGGGACTGCACTGGCACCCACGTCTGTCTGCTGGTTTATTGTGTCAGGAGGTGAAGTATCTTCCCTCTGTCAGCATCATGCAGCACCTGGTTACCTGGGTTTGTTAAGATACACAGTGCTCTCTACAATGTCCAAAAGCAGCTGGACATATGTCACAGTATTTTGGCCCTGAAATGCATGAATATTTTTGTATCTCCTCAAAACATGTATTATGTTTAATGACATCTTGTGGTGGAAATTACATTTTGAACAGGTTAGAATATAATAGCCAACTGTAATAGTCTTGCTGAGGATATTTCATAGCTATCATTTCACATTTTTAAATACTCACAAATAGATAATATTTTATTCGTTTTGCACAATTTTATAATATTACATCCTTACCTTTGCAAAGAGGCTGCAGAATGAGGTTTTTAAATTAGTAAATTATTTCAATATATTAAAATAATTTAACTCGAATCTAAATTAAAAACACAATCATATTTCTAAACTGTTTATTTTATTCATGTAGTTCTTCAAATTTTTTGAATCACAGTTGATTAATTTAATATCAATACTCCTAATTTCTGTCAATAAAAAGTTTGGAAACAAACATCTTATCATAATTATAAAATATATGGCGGTTTTCAAATATTTTATTGGACAAATATGAAACTTTAAGTCAGAAAGGTTGAGAACCACTGCTGTACACCTTTTTTAAAAACTTTATTATGGACAAAATATATGATTATTTCTTATTATTTTGTTTCGTTGTCAGTTTTTAAAATGTAATTATACATATTTTGATGGTTGTTTTTTTGTATTTTATCATTTAAAGTCTAGGACATGGACAATTGTACGATGTGACCATCGTAACAAAAATATATACATTTAAATCTGTTTAATAAAAATCAACTCCCGGAACACACCTGTTAAGCCTCTTTAGTGACCCGGGACCTCATTCACTACCCTCAACCTCATTCATTTTTTACAGTTAGACAGGAGAACTCCGGGCAATTTTTAAGTTAATCTTGATTGTTATACCTTTGTGAGTACTATTAAAAAAAAAAAAAATACTAACCGGATTGGTGCTTGCAACACGGAGCTGCTACAGCTAATGCCTAGAACTCCCACTCAGGTAAAACAGCAGTTATGCTGGCATATACATAAAGAGTGTATTTGTGCCTCTTAACAGACACAAAATGCAATTAAAATGTCTGTTCAACATGAACAGGGCACTCACATATGAACTAAATGCATCTTGTTCACATGTGATGTTCATGATGGACAGACATTTTAATTGCCTTTTGTGTCTGTTAAGAGGCACAAAGACTTTTTATGTATATGCCCCCATAACTGCTGTTTTAGCTGAGTGGGAGCTCTGGGCATTAGCTGTAGCAGCTCCGTGTTGCAAGCACCAATTCGGTTCGTTTTTTCTATAGACAGTACTCACAAAGGTATAACAATCAAGATTAACTTAAAAATTGCCCGGAGTTCTCCTTTAACCTTCTTAGCATTTCTCAGTCACTTCATTATAAACATTATACAATTCATTATGAAAGAATTCCTGTTTTCCTATTCCTTTTTTGTAAAAAAAAAAAAAAATTGTATAGGGTCACTAACGACCCGAGGTGTGTAACAGTGTACGTTTTTTTTGTTGTTGTTTTTTGCACAACAATAATTAAATCTTTGATGACTGAATAAATGCAATCCCCTTTATTCCACAAGTTGGCAATATCTGATACACAACAATGATGAACTGACGTTGTAGTGGATGTCCAAATATGGTCATTAGATACCGTTGACTAAGCAGAACTAATTATGAGTGTTTTACCGGGAGTCCTGATGCACAATCGCATACACTGCATAATACGGTTTCACTCGCAAACGCAACTAGCACACAAGCAAAGCTAGAAGAATGTGAAACTTCGATGGAAGAGTTGTTGACGTTTCCTTTGAATCGTCCCTTCTGTAAGCAGTTAATGAGGTGTGTCTGTTTCCTTTGAGTCAAGTGTGTTGCAATATCAATCAAGTACTTTATACAAATGTGTTTAATGTTGTTACTGGATTACTTTAATCTAAATGTGATTTAAATATTTGTAATGTGTGTTTATTGTTTTTTTTTTTTTTTTTTATTAGTCATACCAAGAACAAGATGATTGTTTTGAAATGTCTTTATTTGTTTGTTTTCTTGTTGTTCAGTTCTTATGTCTGGTGTTGTTTGACATCTTCATATGAGTCAGCGGTTTCAATTGACCCTTCGCAGGGAGCTTGATTGACAGGTGATCTGACCAATCATACTTCGCCATCCGCCATTTTGTCCGACAAAGCAGTCAGGAGAGTTAGTAGATTAACATGGGAGGATTTGAACTTGAAAAACTGAATATACTGACGCCATTCCACTGTTAAAACAACATTCCTTCTTATGTTCATTCATGTTTATTTGATGCTATAAATGAACTAGAAGGAAGAGATGATCGGTTCACGAGCAGCTTTAACTGAGGCTCTACAGCGATCTGTCACGACACATTAAAGAGCCACAAAACGGTATTTATTGTTTAAATTTCTTTTTAAAAATTAGCAAATTTGAAAGGTGAGACTTTGTTTAATATGTTTAATATCAAAAGTAAGCAAAAAGTAACCTGGTCTGTCCTGTCTGTCAGCGTATTGTCAGTCTCCTCTATGATCCGCGATGCATTTTTTACTGGGTGAGAACATGGTGTGTGCGTGAGAGCGGCGTAGCTTGTCGGACATAGCGACAGTAACTAAGGGGGGGCGGGTCTTTGCGAAGGGTCAATTGTGAATGAGGAATCAATGTTCTGAATCTGAATAAACCATCAGTCAGTGAAATCAAGTACTTGCTCGTGTATTACTGGAGGGAGCGACAGTTTAACTCATACTTGGCGCAGGCAGAAAACAAAAGAATAGGAAGTATCAACAGCTAAACTTGAAATGGCTCAGTGATTTACTGCAGAGCAAGTACTGAACAAAATCAAATATAATGGCTCGTTTCCACTGAGCAGTATGGTACGGTACAGTACGGTTCGGGTCAGTAAACCATGATCCGGCTAGCGTTTCCACCGCCAACAATACCCTTCTTGATAGGCGTGGTGTTTGCCGGAAAAAAACGATCAACGTCATTTTCGCGCGAAGAAGAAAGCGACAAAGTAAACACCAATGGGTGGCATACAGCAGATATTGTCCTTGCTTCTCGGCATTTTGTCACAAGAAGAGAAGCGCCGACATTAGGCATTTCTCAATACCAAGTATGCAAAGTTCTTAGTAGAAAGACTCCCGAGGACGCGAGTCCGGTAATTCTCCAAATGGAACAGCGCGTTCTTGAAAGCATCACTCAGTGTACATTTTAGTAAATTTTTTTTCAATAAAACTAAATATATTATAAAACACTAATCTGCCTCTTTTCGTTTTCATTAATATACATATTAAACATTATAGGCACACAAATGTGGTTCAGGCATGTATAGACCTGATTATATTATTTAATGCATGTTTAACATTAGCCTATTTATAACAAAACAAAATATAAAACACAACCCTGCATTTTTTCGTTTAAATTAAAAAAAAAAATATTAAACATATTCCAGGCAATATGTGCATTTGTACAAATGTTGCAATAAACAACATTACAGTGATAATCTTGTAATAAAATAAAAAATGACAAATCTCAACCCAGTTAAATTTCAGTTTTAGCAATAATAGCCATTATAAAAGTATAAGTAAAAGGTAAGGAAGCTATACAATAAGAAATAAAGCAAACAATTCAGTCAAATATACAAGTTCAGCGCTAGTCTAACGTTAACGTTACAACGGAAAAGTTAAATAGCCTAAATATATGAAACTTCACTTAGCCCTCAGCCAAAACGATTTGCCAGGGAACGAATTATCGATTCATGAGACCAAAGATCACCCGTTAGATATACACAAGACGAATTACCACTACAGAGTCAACGGCAAACGTCAGAACGACTAGCCGAGGAAAGGCTGTTCCAGGTAGGGAACATGAGTGCCGAGCGCCCGGTGATCCCTGGAATGGATGAAATTATCATAAATCATTATAAATAAACCACAGATTTGAGCTTTAAACAACTACATTCTCACTTGAAAAACTCTTAAAACTACATTTCGTGAAAGAATAACCGTAGTATTATATTCCAACTGTATATTAAAAAATGGCACTTCTTATGTTTTCATTCCCCTTCTAGCACGCGCCTATAACGATACTCTGTCAACCAATCAACGTTCTGCAGTGAGTCTAGCTCCTCCCTTTAGTACCGTACCACTGTGCTAGGTACCCCAACGGAAGGGTACCCAAAAAGTAGTACGGTAAGGTTCGGCATTTTGGTACCATTCACAACTTTTGACAGTGGAAACGCAAATAATTGCGTACCGAACTGTACCGTACCGTACCGCTCAGTGGAAACGAGCCATTAGTGTCACTGGCACTTCTGGTGAAGAAGCTGTCAGCAATTATTGATTCTGAAGATGTGAAAAATGCTAGTTTTGAGATTGTGAATATGAGCCAGATTCGGGGTGTACTGGGAAATGAGATCTGATGAGCACAGTGAAGCAAATTGAAATAATGAGAGACTAAAAATATGTTTATTTTTGAACCCATTTTTGCACTGCTTTCTTTTTAGCTAACATAGCAGATAAAAAACAATTTGGTTGAACGCTTTGTGTCCAAACATATAGGAAATATTTACTATGTCAAACACATTGTGTGAATGTCACTAAGGAATTTCTCTCTCCCTCTAACTTCTTTCGGTAAAATCTTGCACAGTTCAGCATGTACACCAAGCATGCATCAAAATGATATTCATTCAAAAACATAATATTCATTGCAAACCCGTATACATTTAGGTAATGAGGCAATTATCTCCCCACAGATGTGTGTTTTAATGGCTAGATGGCAGCTAGTGCGGAAAACACATTAAAATGGTTTCGGGAGTCTTTGCAGTGCCTGCAGACAGTGAGGGATTTCACACCATTTTATGAAGAAGACTTTTACATTTCATGCCAAATAATGAATTCTAAAACAAAATCGCAAAAGAAAAAGATGAACCCGGAGAGGATCGTGGGGTGCATTTTAAACACCAGGCTCCAAAGCTTGCCTCAGGAATGTCAATTATAAAGGAACCTGTCACCATCCACGCTGATAAGGCTGGGGATTTAGATTTAACGCTTCACTCAGGAGAGACACCAGAATGTGGGCTTACACACACACACGCACACACACAGACACACACACACACACACACACACACACACACACACACACACACACACACACACACACACACACACACACACACACACCGTTATGTGCAGCTCATTTCTCCCTAGTTTTTTCATCATCATAGTTAATCAATACATCCAGCAGCAATCGATACTGTGGGGCTGGAGGACCATCATTATCGAACTATGGTTGAAAATTAGTCTGCAAACTTCAAAAGTAGAGAAGCAACATTGTTAGGAAGTAACTCCTGCACAGCCACAAAGATCAATCAATCTCCAGAGAGGTTAACTACATAAAGGTGACCTGAGTCTACTGAGCTGAGCAGCAGCCAAAACACACACACACACACACACACACACACACACACACACACACACACACACACACACACACACACACACACACACACACACACACACACACCAATCAGCAAAACAGGTGTGCATTTGACACCATAAAAGTGCACCAGTCAATGCAGATGAAACTCAATTAGATGGCGGCTCAAATTTTACGCTGTAATGATATTGATGAACTATTTCGACTCGGGTGACCAAGTGAAGTTGTGTCTCTATAGGTTAATGTTAACAAACAAAATTGCTCTGCAAACAACATCAAAGGGGTTGTAATGTGTATACTGCTACATATTTTACAATAATAAACAATTTAATATACAGGAAATTTGAAAGAATAGTTCACCCCCAAATGAAAATTCTGTCATAATTTACTCACCCTCATGTAATTCAAATCCTATTGAACTTTCTTTCTTTCCTCAGACACAAACACACACACACAAAAGATATATAACAGTCAAAAAAAATATTTTTATGCTGTCCTATTCACTTAAACCACTCATTTTGATTTAACACGCATTGTATCAGCTTACTCGCTCAAACACAAAATGGTTACACTTTGGCAACGTTCATCCAGCTATTTTATGCATAAAGAAAGTAAATTGAGAATAACAATTGTCAAGCTCCAAAAATTGCAATAAAAACACAAATATAATACTACCGTACAACTCTTTGCGAGGAACATGTGACATGTCTTCACTGTAAACCCGAATAAGTTTTTAAGAATTTGAGGTAATCATTTACATCAATTTATTTAAGTTAAGAAATTCTCCCAGCATTGATCTTATTTTAGCATGTACTCTCCCTTTCCAGTGCCATGGCAAAGCATGCTGGGAAATAGAAATCCCAGCACAGTTTCAGTTGAATTAAAGTTTGTCTAAATTAAAAGAAACAGGTTCATAAAACTCAAAACAATGAAACAATTCAGATTACTTAAAATGTGTCAGTTTTGTGAACTAAAAAGAAAAAGTTCCAAATACTTAAAATAAAAGTAAAATTTATTCAACTAATTTGTTTAATTTAAGTCTACCCTACTCAAACCAACTAATTATTTTGAGCATTAGGGTTTGACATACCATTTTTGAAATGTACAGTAAGAAAAAACAAATGAGATTTTACATACTGAATTTGTCTTTACCTCACACAAACCTATCAACATTATAGCCTTAATAATCCTATAACTATAATATTTTTTGCATAAGTATTTGGTGTAAGTGTTTTTGCATTTATACACCCAAAACTGTGATATGTATGTTTTACGAAGACATACGCACATTCATACTTGCACTCATTAAAGCTTACAGCATCTAGTATTCACAGGCTGTCCTCGGATTGAGCCAAACCTTAGCTAGCGTCCCAGTGTGATTGTGGTTGTATGGCTGTATTTCAGGTAAAATATTAGCAAATGACGTGAACTTCAGTGGTTTTTGTGACATCATCTCAGCTCAATCCATCTCAAACTATTTTTGCAGTATCACTTTCGCTTTCAAGTTATTGTATATCTGCCATAGGTGGATGAAAAGATAAATAACTATAGGCAAATGATGGCCATCACATAACATATTCATATATCGCTCAAGTAAATAATGATGTGATGATGTGATGTCATTACACATATACTCACACACCAGGATAGAAAATGCCAAGACAAGTAATTTGGGTTCTTCGATTACCATGCAGCCCCTGAGAAAATAAATTAACTGCCCGTGCGTTCATTTGTTTAGAGATATGTGAGGGTTATGTTGAAATGACCTGTGTAATTGCAGTTTGAATATTTATCTATATCACATAGACTGTGTTCATAGTTTAAGTTTCCTCTTTTTTTTGTTGTTGTTTTCCAAGCTTCTCAAGTTAGGGTTTCACATTCATTTCCACAGGTGACCTTTTATATGAAATGCAACATTAGTCTTGTGCTTTGTGGCTTGTCCGCCTTGGACAGAGACTAATGTGATGCTTGACCCACTCGCTGACCCCCTGCTGGCCAGTGCAATCAACTCCACATGCCTCACACTGCTTTGTCCTTTATGGTCAACATACATGATGCATATATGTAGTTATTAATGAATTCAGGTTTTGTCTTCTGTCCTATTGCTTCAGGTCCTATAGTGATATCAGTGGTATTATAAAGTGTAGATAATGCTATTTTGTATCAGTAAAACGATACTCGGTTACTAAACGTAACCTCGGTTCTCTCTAGAGAGGAAACGAGTATTGCGTAAGTTTAGCTTACGCTATGGGAAAGATTCATCTTCTCGAGATATTGAAGCCAAAAATAATCCTTAATTTTGTATTCATTGTCAACGCAGTGCAGCAGCTAGCAGACCTAGAGCAGGCCATCTCGCGTGCTCATTGGCTGCCCTGCGGGCAACTGCTGCAGCCTACCAGTGAGCCCGGCGTGACGTCACGCCCAATGAAGGGCACCCGCGCCTTCATAGCGTCACAGCCCGCCGGAATGGGCGTGGCTTGGCGTATAAAAGTAGGGGCTGTAGGCTGACTTCCCTGGTTTTTCATCGACTGAAGCGAAGTCGCTTGTGGCGCGAGCACGGCCGGTAACGCAATACTCGTTCCCTCTGTAGAGAGAACCGAGGTTACGTTTAGTAACCGGGTATCGTTCTCTTACGAGAGGTTCTCTCGTATTGCGTAAGTTTAGCTTGCGCTACGGGAACACTTTGTCAACGCCGTGCGCGCCAAGCATCCACCATGAGACCCCGAACTTTCAGGGGAACCCTATAAGTGGAAAAAATAAGGTGGCCAGCCACGCGGGCCCTCACTTGTACATAAGCACACATAGGGAATACAGAGCAGCGCGCCAGTCTGTATAGGCACATTGCACATACCCTACTAGTGCAGCTCACCAGGAGAGCTGAGTCACGTGAGAGTGATCTGAGCAGGAAGATCTGGGCAGAATACACCTCTCCTTCAAACTGACAAAAGTTTAGCCTGCAAGGCAGGAACTTCTAGGTTATAAAACCTGACAAAGGTAGACAGAGAGCTCCAGCCCGCCGCTACACATATGTCATGGATAGAAATCCCACTGGACCACGCCCATGATGAGGCCACGCCTCTCGTGGAATGAGCCCTGATGCCCAGAGGGCATTGCAGACCTTTTGACGCGTAAGCAGCTGCTATAGCGTCCACTATCCATCTGGACAGGCTCTGTTTCGAGGAGGCGAGCCCCTTGGCGCGCCCACCAAACGAAACAAAATGCTGTTCTGAACGCCTGAAGGAGGCGGAGCGCGTAATGTAAAATCTCAGCGCCCTGACAGGGCAGAGGAGATTCACCTCACTTTCGCTGTCAGATGCTGGCAGAGCTGAGAGCGAAATAACTTGCGCTCTGAATGGAGTGCCCATCACTTTAGGAACATAGCCATGTCTAGGTCTGAGGATGAATTTAGAGTCATTCGGCCCGAACTCAAGACACGACGCGCTGACAGACAGCGCATGCAGGTGCCCAACACGTTTTACTGACGACAGTGCAGTCAGAAATATGGTTTTCAGTGATAGATATTTCAACCCCACGGAGTCTAGTGGTTCAAATGGAAAGGCTTTCAGGGCCTCGAGGGCCAATGAATGATCCCACATAGGAACCGACGGGGGCGCGGCGGGTTCATCCTTCTAGCTCCTCTAAGGAAGCGGATGACCAACTCATGTCTTCCCAGTGACTGGCCATGCATCGATTCTGCGAACGCTGCCACGGCCGCCACGTATACTTTGAGCGTGGATGGGGACCTCCCCTTATTCAACAGGTCTTGTAGGAAGGTGAGCAGATGCGCCCCCCCGCATGTCTGTGGGTCCAGACCTCTGTCGGTGCACCATCCGGAGAACACCGACCATTTAGACGCGTAGAGCCTTCTCGTGGAAGGAGCTCTAGACTGCGTGATCGTGTTCATCACTCCTTTTGGCAGGGCAATGAGTACCCGTTGATCAACCATGCGTGCAGAGACCAACGCTCTGGATGGGGATGCCAGATCGTGCCGCGAGCCTGAGAGAGGAGATCTGCCCTCACCGGAATCGGCCACGGAGCTGTAAGTGACAGCCGAGCTAGTTCCGGGAACCAAACCTGATTCTTCCAACGCGGGGCTATGAGGAGCACCGAGTGGCGCGTTTCCCTGATTCTCTTGATCACCTGTGGTAACAGAGAGACCGGAGGGCAAGCATATAGCGGGAGGCTGGGCCAAACCTGGGCCAGCGCGTCCTCGTCCTTCGAGAAGAACGTCGGGCATTGAGCGTTGTCTTTTGACGCAAATAGGTCGACTTCCGCTCTGCCGAATAGGCGCCACAGTTTCTGGACCGTTTGGGGTGCAGGGACCATTCCCCTGGGGGAACATTGTCCCTGGACAGTTTGTCTGGGCCCTCGTTCAAATGGCCAGGCACATGCGCCGCCCTCAGCGAACGCAGGTGCATCTGAGACCAAATAAGGAGGCGTTCCTTCAGATTGCAGAGATTTCTGGATCTGAGACCGCCCTGACGGTTTACATAGGATACCACAGACATGTTGTCCGAGCGGATAAGAACATGTTGGTCCTGTATGAACGGGAGGAAGCACTTCAGCGCTTCAGGAGGGGCAGGGCAGCCAATGAGCACGCGAGATGGCCTGCTCTAGGTCTGCTAGCTGCTGCACTGCGTTGACAATGAATACAAAATTAAGGATAATTTTTTGACTTCAATATCTCGAGAAGATTAATCTTTCCCGTAGCGTAAGCTAAACTTACGCAATACGAGAGAACCTCTCGTAAGAGAACAAAAAGTAAAGCATACACTAAACGTTAAACTGAAATATTGTTGATGTTTTGGTCTTCCATATCTACAAGGACTAAAATCCCCTCATGTTATATTCAAACTGCTGTTTTCATACGATGCTGCTAAACCAGAGAAAATTACACCATTTCGAAGCAGAAGCATTGACTGACAAGTCCAATAGGCCGCCGTATTAGCATCTTAATTTTGCTCATTGTCAGGTGCTGTTCGTGTCCACACTTCAACAGCTGACTAATAAAGGGCTGGACTCGTGTTACCTAACAAGCTAGGGCTTTATAGCCTAATTGCTTTCAGTTCAATAGCTTAAAAAGTAATTAATTACTGGGGCAGATTGTAATAGAGGTTAAGGTGGCATTTTTGCCAAACTATGAGATGGTCTGCACACAGGCAAAGCAGATGTGATAGGGTAATGGTAGCCCTGAATACAATTTAAAGAGAGCCCTATTTGTGGTGCCATTTAAAAACAGTGGAGGGCCCTTCCAAGGAGTATGCATACCAGAAAAGATAATAACCCACAAGAGAGGTAACAACTTTTTCTGCCATAATAAGTAAAGCATTGTGACCACAGAAAAACTGTGGTAAGTCTAACTAAGTGTTTGCCACCGTACGTTTTCACTTGAAATTGGGTTTCAAAGATTCTGAAAGCATCTTACATGATTTTAACCCCAAATTTATTTAATATGATCCACTTTAATATGAACTTTAGTTTCTTAAGTATTTGGGCGAAGATCAATTTAATTAGGTCACCTTTTTTTCTATACCGCTTTATACAATACAGATTGTATCAAAGCAGCTTTGCATAATACGCAGGAAATAATGATCAATGATGCAAACTTCATATCTATCTATCTATCTGTCTATCTATCTATCTATCTATCTATCTATCTATCTATCTATCTATCTATCTATCTGTCATAGCGAAGAAAGGAAATCTTCAAGACAGGAAGGAAGGACAAGCTGTGTAAGTGTGTGACTTTGGGGAAGATTAGGCATCTTCACCTTTAAACAGTGCTGGAGATAGTCTTTCAAGAGGAGGGGAAATGGATTGGCTCAGCAGTTTGTTTTCATGGGGCTTTGAGAGCTTCCTCTGGTTGGTTCAGGTTGCCTGGCTCTGTGGCAGCAGAAGCGGCTCATTGTCTCCTCTTTACAAAAGGAAGATCACAATGATCGACAGAGCAGTTAGTCAGTGGAGCTTTATTGGTAGTGTCACAATCCCCTTACCCAACACAACAGCGTTGTGACTAGATGTCCATTCAGACATTCAACATGTACGATCTGTATTATAGACATACTGTTTGCACATTTAGTTTACATTTAGTTTCAATAATATCACTTAAATGTTGCAGTCGCAGTTATAATAGTATATTTTGTTTATAGCAGGTGAAGGTTAGTATGACTTTATTTAGGTTGTCAGATGCATTACATTTTTCGATTCAGGCCTCGGCTCATGGTGAGCTCCTAAAAGGTAAGAAGACCCATTGAACCTACTTTTACCCCATTATATTTCAGGCCTTTTGGGCAGATCTCTTGGGGTTTAACTGGGTCTTCAAACCATACGAGAACAAAGGAGCTGGCAGGCCTTGATCTTGGTTTAAACTAAGGTTTGATCAAAGATAGGGTCTTAGGACCCATCCTGAGGGCCTGAAATGTGCTCTTCCCCAGTCTGTCAGAGCAGAGGTCACCTGCAGTCCTCAGTAAGGATTAGGAAACAGAGACAGCGAGAGAAAGGTTTCACCTGTATTTCTGCTCTCATGCAGCAGGTTATATAACAACTATCTGCGCCATTGTAAGTTCCCCAGGAATTTCTCATCAGGTAGGGGTTGTCTTTCTTTCTTTCTTTCTTTCTTTTTTCACTGTCTAGAGCTATTGAATTGGACATATGGTTCTTTGTAGATTAAAAAAAAACAGGTCTTTAGGTTCTTCAGATTAACATACTGGTGTCTGGATTATTTAAAGCACCTGTAGACGATGAATGAGTAACAGAATAAAAAGATTCTAATGGAAGTCTTTATTTTAGCGACTGCACAGTCGTCGTCCCCATCCACACACATACTTTTAAAATATTTTTCATCAAATGGTTTAAAATATCCTGAATTTTAATACCTGTTTGAAGTATATAACTAGATTTTCATTTTAGGAAATGCCAGAACCCGAAAAGCATAGTGTTAAAGATGGTTATTTATAAATTCACAGTATGCAAATAGACTAACAGAATACTGAATTGCAATTGTAATTGGAGGAATATAAAACATACATTTTCTTCCAAAATTTATAATTATGATTTTTCACTTCTACATAAAAAGTGATATAATGGAGTAATCGCATCAGATTATTCAGAATTTAGTGACTGGCTCAAACTATTTGACTATAAACTTCTTACATCAGAGCGTCTCGATGCCTAATAGTGCTCCTCGCTTGGCAGTCACAAATATTTTCAATGAAATTAATGTATTTTTATACCTAATTTTATATGAAATATATATTTTCCAAATCACGTTTTACTCTAAAACTTCAAGAAAATCAAAGCCGTAAGTCTAAGTAAGTTGTGTTCCAGATTTGAAGTTGATATCTCCAAAAATTAGCCTTCATTAAGATTTTGTTTGGACCCAGTACCAAATGTTTCCACTAGAATAGATGAAATTGGTTTCCCATTTATTTCCAATGCAGTCATTTTTAAATGCGATGAGAGCAAGTGTGACCTTTTTTCTTTTCTTTTTTTTGTGCCAAATTAACCTTTTTAAATCATGTCCATGGTTTTTTATTTGTTCACATACCAAGTGACAAAACCTTAACCTTTAGGAATGATCGAAGCTTTATTAACCATGGATTTATTCAAATATTCACATTGCCTCAATTCAAAACTTTTCTGGAAAAAGTTACAATACAGGCCACCAAATTGTTTACAAAAAATGGTAGTATAAAAAACAAAACAGTAAAAACACTGAAAAAAAATACTTTTATGTAGCTATTCGTTTATTAATAGCTGGCAGTGTAGTCTATTAAGCTTCTGATACATTGGCAGGCGCAGTAGAAATAGTTGTTAAGCTTTGCACACATGGCGCGTCCTGCACTAGTCGAGACTGGCCACACAAGCCCAAGGGCCTTCGCTCTGCAGCCAAATTAGATTAAAAACAACTCGTCTCTGCTGCAAATGAAAAAAGAGGAAGCAGTTAACTGTGTCAGGCCAAGGAGGGGCAATTCCTGTTGAGAAATGGAGATGGACACTTTCTCCCTGCATATTCAAATACGAACTCTCACACAAACATTTTGGGTTTTCTTCTCTCACACACTCAATCTCAGTGGCCATCTCTCTTTACTTCTGAAGCTGACATTCCTGGCAGGCAGGGAGCTTTGAAGTGGGCAGTGTGTGAAAAGGCTCCCGTTACAGGGCCGAGCCCAGAGAAAGAGGATCTGTCTGGCGGTGGAGAGCAACACTAGCTCAAGGGTTAATCAGGAGTCCAGCACACTATGCACTCTGTCCCCCGCTCACAGCTGTAACAAGACTCTGTGTTTGGAGGTTGAGAAAGACCGAACGGCCAGCGCTTTGAAGTTGAGTGGCAGCCGGGGATTGGACCAGAAGATGAGAAGACTTTCCCCTCGTAGCTGTCTGCAACTCGTACACATACATAAACATACATCGGGTCAAAGAGTGTATGGTGTTATTATGTTTGCATGTCACATGCTTTTGTGCATGCGTGCATTATTAAAAGAGCCTGAGTAATCTTTCCATAACCTTTTCCATCCCTGACCTCAGGAGCAGATCATCAGGCCTCCTGTGGCCTTTTCTTCCCAAGATGCATTAAAGTCACTTTAAAGTCTTTAAGATAAGATTTAACCCCAAAACATGACAGAATCAGAGCCATGATGCACATGCCTTGACACTTTGAGTTGTGTTATGCAAGTTTGAATCCAGCTAGCAACAATTTTGCTCTGCCATTTTCTAACAATTATTGTGTTATTTTTGCACTTCATCAACCTGGCGGAAGCCAGAAGCTAGTAATTTTAGTATATAAAGTTATGTCAAGTCAAGTCCCCTTCATTTATACACTATAGATTGTTTCAAAGCAGCTTTACAGTGATAATAGATTAAATTAAATTAAATTAAAGTAACAGATATTGTTTTGGCTTTACAGCAGCTCTAGAATTAAGTTATTGTCTAGCTAAAGTTACTTTTGATTGATTCACTTCAGTCATTAGTTGTTAACTTTGGGGCCGCTAACACGACACCGTTCTAGCAGAAAACCCCTTAATGCGCTCCGGCTGCTCATTTGCAAAAAACAGTGCCTGGTGTCTCGAGAACGCAAACCATGAAATAGGTTCCAAGGTACAAGCCTTGAAAAATGTATAAAACAGAATTTTTTATCGCTTCCGCGTAGCCACGTGAACCGGGATTATCCCGACAACGCTGTATCTGTACAGAGGTAAAGGGAAAGAGGCCTTCACTGTGGAGAGACTAGCTGACACTTCAGGGCTGCGTTGTCGCCGTGTCCAGGTGCAGGTCCTTCATCAGATCCAGACATGGCCTGGATCCGGCGGTTAACCTCAGGATAAACAGAGAGACTAATATTTGCGTAGATGCCATCCTTCTTATTATGTAACAAGTAGATCAGGATTTATGGGAAGTGATCCCGGTTCCAGCTGACCTAATCTATGCACATTGAATTATAGAAGTCTATAATGTGTTATGTGTATTCTAAGCCAAAGATATGTGTTTTTAGTCTACATTTGAACTGACAGAATGTGTCTGCTTCCCGGACAATGTTAGGAAGATTGTTAGGAAGCACAAATGTTTGGTGCTAAATAGGAAAAGGATCTACCGCCAGCAGTTGATTTTGATATTCTAGGAATTATCAACTGGCCGCAACTTTTATTTTTTGTAAGGTCTGTGAAATCCCCTGATTTGCGGGCACAATCAGAGAATTCAGAAAAACCCATATAAAAACAAGCACTGAATATGAAGCATTTCCCTGTGTCTGTGCAAAGGTTTTCAAACAGCACAATACACACCTGAAGCTCCCCAGAGTAGCAAACCCCACACAAGACAAAGATGCCCACATCAGTGGCACGGTTGGCTAATGGCAATCTCATACTGACATGGAGCCATTATTCTGAAATTATGAAACCATTAGAGCTGTTCAGCCAGCATGGCCAACATGCATGTTCACATACAAATAGCTTTTATTTTCACTCTACGCTTGGATAACAGAGAGGTGGCGGTTTGAATTTTCCTAATAACGCAATGAAAAGAGATTCAAATAGGGAGTGACGAAATGTTGAATGGACCACAACACTGTAGCTGAAAACACATTTAGGAATAAATTACAAATTTCATGCCTCGGCCGCGTTCTTTATCAAAACTCACACAAAGACTATCAGAGGACAGCAGTAATGACATAAATATTCATGAGTGTGCTCACCTCAGAATAACAAGCATATATGTTTTCTTAATTATGTCCCCAGTTAACTTTGATAATTCTGCTATTGTGCTGAAACTGCAGAGGAAGTTTTGAAATGGCTATGAATTAGTTTTACGGAAAAGACAAACAAGAAACCTTTTTTATGTTTCATTCGTGCATCATACAAACATTCGTATAGGCCTAGGTTATGTAGGTATCATTTTTTAATGAGATACTTCTGTTGTGTATTCTGAAGTAAATTATTTGTTTATAGATATAAATGTATTAATTTGTTTGTGTGTTTGTCTTTTCTTGGATTTCCCAAGTGCACAGTGCCACATTGATCTATGTAAAATCAATATATTCTCAGTAAACTCTTCCTTAATCCACAGATAAATCTGTTCTGGGGAAATACAACAGATCTCTTTGGGAAATACGTTGAGTTCAATGTTCTTGTATCATCCCATAATTCACAAAATACATGGGTTACATTAATCATGGGCAGAACATGCCAAGGTAGATCGTATTGCATTGTCAATGGCCTGTGAGAGTTAGTGGAAAAGTATCTGGAAGCCGTACATACATCGTCTCCAGTTCCTCAAAACACTGCCAAGACAAATACCCATAGCGTGTGTTGATGCAGCATCTCTTTTTGACATACACAAGATCTTTGATATGTGAACTCGACATAGATCTCAGTGTGGCCTACATTATAGACATAAATCTCACCAGTCACTACATCTAACCATGAACAATCTGGTAGGCTCAAAGCAACACCTCAAATAGAGCATCCAAAAATGAAAAGTATGATTTACTCGTTGCCAAATAGTTTTAAACCTGTATGACTTGTGTGAAAAGCAAAAGGAGATATTTAGCAGAATGTCAAAGCTGAAGTCAACATTTACTGACATTTTATGGAAAAGAGCATCTTGAACAATTTATTAAATATCTGGTTAACACTTTATTTTGATGGTCCCTATTGAACATGCAGTTGACTATTAGTAACTTTGCAACTACATGTCAGCTAACTCTCATAAGAGTATTAGTAAACTGTCTGCTTAATATCTGCTAACTCTTTATTGTGACGGTCCACCAACAGACATTCTACTAACTATAAGTAACTTTGAAAGTACATGTGAACTTATTCTAACCCTAACCCTAACAGTCTACTAATACTTTACTAACACTCTAATGAGAGTTAGTAGACATGTAGGTGCAATGTTACCTATAGTCAATAAAATGTGTTAAAGGACCATCAAATTAAAGTGAAACCAACATCAGAGTTAATTACATATAATAATGCCCATAATCAATAAAAGGACAATAATATATTAAAAGGAAGAAGATCTGAAACACATGTGCCAAGTCCTTTGAACTGTATTCATGGTTTGTCATTTTCTAAGGCAAATTTGAATTTAATGACTCTAAAATTGTGGTGTGATGTGGTGTAATCATCAAGTAAAAAGTTATAACATATTATTTTTTAATCCTATTTTTGTTGTTCATGCAAGTGTTCAATACAAGAATAAGGCATATGGGATTGGAATGACATGAGTGTGAGTAAATGACGACGTAAAATTCATTCTAAGGTGAACTGTCCCTTTAAAAGCACATCAAACATTGGTAAGGCATTATTTAGAGAATGTTACTGATGCGCACATTCGAATTACGTTGGCATTGCCGGTTACATGGTCCCTGTAGTACTCCAAAATCCCAGCTGAATCCCAGCATGAGGTGCATTCTGAGATATTGATCGGCAGTAATCTGTTTTCCTGGTGTGGGTGGTGGGAGAGACTGCGACCTGCGAGTGGGGTCAGCAAGGCCAGATCCCCTCTCCGACCGGGCAAGAACCATGCCACATTGATAAATGAGCATCATGACTACCGTGTCACTCCGAGCGCATTAGCACACGCGACTGCGATTCGCATTAAGCCGTCCAACACGTTTTTGGCTCTTGAAGTTGTTTGCCCGCTGTGATGTATTTGATGACAGTAAATGAACACAGTTACAGTGCGTGTTGCGTGGCGAGAAACATTCAGTGGCCCGCTGCCCCTGTGGGACTGCAAGCATGCGCTGCCTTTTTTGTTTACAAAGTTGTTTGAATATTAAGCAGGGCCATTTTTCCAGTCATAATGAAGCAACAATGCATAGCCACACATCTGTACATTTACATATTACACTGTAATTTAGTCTCAGCTCTTAATTTCCTGCCTCATGCGAGCCGAGAGCATGGTGGGCACTGATTTGCATAGGCTGCAAGGACGGCCGGGGGGAACATGTGGCTCTGTGCGGCGCTGTTTGTTTACCAATCATTTGCATTGCATGTAAACAACATCAGAGTAATGGTCTGGAGCCTCACGCGCTGCCAGTTGTCCGCGCGTTCAAACATGGGAGACGCAAAGCAAGCGGCGCTCACAGATGGAGTTAGCGGATCTGGAAATCTGCATCGTCTCCCAGGGAACTGTTGTAAACATGGAAAACATGAGAATTGTATATGGATTTCGGCTCCAGATGAACATACAGTATGCCACTTTTTACTCTCATAATGTGTCAGACAGCTCCAACTGTGTTCAACAGACAGACAGTGATCAATACATTTAATCAGCACAGCCAGTGTCACACACCATCAGAGCGTGATAATGCTGTAGGCATCTTTAAGAGGCACAAAACAACACTCATTCACGCAGGAAGGGCTTTACCGGTCCACTGGAAATTTGAATGCAGCCTCAGTGGGTTTTAGTGAATCATAGTAAATCAAGACTAAAATGTTTGTATGAAAACATTTGTATCTCGCAATTCTGACTTTTTTCCTCAGAATTGTGAGATATAGACCAACGCTACTTTTACGTCATCGAAGGGTAACGCCCCTTTTTGGGGGAAAACAAACAGATTCCTCTGAGAACAGAACTCGCTCTAGATCTGCAAAGTTTCTTGATAGCAAAAATGGCACAAACATACACACTCTCTTTGCCGGTCGAAAAAGAAGCTACTGGATACGGGGTTACAGAGGTGTCCCTTTGAAATGGTCGAAAACTGGATTAATGACCCCACGCAGTGGCCAAATATGGACTATTCAGACATCTACCACTATCTCATGGAATCACCAAGTAGCCTATTTTTTTGTCATTACACACTCACAGTATGACAAACTAGACGATGAGGCCATGTCACTTGGATCATATTTAACTTGATTTAAACTATTGACATAGTTTTGTTGTCGACTAGCAATACTAGTTAGAAAGATGAAGCTGCTAGCAGCTATGTGATTAGCTCTCACTAGGCACGCAACCTTGGCTGTTAACTGATTTTACTGTTGAAATAGTGGCAGGCTAGGACTAAAGTGGACTTGGCTGTTTTCTCCTTGTGTCTAGAAAGTGCTAGGACTTTGAAAGTTGTAAAAAGGTTTACAGTGTACGGCAAAATATGTAGCGTTGGTCTATATGATCCTAACAAATTATATCTCTATTCTCCGTTCACTTGCATTCTGCGTTTTGAATTGCCCGAGAAAGTTTTATTCGGTCATAAAATTTCTACGAACAATTTCCCCAGAGAAACTTCGGAGAATGAAATAAAGAGCTGGGAGGAAATATATAGCCTATATAGCCAACACAAAAGTTATGCAAGTAGCAGCTAAACGCAAAAACTATTATAGCCTAATCTTTCCTGGCATCTCATCTTTTCCCATCACTTTAGGTTTGGTTAACATCTTTAATATATCATTTTACAAGCTATCTTGAACGAACAGAGGCATGGTCTGAGATAATAATGTATTTACCGATGTTGAATTCTCGTTAGATGAAGAAAATATCCATCAGATATAAAAAAAAAAGTAATTTCTTCACCAAAATACAAACCGACACAATGGAACATCCCTCATGGCCTCATCGTCTAGTCTGTCATACTGTGAGTGTGTTAATGACAAAAAAAAAATAAGCTACTTACTTGGTGATTCCACGAAATAGTGGTAGATGTCTGAATAGTCCGGCAAAGAGAGTCTGTATGTTTGTGCCATTGTTGCTATCAAGAAACTTTGCAGATCTAGAGTGAGTTCTGTTCTCAGAGGAATCCGTTTGTTTTCCCTCAAAAAGGGGCTTTACCCTTCGATGACGCAAAAGTAGCGTTGGTCTTTAACCTTTAAGAAATGTAAGAATTTAAGAAATTTGTAAGAATTTACTAAGTGCAATTCTTAAAAAATTCTTAGAAGTCCTCCTATAGTCAATTATTTTATCCCTTAAAACGTATCTTTGATCACCAAAATAACATATTTAAATGCTTTTTCCTTGAAAAAAAAAAAAGAGCTTGAATGTAACTACACCCTTGCCTCATTTAGTATATGTGGTTCTATGAATATGCAAATTAGCCCCGGTCTCACTCACTCACACCGTCTCAGAGATGACGTTGACCTGATTGGTTACAAGGTAGTTTGTGACGTCAGAAACACCAGCGATTTCAAACCGCGTTTTTGAGACTGTCTTTTGGTTCACATGCAGTTTTAAAGAGAAAATACTCAGCATTGGTGTTGACTTATGAATTTGCACATGTGGATTGTCTCAAAGCATATTAAAAACACCACATAGAAGTATAAATAACATTAAAAGAACATCTATTTTTTTAAAGATGAAAACCTTTTCAGGTATTCAGATTCTTAAATGTTGTCTTTAGCTCCCAGAAAAAAAGATAACATTCTAAAAAAATGTTTTAGGGAATACAATATATTCTTTACTTTACTGTTTATTCAGAAAAAAAGAAGACAATGGCATTTAAGAAGAATTTATTCGTAAGAATGTTTCATGAATCCAGCCCCAGATCCCGATGTCCAGGAGCACTGAGCTGGTTGCTGTTGTATGAGAGAGAATGAATGACATTATAACTGGAATTGAGGCATAAATCTGATTGTAGTCTCTGTGTGAGAAGAAATAAACATGGAACACTAAGGTGGAACAGATAATCCAATCTGATAACACGTTACCCCTGAAATAGTGCTCGGCCAAGGTGTCTGTGTCTGTGAATGTGTAGCCTCTTCTCAAAGAAACACAGCACACCGTATTCTTGTCGATATGACACTGTTGTGGTATTTTTCATAATTTGTCGAAGAAATAATCTTGTAATGTTTGTATATTTACTGTTCAACTTTGTAAGTGGATACTAGTGAGAGTGTGAAAAGTGTGTTTTAATATTACTTCCTAAAAGTCCACAGGTGTAAAATGCCCATAGTTGAAAAAACACCCAGTATTGAATTGACACGCAACTTTAAATTATTTTATTTCAGATTGACGGGCTGGAGTAGCTGTGCAGTAGCAACAACAACAGAAAGGGAATGTTTCTTAACTGAACGTACATCTTGTTGCAAAAAATCTTTGCATTGGTAATTTAAAGCATCAACAGAATTGTTGTTTATTATGGTAGAGATCTAATTTCATACCATAGTTTAGTTCGACAGCTGGCTTACGGTGTGTGGCAATGTGAGTTTTTTACTGAAAAGAGATTCTAAAATATCAGATTACATGCAGAGGTGATTGGCATATAGCCTACTCAATCCCATACACATACGTTTCTCTCTTTCCTGCTCTTTCCCTCCTGTTGTATCTCACACAAACACAGACACACTCCACGACGACCCATACTTTAAAAAAAATGACTCTCATTTCCTTGGACAGGGCTGTGTGTCCACTCCCCCAGATCTCTGCTGCACTTCCATTTCATGGTGCATGGCCCTGGCGTGTGATTATTCCACTCTCTCAGGTACAGGGGGAGTTAATGTCTGAGGAAACTGATGTCCCTGTCAGCTACCCGCCTCTCCTCCCCACACGACCTCCCACCCCTTCCCGCACGGAGCTTGTCACCGCACACACTGCCGCTTCGCCAATATGACAGCACCCCCTCACAAAAACACGCATCCATTCACGCGTGGTCCCTCCTAACTATCAATTCTCCACACAAGCGAACGAAGAACCGGGAAGCATATGCCACCAGCCCTTGATCCCCTGGCCTGCATTTACATCCACTCCACAAGGTATCAGCTGGTTAGACGCAGCTGCAACCGTACGTATACGCCTGTAAACATAAGCCTACCGCAAACACAACGTAAACAACCACACAGCTGCCATCTGCCTGACAAGATGCAATATACCCAGCAGTTATCAGATGAAGTCATTCTGTGCAGAAGAAAGTGCTTTCAGGTATCTGTTTGACAGGAACAGAAGAATGTAGAGGTTTCATAGTCATTCCTGTAGGCTTGTGCTCAGCTGAATCCCTTTCCCTGCGACAGAGGCTTCTGGAACCATTTTCATTGTCCTTCACCTTCTTATAGTTACATTGCCTGCTTTAATGAGATGGCAATATCACATGAGCAAGAGTGCTGTTGTTAATCAGAGCAGGGTAATATTCAGACCACTAGTTTTGAAAAGTTTATGTATGTATAATCGTATTACTCTTTTAATATTATTTTTATAACTATATCCACTGTATGTCTGACTGATTGCACTGTATTCCTCCTTTTGATTCTAAACTGAACTCAAATGGCACTGAGAATTGGGTAAGAGATAAACATAAATTAGTTAATTGGGGAACTTGAGAGATGAAACCATGCTGATGTGTTGAAGAGTTTGATGTGTAATTAAGCTCGAGGTTCTGTGGGGTGCTGACTGGATTGATTCCATTCCTAGAGCATCCAAACAAATGGGTTTTTGGGGTGCGGGCTGATGGAGCAGTGAACCCGAGGTTACCCCGTGAGTAGGGATGGCGAAAATGAAAAATGTTCTTGACCGACCACCGAGCCTCATTAGCCGGTTGAAACCGGTTAACTGATTAGTTTAAAATATGCCACGCTATTTGAAATAACAGCCATTTCGAGCCACGCCTGCAATTTCGCAACTCTGTCGCATCTCTCTCTGCCTCCCGCTCACACACACACACACACTGCCCCGGGGCCGTCCTTCCACTCACGTCATTTTTTTTTAAATCCCCTACAGCGAGAAACATGAGTCCCGCAAACGCGGCGCCGAGGAGCTTGTCTGTAATCGGAGGACAAATGGCTCCTTAGTTTCGAAATGGTTTGGGTACAAGGCGATCGCGTTGAAAATAAAGGCGTTAGTCTAGCGTTAGAAGCTCATTTGAAACATTGCCGTGGCTCATTTAAGAAAATGACAGCTCCGAAGAGATGCCGCTTTAGTTTGAGGAAGTGCTAACAATAATAAAGAAAGATGATGATCATCATCACCTTATCTGTTACCACTGAAATGTAGATGTAATGTATTTCCAAATCTAAGCCCATCTTATGCGGAATGTTGCCTAATAGACTGCAACACGATAAAACCAATTGATAAAACAGGCACCTTCAGAATGCGTAAAAGATGCACCGTCCAAGGCAGGTCTAACTCACTGTGTGCCTTCTAATAACGTACAGAACAAGTTGCGTTTTCAGGTGATACATCATAAATGATTTAGGCCTACTGTATTTAAGCACTGTATCACAAAAGTTGCAACTTACATCTGTGTCATTCTTTTTGGTGAAATGGTCCCACACACTTTTCTTTGCACGCTTCAACCTGTCGTCTGCCCTGGCTCTAACCTCGAGTGTTTTAGCCTGTAGCCTTTACTTTTCGCAAACCTTGTGAGCGCGCAGACCCAAATGCTGTGACCTCGCGCCAAATGTTTTTATTGGTTTATTAAGTACAAACAGGCAAGTTATGAAAAATTGACTGTGAGGGATTTGTTCACTTCACACAAAAATATCTTGGAATGAGATGGCTAACTGTAGTAGCGTTTAGTCCACTGTCTATAATAGCCTAATTTAGAGATCACTTTTTTTAACCGACTACCGACAACTTTGATCGGTTAACGTTGATATGGTCAACCATCGGTCAAACGGTCATCGGTTAGCATCCCTACCCGTGAGTCAGTCCTAGAGCTCCTTGTCCGATTTTAGGGGAAAATTAGGTCCATCGGAGACGTCCAATAGATTTCTTAGGCGCCAAAATAACACCACAGACAGAGTTTAAAGGGTAACTAAACCCTAAAACAACTTTTTTTTAGTTAATGTTCTGTAAGACTGGGGCTTTATTAATGCTGTTCATTGATTCAAGTACATTTTTTGATATTTGGTTATAAAGTGTTTTAATTCTACAAAATATGGTGTAAAAATGTTTGAGTGCTGCCCTCTTCAGGTTGAACGGTGGCAGTTGGATTTTCCTATTGGATGTTGTGGTACTGTGTGACGTAAGCAGGCACCAGCTCACCACGCCCTTGCCTACAGAGAGACGGCGTGGTTTTATTTCTACTGTAATTTATGGTTAATTCAGGTAATTATAAAGCATTCAGTAGTGGTCATTTAAATATTTTTGTGAGCTTATCTAAAGTGAGGACTATGTATGCCTTGTAAAGCATTTACAAAAGAGATTTAAAGGTGCAGTTATCTTCTAAACAGAAAAAGGAAACTAACACAACAGTGATACAGAACATAGAAATATATATAAGATATATGAATATACATTTAAATAGAAAGTGTAAGTAAATGATTAATTAACTAAGTGATCTTATGAACCACTGAAAACTCCTAAATAACTGGTTTGTAAATAATGCAATACTTCATTTAGAAATGATAAAATTATAATTGATCAAGTATGAAAATACAATTATTGAACACATTATAGATATGTTTATAAATAAAGAATAATGCATGTATAGCTGTACTTATAAACTGATTGTTAATCAGTTGCTTTAAATTGATGCTTTATAAATGATCAATTAACTGTTTATTAATGATTAATAGCTTGTCGTTATTGTAAAGTGTTACCGGCTTTCCAGTGTTTTAAATCAAATTTGCTGAGTGAATCTGCTGAGTCTTTCAAATGACTCAGTCATAAAGACAGCTACTTGTTGCCATACTGGAGATGAAAATGATACAAACACTGAAAAGTCAGTTGTTTTTGGACTACACACCAGCACTTTTCAAACGCCGCACAGCCAATCAAATTCGAGGACTAGAACTACCTCTATATGTTTTTGTTGACATACATTGAGTTATGGTGCATTTATGAAAACATATAAGCCTACAATATCAGGCATGTGGTTCCATTTTGTTTTACAAATGAATTCTTTTTTTTTTCAGACTTTGATTGATGGCATATGCTTCTCACAGAGTCAGAATCAAATCTTAACTTCACTACAGAAGAATATACATATACAATTGTTGTTTGTTAAAGTATATCCTCTGTGTTGCCTTCTTGGACAGGGCTCACTTGTAAAAGATATTATCATCTCAATGTGATTTTTTTCCCCCTGGTAAAATAAAGGTAAAATAAAATTTGAAAAAAACCTACAGAATGGGGTCTCTCTGAAAGGGTCTTTCCCCAGTATTCCAGTGCATTATTCCTTCAGAACACATGAGACGTATGCTTTTCTGACTATCAGAGCCTTGAACTCATTCATAATTAACCTACATATCATTTTATTGTAGTGTAAGCCTTTATTTTGCAGACTTGGCCTCCCCAGGGATTTTCCCTTTGCATTTTTATAAACTTTCGTTTTCTTCTCTGATGACATTTGGGAGTCTCTCTGCTGTGGTGATTAAGTGTAGCTTGGATTACATAGGTCGGTCCGGTGGGGACCTTGGCAAGACTCATTATCTAATGCTTTCCTGTTCGAGTCAAGCGATGTAAAGACACCAGCTTTGTCCACTGATCCACTTCAGTCCGTTTTCTCAGTCACACTCCTTTTTTCAGCCATGGCAACCAATGAACATCCAAGCCAGCAAAGACCGCCAAGTTGACCTGAGAGACAGCAAGTCATTGGGCTGAAATAATGTCAAGCCTAATGTTCTATGACATGCCAGTTTGATCTGGCAAGTTCTTTTAAAAGCCAATGCCCTGAGCCACACTGGCAGGGGCCGAGGGCTGATAATGGCCAAGGAAAAGAGCCGAAACACAAGCCAGTTAATCAAGAGACGTGCCAGATACTTTCAGTAGCTCCCAAGTTCCCTGCTTTGTAGCGCCAGACAGCACAGCCATCGAGCCAAAGCTGTTACATTGCAATCCAATCCATTTATTTAAAGATCAATAGTGCTCAATTCAGCACACACTGCATCAAATGATTGGCACGCTCAGCGGGAAATGAGTGACGCCTTTGCATGAAGTACATGCAGTGTCTACAAAAAGTATATAGACACTTAAGCTACACATAAAAATGTATGAATTTTATTTCATTGTGCAGTCCATACAAAATATCAAAACTAGTTTTATCTTTAAAATCATATGCTAGACATTTTCCCAGAGCTTGCTTGAAACACTGGTCACAATGTGATTTTAATGGGTATGTGAACATGATTCACTTAGTTTGACAACCAGAAATTGTCCAAATGCTTTTTTTTAAATGCATTAAAAGAAAAAGTTTGTTTTTGAAAAAAGTCTCTTATGCTCACTAAGGCTTCATTCATTTAACCTAATATATAGTAAAAAATATCGATATTTTAAAATTATTATTTTTTTCCTGTGATGTGGCAGGAATATTTTTCAGCAGTCATTACTCCAGTCTTCAATGTCACTTGATCCTGCAGAAATTATTCTAATATGATGATTTAGTGCTCAAGAAATATTTCTTATTATACATTTTTGAAAACAGTTGTTTTGTTTAATATTTTGTGGAAATCTTTATGCATTTTTTAGGATTCTTTGATTAATTGGAAGTTCAAAAGAAAAGCATTATTTGTTATTACCTGTAAGAATGTAAAAGACTTTAATGTCACTTTTGATCATTTGAATGCATCCTTGATGGAAAAAACGTGAAAAAAACCACATGACATTGCTTTATTAAATTTAAACATAAACAAAATTAAAGAAAAAAATTTCTAAGAATGTGTTTAAACAAATTAAAAAAATTATGTGCTTAAATGCCACTTGTTTAAATATTTGTTTTATATATAATTCGAGCCCGTTCTCATCCTTTGGCGGCATATGTGACGCGATATGACAAAACGGCGAAATACTACGCACATGGCACCCTTTAGCGTGAATATAACACGCAAACCAAGGCGTCATAAAGTTGACTGGCATCCTTTAGCGTGAATATGAGACGCAGACCCTACCCCACACCTAAACCTACCCATCACAGTGCGTGTTATATTGACGATAAAGGGTGCCATGTGCGTAGTATTTCGCCGTTTTGTCATATGGCGTCACATATGACGCCAAATGATGAGAATGCGTTGATAATTCTATGGCATTCATACATTTTTTTTCATTTTCATTTTTTATTCATTTATCAATTTTCTAATTGTTCCTTATATGTCTGAATATATTTTGGGCCACTGACTTTAAAAAGAAATCATTTATGATCTACACTGAGAACGATTTTCTTTAGGGTAAGAAAAATCTATGACTAGTGGATTTCGAAGCACCAATATTCTACATGCGAAAGTTACATGATTTATCTTTCCACTTTATAATCAGATAAACTCCGGACCTTTGGTTCAATAACTAAGGACTTGAGTTTCAACTCATACTATTGAATTGTTAATTCCCCTTGTGCATACAGTATGTAGCTCATTTTATAGAGGAAACGCATTTGTAAAACATGTTATTTTAACAAACCCAGTTTGTGGCAATGAATTAATATTTTTTTGCATGTATGTTTGAGCATGTCTTTGAGGCATAGCGTGCACTGCTGTGCATTAGGCATGCGTATCAGTCGGTATATGTCGTGTGCGTTTGATTTGAATGTATATTCCGCTCACGTCCTTGAATCTGCCACTGCGACTCAAGGCCAGTTGTGAGGGCCCAGTGACTGACATCTCTGAGTCCATGTGTTCAAACATCTCTCCTCTTGTTTCTCTTTTGATCAGCGCATGCCATTCTCACTGATTTAGCAAATCAGTGATGCTTGTCAGAGAATTAATTACCTGGATCAGTGCTAGTTGACGTCTCTGGCAGCTGAGGGAAAGCAAGAGAGAGACAGGTCAGAGCATTTCTGTCCACACACCCAGAAATCCTGCTTAATCGCCCACAATCCATTTCAAAGTCAACTTGATTGGACTTCTGTCTGTAAAATAATGGGGAATTAAGCAGCACCCAGACAGTTACGGTTCATATTTGCATATGCGTACATGCCACATTAGCTCTTCCTGCCCTTGGTGATGGAGAGAGATTGGCCCAAAACTGCTGAGTCTAACTGTGTGTCAGATAAGCAAAGGTGAAAAGCACATTGCTCCCATATCTCCTGATGACATGGATATGATATGTTATCATGTTTAACATTAAAATAACAGAAAAAAATGTCTGAATTGCAGTATTCATTCTGAGGTCAAAACAAGCAGCTCAGAAATCGTTTGGACACAAACAATATCAGTGCATAAGATAAAAAACAAAAAACTATTAAACAAAATGTCCAGCGGCAGGGAACATTCTCAGAAATTTGGCTATCGTTCTGGCAAGGTTCTCTCAAGGTTATGAACAAACATTCTTTCAGTAATGTTACTAGAACATTTGCTCAAAGTTGTCTGGTTTTTAATAATGTTCTAAAATGTTAGCGCATACATTTTTTATACATGGAACGTGTATGTACTAAATGTTTTAGTTGTTACTAATGTTGCTACTTGTTTCAGAATGTTTTAGAAAATTCAAAAGTAATGCTCCAATCATGATTGCAAAAAGAAAAAATGGAATGTTATGTTCCTTTAACATTCGCATAACCAAGAAAAATTTTTGAAACAAACAAAAAAAAACTAGAAAATTTTAGATGTTAAGAGGACATTCAGAAATAAGGTTCCCTTTCAAGGGAACTCGAACTGTGTCGACATAACACTTCGGGGAACGCCCTTAGTGTAACGCATCTGAAGCATGAATGAAACTAATCCAATCCTGATTGGTGCTGCTTTATGACATGTGACGGCATACACGGAAGCTACAAAGGGACGCCGGTGTGGTGAAGTGTTCCCACTGAAGTGATGGCATTAGTATGCCAGTAATATGGCTGATCGAAATCTGTTCTAGCGATAACTACATGGTTCTTTTAATAACAAAATTTGTACAACATATTGCCCTGATTATTACGATAAAAATAATGACATAATTATAATTTCATTACGAATTACTGTGAATACGTTAAGGCAGTATAAGCTCAAGTAAACCTTAGCTGGGCACACTCATTGGATAGCTGCATGCTATGCTACTATGTAAGCTAACTAAAAAACACTAAGAACAAGAAATGTTTAAATTCAAAATCTATAGCTTCGGTTATATACTAGTATATGAAACATATTAGTTAAAAGACATTAATGACTCGTTATAATGTTGTTCAAACGTCTTCTATAATAAAGTGATTTTGTCTGACCAGCCACTAAAGCGATTACCCATAAAACGTGATTTGAAACAATCGGATTGCTTGGGTCCTAAGCTGGGACCCAACACTTCCGTGGGACCCAACACTTCACCACACCGGCACACAACAGAGTTAGCTTTTTGCTCTTCAGCAAGCGCTCTGTGTCAAACTGTCTGTCCTATTTGGTGTTGTTTGTCCCATAAGAATTGTCCCAAATAAAGGTCTGCATTGCAATATAGAATCTAGTGGCTCGGATCTCGCATTTGCAGAGTCAGCGCTTAGATTAGGGGCAGAGCCGGCCCGAGCCTTTTGGGGGCCCTAAGCAGAATTTGATTTTGGGGCCCACTCCCACTACATTTTTCCCCTCGGGGCTTGCCGTAGATAGGAATGGGTCAATTGCTGCACAAAACACACCGTAAATAATCATGCAAACATACTTTTATCTTGCTCTTTTTGTCTCCTCTGTCATTTTTGTCTTTCTATTTTCGGCACCAGAGGGATACGTCCTTTTTTGTGACATGGCTTAACATTACCGTGACTATGCACAGTTGCGCACGAATTGTCTATGCACGCGCGAGGTGTCTAAATTATGCGCATGACTTAAACGCTGGCAGACCCAGCAGCAGTTGTAGGCAGGTATATTGATCATGAAATCAGAATTTTCTTGTCTTTAATTATTCATTCATTCATTCATTCAAATTAATTCATTCATTTATGTCACTTGTTTAAGTCATCTAATTTTTTTTCCCCGATTTTTCGACTCGATTGGGGGGCCCCCTGGTGGCCAAGGGGCCTCAAGCAGCCGCTTAGTTCGCTTATGCCTCGGGCCGGCCCTTATTACGGGTCTACTCTACAATAAAGATTCTGTGGCTGGAATCTCGTGTTTGCTGAGGCAGCGTGTAGATTAAAGGTCTGCATTGCAATACAGAATCTATAGTGGCTCGGATCTCACGTGGGATGAAAGCCAAATATATTGTAACGACTCGAATCTCACGCTTACCGAGGCGGCGTGTAGATTACGAGATCGTATAAATAAATTTTAAAACAGTATTGTCTGGTGATTATGGCTGCATTTAAATATAAAGTGATGGAATATTATCTGACTTCAAGAAGTTAGATATTTTAATTCAGCCTACCATTCAGACCATGTTTCACTTATCCAGTGTTTATGGCTGCATTTAATTCTGAGGAATTAAAATGATGAGCACCGAACGCACGCTGCTCTGTCTGCCCCACAGGCTTGCGGCCAGGCAGTGTTCCTTCTGCACATTGAAAATCGAGTCCTTGCCCACATCCAGAGCCTGGGGTTGAGACTCAACACAAAAAAAAGAGTGTTGGCACCATCCCAGAGAACCACGTTTCTGGGAGTGGTGTGGGACTCGGTCTGTCACAATCACTAGGTGGAAGCAAAGATGCAAGTAACTCGTTTATTATGGGGTCTTAAAGACACAACAGTACAGGATCACGGGTGGGCTTGTGGCGCAGGGACTCGATGGTCAGCGTGCTGGTGCAGAGTGAAGATGGTGAATCCAGTGCAGGTGAACATCCAGATGAGACGACAACCACGAAGACACCGAACAGGAACTTGAACCAGGACAGGACTGCAGACAGGCACACGATGAACAAACACGTAGGACACCAAACCAACGATCTGACAAAGAGGGGAGAGTGTGATGAGTTGATATAGGTGAGTGAATTGGCAGCAGCTGGTGCAGGGAATGAGATCAGCTGGCATGCTGATCAGAGGAACGAGCGGTAACGCCCACTCACACACGCTCACACACACAGAACAACAAATACACGAGACACGAATAAAACAGCGAATTCATGAATCGTGACACGGTCACAATGCAGGCACAATTGTCTCCTGCATGGATCAAGTCCATCCTGGCCACGGTGACCAGGATAAAGCTAGTCCAAGCCATCACTGTAAAACATTTTCAGGGAGTGTTAGGGCTCATGGCAGCAGCGTCCAACATCATTCCATTTGGCCTGCTGCACATGAGGGCCCTGCAGTGGTGGTTGAAAACCAAAGGGTTTTTCCCGAGGGGGAACCCGTTCCGCATGATCAGGGTTACGCGCAGATGCCTTTGTTCCCTATCTATGTGGAAAAAAGCTTGGTTTCTGTCCCAAGGCCCCGTGCTGGCGGCGTCATGTTGCTGGAAAGCAGTATCGACAGACGCCTCCCTCAGGGGCTGGGGCGCGGTCATGGATGGCAGAGCTCTGAGGAGCTTCCTCCCAAACCTCAGGGGTCACCACGCAGACAATGTGTCGGTGGTCTCCTACTTGATTCATCAGGGGGTTCTGAGATCGTGCCCTCTATCCAGATTGACGAATCAGATCCTCATGTGGTCCCAGGGGAAACTGTTATCTCTCAGGGCAATGCCCTGAGGGGGCTCAGTACCTAGAGGCTGGCCTGTTGGCTGGAGTGGTTAAGACCATACTCAGTTCCAAAGCTCCTTCCACGAGGAGATTGTACGGCCTAAAATGGAATGTGTTTCCAATTGGTGTAGAGAGCATGGTGGACCCAGTTAACTGCCCGGTGGCTACAGTGCTGGAGTTCCTCCAAGATCGCTTATCGGCTAGTCTTAGGCTTTCCACGCTCCTCTGGTTGATGGGCCTCTGGGAAGACATCAGTTGGTCATACATTTCCTCTGTGGGGCTTTGAGGATGAGACCTGTGGCTCGTACCAGGGTTCCCACATGGGACCTGACATTGGTTCTTGAAGGGCTGGTCGAGGCCCCCTTTGAACCTCTGGGGTCGGCTGAACCCAAGAACCTTTCCCTCAAGGTAGCTTTTTTACTAGGCATTCTCTGAGGAGAGTAGGAGACCTACAGGCACTCTCAATATCTCATGAGCAAACTCCAGGCGACATGAAGGCTACCTTGCATCCCAGGCTGGGCTATGTGCCTTAAGTGCCTTCTAATGTGGCTTCATTCCCCACCTCACATGACTGCGGATGAAGAGACACTTAATTTGCTCTGCCCTGTCAGAGCTCTCAAGATATATATTCAGAGGTCCTCTTTATGGCGTAAGTCAGACCAGTTGCTGGTGTGTTTCGGGTCGCCCAAGAAGGGGCTTCCCGCATCTAAACAGACCATCAATAACTGGATCGTTCAGGCAATATCTATGGCTTATCAGGTGCGCAGGTTGCCTTCACCTTTGGCCTTGAGGGCTCATTCAACCAGAGTTCTGTCATTGAATTCTGTCATTTACACGCCATCATGTCATTCCAAACCTGTATGGCTTTCTTTCTTCTGCAGAACACAAATGGATATAGTTTGAAGAACAGTTTTGGTGACTTTCAACTTTCATTGTATGAACAAAAAACACTGAGGGCCCTATCACACAATGAAGCAAAAAAACGCGTCGCAAGTGTTTTTTGCTAGTTTCAGCCTGACGCAGTTATCATTTTCACATCCTGCGCCACGTTGTTTAAATAGCAAATCCATTTGCACCCATTTGTTCGCCCATGGACGTGCTGGTCTGAAAACGAGGTGTGTTCAGGCGCATTGTTTGGTGCATTACTATTTTGAGGCAACTGAAATAGACTGCACAATTGACAAAAAAAAACCTGGTCTAAAGTCAATGGCGCAATATTTATTTTTTTGTTATTTAAAGAGTGCGTTAGTAATGTGTGCCTATAGGTAAGTCCACAACACGCCTACACTCTTGTTACGCTTATTACACACACAGGGACACGCAGCAGCACACAAACTAGCCAAATATTAAAAATAAAAGGAATACAATGTAAAAGATTAATATTGTGTACGTAAAGATATGGTGGAATCCCGCTTGTCCCGTAGATGATCTGCTTTCGCGTTTTGCACTTCGCGCACAAGAAGATCCGTTTACGCTCTGGAGAAGCACACAAGTGTTTCCGCTTGCAAATTCCGCCATGTAAATAGTGAATCCGCCATGGCGCGAGTGCAACTGGCTTTCAAAGGGAATGGGAGATGAGAATCTGGTTGGTTTATTTCACTTTACGCCCAAAAAACACCCATTACTCATTAAGAGAATATGGACAACCCTTTTAGACCTTGCGCCGCAAGTAATAGACATTGTTATTGAAACAGTAGCTTTTAATAAGTGATATGTTTACTTCAGGTCTTGATGAGGTAAAGCAGCTGCAACTGAGGGGAAGAAAAACACGGCCAAATAACGGAACCACTCAGCCTTTCAGAACCCACTGACCCCCCCATGTCTCATTCACATGCACTCACTCACCAAATTCGGTCCGCAACGTCGACGTAACCCTGACCCAGACAAACACAGGCATCAGTGCGCAGACATCACACTCTTTGGCTGTCAGATCTCTCCCGCCGCCCATCACTCTTTTATTCATGCTCTCTGCACCCAGCCACCCCACGCCTTTTACCTTGCTCTCGGCAAAACAGACGTAAAGTCATTTTGCTTTTATCAAGTTGTCATTTTGGTACTTTTTTGTTCCGTCAGACTTGGGCTGTCACTCTCGACCCGGGCCACATGAGAACTCCATTGTATAACAGCCTGAGGAGGAAGCAACACAAGACTGCAAATAGCTTTTACACTTCAACAAGCTGTCTCTGATAAATGAACATCATATGAACATTCGCTACTTGATATCCATCAGTGATTGCCCACAAAAGATGCGCAGAGCAAATGAGTTTTTCAGCCAAAAAAATAAATCACTATCAAATCGTGTGACATTATTCAAATCAGCGAATAGTGAAAAGCGGCTGCATGCAATGTTATATTAAGATGAACATTGTGTTGTGCGTGTATTAGCTCATTTACAGCATTTGTACAGTGCTTACTCAATTAATAATCTTTAAAATAAACAAATTGTTTTTCAAATGCTGCATTTCCACCAGTCTTTTGTCCTCATTTACCTCTGTAGACTTTAATCGAAGTGTTTTTTGGACGCACTTTGCTTGCTAAAGTAGATGCTTTTAGGAAGTAATGCCACTTTCTGTTGTCTATAATGCAGCCTTAAGGTGTTTTTCTCTAGACAGTCTCAATTTATGCACATGTCCTGTCATCCTCATCAACAGTAACTGCTCTTGGGTCGCCTGGTTCTGTGTGCCAAAAACAGAGAACCTGTGGCTATGTCTCTTCTTTGAATATTTCGGAAGTAATTCATTAGGAAAGTGGGACAGATATGAGGTTTGAAGTGATATTTCATTCAACAAACGTACCCTAAGGACTAACATTGGTTTGAGAGTTAACAGCAGCTTTGCATATTTTTATGTAGCACAATTACAATCCGCCTGGGGTCCAATTAGCATTGTCATAGTTTGTCATTTTTTTTGGTTGCCAGTTCTGTCACCTGATAACTAAACTTCTCCTTTTTTAAAACATTGTAGTCTTGAAATGATGATGATCACAAGTTTTTTTCTGCTAATCTCAACAGCTGTTATGACATGCAAATGGTGGTTGTAAGCATTTACATATTCAGTGCAGATGTGAATGTGATTTTCATATATCATCATGGGTCATATAATGAATTATGTCAGTGTGTATTAACTCTGTTTCATGACCTAAAAATGGGGGTCTAAATGCAGAAAAATAAAATGCAACTAACCGTGTAATCATATCATATAGGATACCAAAAGAAGTCTCAATTTATGTGCCTTGAAGTTTATAAGGACTTTGATATATATTTATAACCTGTGTATTTGATTGTGTGTGTGTGTGTGTGTGTGTGTGTGTGTGTGTGTGTGTGTGTGTGTGTGTGTGTGTGTGTGTGTGTGTGTGTGTGCGTGCGTGCGTGCGTGCGTGCGTGCGTGCGTGCGTGCGCGCGCGCGCGTGCGTGCGTGCATGCGTGTGTGTGTGTGCGTGTGTGTGTGACAATGGTGACTATGAACTGACATTGCATGGCAAGACAAGAAAAATATTTTATTTTTGGGTGAGCTGTTTTTGGACATTGAACAATTTATGTACTGCATTAGACGACTTGTACGCTTCAGATTTTGGTGCTGATTTGGGTGTTTTTGTATTTGAGCTTCACAAATGTAACTATGAACTGCCATTGCATTACAAGAGATGCCGAACAATTTTAATCATACAAATAACAGTAAGGGTTTAGATTGTCATTAAGACAAGTCAAAAAAAATAATTTTGGGTAAAGTCGGGTCAACTGCTTTAAGCCACTGGATGTCTAGAATAAAATCTGGGTCCTGAAACAACACCAGTTGAGACTAAGAACCACTTTTTTAGGAATCACTATGTAAACTCATGTGACTACATTCTTTGTCATATCAGCCTATCTCCCTCCATTACCTCACAAAGCTCAAACATGTGAGCACATACATACACACTCTTTCTATTTAACACATATAATGACTGCATAAACAGAAATGCAACACCCAAGTGTGTTTGGCACCAGTCAGCTGCTGCAGCAAGCGCTTGTGCTTATCTCCACTGTTCAGTAGGGGCTCACGAACAGAGTTCTGCTCTCCCCTCCGTTCTCTAAAGCGCTGTTGTGTGGTTTGGGATTACTTTCTCTCACCCTCTCTCTTTCAGTGTGCTGCAGGCTCCTGCACTCCTCTCCTCAGCAAAGCCCTCGCTCTCTCTCCTTTTCTCACTGTGTCTGACACACTAGCCAGTCCTCGGAGTATTACATCATCCTGATGTAATGTCTAACCAATCACATGACTGCTCTGCTAAACCTTCAAGGATTATAGAGCCCTGTAGCTCAGACTGCATAATGAGAGAAAAAGAGAATGAAAGAAAAATAGTAGGAGAGAGAGAGAGAGAAAGTAAAGGAGTATCAGAGAGATGAGACAATTTCCTCAGGCTCAATTCTGGATCAATTTTTCCTGCTTTTCCTTTTTAGCTTACCCAGAGGATTGGCACAATAAAACTGGAGCTTGTGCTTCTGAGATGAACCTAAGAGACGTCAGGTTCTCAAGTGGGGTTTTTTATGCCTGGAAATATACATTTATTATGTTCTGCTGGGGCAGACTTTTATCTAATTGAGTAAATCCTTATTTGAAATGGTTATTTTAACATTTCCATTTTCATTATACTGTAATGTTTACAATGTATAATTCATTCAAAAGTAAATTTTTAGTCATCATTTACTCATCTGCATATAATTTCAAGCTTGTATCACTCCAAGAAAGCAAGATATTTGAATAATATACCAGTAACAATTTTCCATGCATTTTCAATGAAATGAAAAAAAATGTTAGATCATACCAACATCCTGCTAACTATGTCAAAAATGTTAGATCAAATCATCATGCCAGGAATACTGGATCCAGATCCTTTTATAAGATATCCGTTTGGTCTGGGCTCAAAATGAGCAGGGATTACTGAATAATTTTAGTAGTTCAATGCTCAGAATTTGTTCTCAGACAATCACCACTGATTGTCCACTTCATCTGGACTTTGGGCGGACTTATTCTGAACTTTGTCTGACCACCACTAAAGCATCACCTTTTGAAAGAAACAAAGCCATAGGATTTTTAAACAACTTAAGGCGAGTAAACAATGAAAGGACATTCGTTTTGAATGAACTATTCCTTTTACTTTCACAAGGACTGGAAATTAAAATCTCTTTTTGCGTGTGTGTGTGTGTGTGTGTGTGTGTGTGTGTGTGTGTGTGTGTGTGTGTGTGTGTGTGTGTGTGTGTGTGTGTGTGTGTGTGTGTGTGTGTGTGTGTGTGTGTGTGTGTGTGATTGGGAAGTGGCCTCTTATCATGAAACTAATTAAGCTTTATTTTGTTGAATGCCATTTAGTAGAGGCAGTGAGAAACCACAGATGTGCTTTGTTTTGAAGTTTTACCACATCTGTGGTTTTTCTCTTCATGTATGTTGAGTGCTTGTGGTTCTAGCCGCATCAAGTGCCTCCATCAGACATCAGAGAGAAAGAAGGATGGCAGCTGTTCATATACTCCTCAAAAAAAGAGAAAAAACAAGAAAGGCTGATCACTCACTGTCATCTCTCGATTTAGTTTCAAGATTTGAATTAGAAAGAAATTCTGATGTGATTGGGTGTCACTATAGGTTTATCTTGTTTGAATATGACCATATAAACTTGGTTTCAAAACATAGTGAGCTTCTCACTGCAGATATCTACTTAGCATGCTAACGGTCAAGATGTAAGTGAATAATCTGAAACCATCTAAATAACCAGCAAATCTGTACAGCACACAAATATATTACTCAAAGTGATTCGGGAGAATCAACAGTTTATTTCAATAAAGTTCGATGTAAGCAAGTTGCTAAGCTAAGAGCAAATATTCAAATAGTCATAAAATACTGCTAACACATGCAAATATAAGGTAAAAACATCTATTTTTGATTACGCTAAACCATGTTTATGTACTTTTATTACTGTGATAGGATGCCACCTTTGCAATAAGACAGTTCAAGAAATGTCATCCTTACTTGATATTCCACAGTCAATTGTGAGTGGTATTATTTGAAGGTTAAAGCATTTAGGAACGTCAGGAAATCAGCCACGAAGCAGAAGACTAGGTAAAGTTACAGAGCGGGGTCACCTAGTGATGAGACGCATTCAACGTAAAAAAGTCACCAACTGATTCTATATCTGAAGAGTTCCAAACTTCTATTAATATCAGCACACAAACTGTGTTACGGGAGCTTCATGGAATGGGTTTCCATGGCCGAGCAACTGCAAGCCTTGCAAGCCTCACATCACCAAAAACAATGCCAAGTGTCAGATAGAGTAGTGTAAAGAATGTCACCATTGGAATCTGGAGCAGTGGAAACGTGTTCTGTGGAGTGACAAAACACACTTCTCTGTTTGGCAGTCTGATGGGTGAGTCTGGCTTTGGCGGATACCAGGAAAACGTTACCTGTCTGACTGCATTGTGCCAACTGTCAAGTTTGGAGAAGGAAGATTTAATGGTATGCGACCGTTTTTCAGCGGTTGGGCTCTACTGGATGAATATGCAAAGATTCCCACAGAAACACTCCAAAATCCTGTGGAAAGCCTTCTCAGAAGAGTGGAAGCTCTAAATGCAGTTAGTTGAACTTAAGAGTGTTTGTTACCCACCTACTGTAAGTAGGATTTAAGTAAATTTTTTATTACTAATGTAATAATTACTTAGAAATATTAAGAAATATTATTAGTTAGGAAACATAATCATGAAAGTTTACTCCCTTAAACTACACTTAAGTGGCCTTTATTTAATTAATATTATATTAGTTGCAAATATAATTTAATTTTTATTAATTTTTTTAAAATTGTAAGTACTCTGCAAGTGCACATTAAAAATAACACACTTCTTTTTCACAAGGGTCCTTTTTGAGCTTATCACAACGAATTTTGGGATTGTTTTCTCCACAAAGGATTCATACATCATGGATGATAACGCATCTTGTTGCTAATATCATTGGTTGGTTGGTAAATCTTGCTAACACGATCAGCATGCAGTCTGTATGTGACCAGAAATGCTAGATATCAATAATGAGTCACCCTGTTTCCTGACCATAGAGAATAATTATATTCCTGATGTCTGGAAGCGCTCTTGGTATTTACACAAATGTTCAGCTCTCAAGACCTTGCATGAGTGACATGAGCTCATATAGGGATGTAATTATGGGCACACATTCATCTTTTCATATATAGAACAGGCTGACAGCATCCGACACAGCTTCACCTGATTCTCCCCCCACCTCCCAGCGGGAATCGGGTTCAATGCTTGAGGTTTCTGTTTGAAAACATGCCAAAGGTGCAGATGTGGGACTTTCTACAGTACAGCAAGCTTGCATCAACCTTTTATTCTTTTCTCTGCGCTTTATACAGATTTAAGAGTTTAAAAGCAAGAGAAAAGACGAAGCATATCAAGCGGGGTGTTGAAGAATCTCATTAGATGAATACTCCAGAAAGAGTAAGAGAGAGAAAAAGAGAGAGATTAATGTAAATCTCAAAAATAAGGAACACATTAATATTTCATTTGCACCTCTTTATTTTTCCCCTCTGAGTGACACTCATGTGCAGATAGCGGAGGGGGATGATTTAATGATTGGAGAATGTTATCTCTTTTTCTCTCTTTTCTCGGCTCTGCCACTGTCACATCTCTCCTCTTTCCTTCTGCTCTAAATCAGCACTTGGGGCTTTTGCTCGGGATTCCTCTCAGGCTTGACAGCACCACATAATTACACTCAGTTCTCCCTTATCTCAAAGATGAGATATTTAGTGAACGGACCGCTTGAATGCAGCCTCTGTCACAGAGAGACATGCCCTGACCTTCTGTGCTTACAGAAGATCTTCAAATAATAATAAAAAGTCCCGGAATATGAACCATAGAATGTATAAGGCACTTTAGGGATAGTTCAGCTAACAATTATAGTCTTGTCTTTATTTACTTGTATAAGTTTCTTCTGTGTAACAAAATGAGATATTTTGAAGGAGGTTCACCATAATGAAAGTAGAGCTAAAAAAAAATGACAAAAAGCAAAATAAAAGTCAATACGGCTCCTGTACTATATTCCGAGTATTCTGAAGCCATGCTATAGTAATGTAATCTGTTGTTCATTCTTTGAAAATATTTTCTGAAAGCCATTAACTGTCATTGAATAGAAGAGAGCATTCTATTAAACAATTCCTTTTTAGTTCCATTAAAGAAAGTCATGGTTTTCATGTTTTATCAGGGCTATATTTTGACGATTTTTCTATTTCATGTTTTCTATTTCAAGCTAACAGCCCTCACTAAGTCCCCCCCCCCCCCCCCCCCCCCCATCTTATGGTAGGTCCCTTACTTTCAATGTCGTGTTTTCAATGTTTTCTGTCCTCTCTTTCACAATGATAGATATGCTGCATGTGCTGCTTCTTAGATTATGATTGTGGCAACTGGTGTTAATTTATTTGATACTTTCTGGGAGAAAAAAAAGATCGATCTGATATTATCACTTGCAAAATGACAGAGCTGGGACAGTCAGTCCAAAGATTTTAAGAACAAATCAAATTTGTGTAGAGTGTAAACAAGGCCTTAGACTTTGCTGCTCACAGTGTGTTGTAAGAGTGTTTTGACTAATATGTGTAATGGCTTATAGATTAATTATACATGCAATTAATTTCACTGATCATCCTGATGGCGAGAGCTAGGAGTAAGAATTGCGTGCACGTGAGAAACATTTCAACCAGTTAATTCAGAACAGCCGCTGCATTCTCACATTTTCTGTATTGTTTCATTAGAGATTGTGATTATTCAGCAGAACATGTCTGTTCTGTGTGTGAGCAAAGAGAACGGGGGGGCCGTGTTTTTGAATGAACCCCTCATGAAAAATTTAATATCCCTCCCACTTACTCCAAATGATTTATCTTTTCATTACCTCCCGTCCTTATGATCCCTGCATAATTTGAACCTTTAATGCAACGGGTTCACAAAAACAAGAGCAGACACATTTATCTTAACATTTTGTCAGCCAAAAGGACTATCGAGAATAAATTAAATTGACTCTATCCAAAGCACTTTGTTAAATTTGCACTTCTTCCTCTCTTCTTTTTTGTCAATCTTTAGGTCTCTGACCAAAAAGATATTGCACCTTACCCATCACATAAATGTCATGTTCCTGGATTTCCAGGCACTATGGAGAAACCTGACCATGGAGAAGGCTTTAGCAGACTGCAGAGCTTAATGTGTAGAACATCAATATTCCCTACATGAAGCAGAATAGCCTGACCCTACAACAGACGGTACACAACTGCTATGGTCACGACTGCTCTAAGAAATTCTGCCTTAGCCTGCACAACGGATTAACATTGAAGTTGGACCAAGATGGTTACATCACTTTCTAGATCAATCCTTTTTTGGTCCTAGAAATGTGCAAAAATGGCACATTTAGGGGGAAAATAGCTTGTAACTTTAACAGTGAAAAGGGCAAGAGTGGATATTGATCAGTAAAAATAAACAAAAAATAATTTCATGCCTCTTTTATATTATCTAGACTTAAGTAAAACTTATTTAAAATAATTTGGAAATAATTTGTATTTTATGAGCTGCATCTCCAAGTATACATTGCACTATTAAGGTATGAAAAAGCCAAAGTCATCAATATTGCTGTGTTTAATGTGATGCAAAAATATATGAAATATGCTAAATATACTGCATGTATGACATGTCTAAGTGTCCTAAGAGGCATTCAAATTTATTTTGTTTTTACACTGTCTCATCTTCAACCTTAGGGCTGGTCAACTCTGGCTTGAGGGCCACTGTCCTGCAGAGTTTATAGCTCCAATCCTAATCAATCACACATGCCTGTAATTTCCAAGTAAATTGAAGACTTTTAAAAAAGAGCTGGAGTTTTTAGCTGGTTTTGGATGTGTTTGATTGGGGTTGGAGCTAAGCTCTACAGGACGGTAGCCCTCAGAGCAGGGTTGGCTAACACTGTTCTACCCTGAAAGTAAATATCTAGTTGAAAATGCTAATATGTAGTCAACTAAATATAATACTATGAGTTTAACACGTGAATATTGACATTTGTGCAATTTTTATACTAAAAATACATTGATTGTCAATATTGTGGATTAACCTTTTTTTCTCTAATCTAATTTACTCTAATCTGGCAACGTATCTCAGGGGATATGGAGGTTTCAAAATGTGCTAAATAACAGCATGAACAGCAATATTTCCTTCACTTCATTTTCTTTCTCAGCATCTTAAGACAATGTCCACAATTTGATCAATAAGATCAATTTTATTGCTTTTTTTATATGTAAAAATATGGGAAATTAGCTTGTACAGTTACATCAATACCAATTAATTAAAAAAGATCTAATATGGAGCAGTAATCAATATGGTACAGATATATGTATTCCTTACTGGGAACTAATGAATCATGTTATGCTCCTTGGCAGTGCATTTGTTCCTGGGCCTATAGTGTGTTGGGATGACATCAACAGAAAGGTTGTTCATTTTACAACATGGGCTCATTGGAAAAACATGCATCTACCTAAATATTTGCAAAACTCCAAAAATATACATACTGTAAATACAATTCACTGCAGTTTACTTGGTTTGAGTTTATTTTTGAGCATCTGAGAATGATGATGACAGTGCCAGATTATTGATTAATAAAGTCTTATTTTAACTTTTGCTCACATCGGTTGGGTTTAGGGTACCTTATTTTCAAACATGATTATCAACCGTGTTACATACAATAACAAATGTAATAAAACGTTGCCAGATTCACATTTATCTGCTGTGGGTAATTTGTTAATTTTAAGCAAGTACAGTATGTATTTTCTTGGTTTTAATTGAATATTTTAATTTCATTATTCATAAAACACAAGCAGAACATATTTCTGTGGAGAAAAAAAATCCACAAAGCCTACTATTGCAGTCAATGCCCCATTGGATGCATTAATGATTTAAACTGAAATGTATTCTGCTTGTGTTGCATAAAGGCCCATTGTGTTTATCAAGGTCTTTGTTGATGTTACCGGGACTACGGATGACATCTGGTACATAGTTGCGCATGCAACCAAGCAAGATTGTCTTCTGCTGCCAGCTGAGATGTAGTTCACAGTGATGGAGAAATGTCCAGAGGATCCAAGAGCTCTGGACTCTTTCATTTGGTGAATGTAGATGGTCAGATGTTTGTAGAGTGACAGCATGCGGTGAAATATGTGTGACCCTGCAACGTGCTCGTGCGGGCCTGCACAGTTTTAGAGTGCCGATGGACATGAAGACAATTTTACATGTGAAGAACATAAGGCGATATTCTTGAAGGAATATGGCTGTTGCCAATGTTCAAATGACCTCCCGCACAGCCACCATGTCTCAAATTGATTACGTGATTGAAAACCACATTCATTCCTGATCACGGATGGAGGCATGCAGCTTTATAAAGCTCCTCTGAGGGTCTTCAAGAGGATTGTGTACAGATTGCAGGTGATTTGAGGGAGGCAGTCAAGGGGAACAGGGACGTCATGCCAGCTAGTTGTACAGAATGGATTGTGTAGGTGGATAAGGTGAAGTTTGATGGGGTTTTGGAGGTGACGCAGACATCTTGAGACCAGCTTTTTTGTGTGTTGTACCCTGTAATGGGTGCGATTCAATTGATTCTAGATCTGTACTACAGCCAACCTGCTACCAAAGAATCTCCTGGGTCTGTATCTCAGAAAACATGGCCATGTCTGGCAGTCGGCCCACACCGGTCCTGTCTCACTTGATTAACTAGTGTGATTGAAGCACACAGCCATTAGGCAAAAGAAGAGCGAAAACATGTGTTTGTCCTTCAGATACACAGCCTCCATCGATCGACATCATTAAGCTTCCAATGAAATTGGGGTCTAAATGCCCTTATAAATTCGTCTGCTGATTCAGTTTGGCTCCAGCAATTAGGCAATAGCTCATTGGTACACAATTAAAGCCGCATGTGGTGATTGTGCGGTAATGTTGTCATATTTCTCTGCTGCATATTCATAATTATATGAACTGTGCAGCATACAAGGATGTGACTTTAAAGCAGTTACAGCTGTCTTAAGAGGAAGTATGGAAATTGAAGTTTAATCTAAGTAATATTGATCAAATCTGCAGCAGAGCTAACAATACTTAAATTGACTAAAATTGCGACGCGAATCATAGAAACGACTTTGCTAGCTTTGTTATTCATTGAAAGTGGTTCAGATAGGTGGAGTGAATGAAAAATGGTTCTCTTAGAGGAGTGAATCTGTGTATGTTACTGTTATATGCTAATGCTAAGGTTTTTGTGAGCTATAAAGCTGTAGCTGTTGTGAGCTATATCACTGATGCAACAATTTCAAGACCCAGATGTTGGTTATGGAATGTGTTTTTGTTGAAAAAATTATAACCTGATTCTGATCCTCAAAATGTCCCCCGCTTAAAAACTTTTACAAACTTGCTTGACGAATGCTGTTTTCTTTGCTGTAGCAAAGTATTTTAAAACAGGAAAGTGGGTTATAAAAATTATATTTCTGTCATCCACAGAGGTAAATATAGTACCAGTCAAAAGTTTGGAATGATTTCTGAAGGATCATGTGACACTAAAGACTGCAGTAATGGCTATTGAAAATCCAGCTTTGCCATCAAAGGAATAAATTGTAATTATTCCAAACTTTTCTAAATGGTAGTGAGTATGAATACAATGAATAGTTCACATTGTATCACATGATCTTTCAGAACTCACTCTAACATTTCTTGTTATTTCCAATATCAAAAACAGCTGTCTTGCTTAATAATTTTGTGTAAACTATGTATTTTCAGTATGTTTTCTTTCGGCTAATGAAACGATATTTTAAGTTACAGCCGAGTGATTAAGAATTTCTTGATGTGGAAAACAGATCCCATATTTGGTGAAATATTTTCACCTGTCATGCAGTCACCTGTATCAGAATAATCCTCATTGAAATGTCTTTTGAAAGTCAATTTACCCATTCCACAATGGAAGCCTTACCTTTCTGATGCCTCTAGTGCATGAATAATGGAAATGGTTCACCTAGTGAGGCCTTTTAATGGGATGTTTTCTCGCCTCTAATAAAATGTCTCCCCCTTATCAGGGTTCCTTACAATCCATATGTTAATGTCTAATGTTGAACTATTTATCGGTGCAATTTGTATCCTTTCTCTTCTAGCGTTATCTGAAATTATGCTGTAAATTTCTGCAGGGGTGAAACGATAATGCTTATCGACCCACCCATAAACCTCATATTCAAATTTTTTGCTTGCATGATTAGTCCTATTTATCTGTATAATTGGATTGAGTTTTTCTTTTCTCCCTTTCCTCAGTGAGCATCTGCAAAATGGGGTCTGCTGATTTGGAGGCTGTGGACTAAGACAAATGGCTTGAGAAGAGACCCCCTCGTAATTGTGCTCTAGATTAATTCCATTTGGAGACAATCAATAGTTTTACCCTTGGATTTTTGAAGTCTAATCAAGTGATACTTGCCTATGCGTTTGGCAAAGAGAAAACAACGTTGGGGCCAGCGTCAGAAAGAGGCGGTACAGGACTGAACTGTGGGAAGGATGAGATCCTGAGCTTTCCACGAGTTCACAGGCAGAATGTGAATGCTGAATGTACCACAATGCTTTGTAATGGTTTTCAGCAGACTGTAATTCATGCAAACATCCCCAGGCTATTTATACCTAGAAATTAATTGTGTCAAAGATGTAATCCAAATAAATACAGCATGACACTGTAGCGAGTTCAGATTTGGTTCACATAAATATTCAGATGTTTATGCAGGAACTGTACTGATTTTTTACTGGCACCATAAAGAACCAACATCCATGACATCTCTGCCAACATCAGCACGGTTGGCTGGACTCAGGATTGGTCACTTGTCTGTTGCCTGGCTACCAGTTTCTCTGTTGCCAGCAAAGCACGCTATTTGTGTGAATTAAACACGAGTTAATAAGTTAAAAATCCGATCATCTTCCGTTACGTGGCTGCTATTAACATCTCATACCATCTGTAAACTCTTGTGTTATAAAGGCAACGACTGACGTATTTGTATTACCTTCCAAAGACCTCTGTTATCAGTTCCACAGTGGAAAATGAAACCATATCCATACCTGCTGGGTCGGTTCGGCACGGAACAGATAAACAACGAGAACGGTCTGGCCCGAGGGTGGAAAAGCGTCTTAAGATTTTTACTTTTAAGCACTTTTCTCTGAAATGTTCTTTTGGGAACTCAAAATGGTTCTTCTATGGGATTTTTTTAAAGAAAAAAACCTTTTGGAGCCTTTATTTTTTAAGAGTGTAAATGTGGTCCATAAATCTTGTGCACTATATTCAGACTATTTTGATAACATGGTTGCCTGCTCACTTAAAGGACATTTCCGGCCAAAAATGAACCTAGGGCTAAATAACACATGGGTACCGAGTCGACCGTTCTCTGGGATGCGTTTTCATGATAATCGAATGTACCCAGTTTTAACGTTAGTTTTAGTTTAACCACAGATTAGCTTATAACGCTAGTGTATGGGGCATCGAATAAGTAAAAATAATAATCGCTAGTTAATACCAAGGCTCAAAATAGCCCCACTCTAACACGGTAGCATAATTAGGACCTGCAAACCAAAGCATTGAGAACGTTGTAAGTGTACAGACAGTTTAATAAGAAGATACTTTATAAAGACAGTACACTTCACGTATACAATCATCTTTGGAAAACAGTCTCGACCAGTCGAACCACGAACCCCGTGCTACGTGAGCTGAACTGTGACCATCGACCATCGTGAGCACGGCATTTGTAGTTCGACTGGTCGAGACTGTTCTCAATTCTTCGGTTTGCAGGTAGAGACCCTAATTATGATACCATGTTAGTGTGGGGCTATTTTGAGCCTTGTAAGTGGTATTAACTATTGATTTTTATTTGTACTTATTCGATGCCCCATACACTAGCTTTATAAGCTAATCTGTGGTTAAACTAAAACTAACGTTAAAACTGTGTACATTCAATTATCATGAAAACGCATCCCAGTGAACGGTCGACTTGGTACCCATGTGTTATTTACCCCTAGGTTCACTTTTGGCTGGAATTGTCCTTTCATGCAAAGATTAACAGTGATTAACAACTTAAAATTATATCTGTTCCTTACACTAAGCAATTTTAAGACTTCTGAAAACTTGGAATAAAACACACTTGGAATATAAATATTTTTGACTACTTTTTTTATATTTTTCTGTTTTTTTAATCATTGTCTACCCTAACTTGTCCATAGTCCTCGTTCACTTTTTGTGCGTGTAAAAAAAAATGTCCAGGATGTTCTTCGAGATTCTCATGTGTTCAAAAGAAAAAAAATTAATGGACCAATATAGACTAATAGGCAGGATGTTTCTTTGTGATTTATGAATGCATGAGAATGCAAAAATAAGAGATATGTAGACTACTTTCATTTCTTAAATGAAATTGCATCATAAAAAATTAACAGTTAAGTCAGATGAGCAATGTGTTTGAACACATAATATTTCCTGCTAATGAAAATGTATTCAATTGGAATTTTAACTAGTTCCAGTAGTGCAAATTATAGCAGTAATAACCTCACTGCGACTTCGAGATGTTTCTCTTCTTATTGATGACACCACAAGAGGTTGAGAGTGTTTATTAATCAGTGAATAATACTGAATTTGTGGAAATTAATGAATCTGAATAATAAATGATTATGAATATTGTTCTAAATTGATGGCATCCGTTTCTCCTCACTGAAGTGGTTACTTCATTAAAAAGTGGAAAGATGAGCAGATTAGAGACCAAATTACACCTCAGCCTGTGAATATAGATAACATGTATAATCGCACTGTGACACATGATGGATGCGAGCATTCAAAACACTGAATCATCACTGAACTGTAAGTACGAATGTGTTACGTTCATGTTAGATGAATAGGTGTTCATGCACTGGCATAATCTTCTCACTGAATCCTTTAAAGCTCTTCCATTGGTCAGACAAAATGTTAGTCCCGCCACAAAATCACGTCATTGGTAGTGCCAGTGTTGCTGCAATGTTTTAATAGTGCCACAGAGACACAGTCAATGCGTCCAAAATCACATACTGTTTGATTGGATACTGTATTTGAATTTGAACTGACTTTGTGGCCGTTAAAAAAGTATGTTTTATATAGTATGAATATGAATTTGAAATTCAGATGTACTACATTCGCCATGTTGTTACTGTCACATGACCAACCAGTGTAGTTGTGTCTCTTCACTGCCATTAATAAATCCTCTCCCATGGCCTCGTGGGATAGTATAGTATCCATCAAATGCGCACTTCAAAAACTAGAAGTGGAAGGTCATATTGGTACTTCTTGCCGTACTGTTTTTTGAATATATATATATGAAACATAGTACTCTACTGGTGTACTGTTTTTCAAATACTAGGTAATTATTTGATTTCAGACTCAGAGAGTGTTCACATTTTTTAAAGAAGTCATCCTATAAAGGGCTTGTTTATAGTTATCTTTGATAATAATCTGGGATATGAGAAAGTATCCCATATGTATAAATGTATAAAAGTATAAATCTGAGTCTGAAACGGCTCCATTAGGCTGTGATTATGGGGCGTGTGTCAACCGAACTAGGAAATAAAAGGCCTCTGCACACAATTGGATAGACCTAGAACCAATCAGAGCAACGGAGTGAGAGACGTATGTTGAGTGATAGATTAAAGTTGATAGATTAAACTTTTTCCGAATCCCGTAAGAAGGACGGCAAACACATCTTTCCCATCGACAAATGCCTTGATCGCGGTTCTCTGTTCCTCTTCTAAAATGAATGCGCTGTCTATATCTTCTATAACACACGCGATAGCGGAATATACACAACTCAATTATCCAGCGGCAGCCATGAATTCAACCCAAGCGCTCTTTGATGACGTGGATGGTTATGTTACCGTTGCTCTGCTCACATAGATATGATGTATATGGTTGCTCATCTGTCCATCATCGTATAAACCCCGCCCTGACAATTTGATTGGTCCGAACAATTTTTGTTCGGGGTTAAATAGCTCCTCGACTGATCGAGTCCAGACCGAACTTCCCGACCTAAAAATTTTGTGGGCGGGGTTCGGCCTGGCATCCAGGCTAACTATTTACTAATAAAAGCCCTAAATTAAGATAATTCAAAGTCATTGTTATGGCAGACAAAAATGTTGGATAAACATTACAAAGGTCGATTTTGCCAGTATATTGTTGTATAACTCAATTTTCCATGACTTTGAAATATCCCTATCACTGACAAAAATGCCATTGAAAAATACTGAAGAAAGCATTGAATGGCTCTAATTCAGATAATCAGATACTCAAATCTCTGCCACTCAATCTGTCAGTCTTTGAATGTCATGCCTCCATCTCTCCATCATTCATCTGTGCCTCAGGGACATGGAGCTATTACATTAGATCATATGTCACAAAGCGCTGGAGACTGATACATTTCACCCAAATATTGAGAAACTAAGCTCACATGCCATTTGACAGGACTTTGTCCTATGACTTTGCAAGCTTAAACGGGTGTCTGTGTATCATGTTTTGTCAGATATGCTGACAGGGGGAAAAGAGAAAAGCGAAAAAGAGACAGGGTCATGCACTCTTTAGAAAACCGTTTAGAATGCCTTTAAAATACTGCCATAACTGCCATAAGTCTAAATTATACATTTATTTATTTACCATATTAATCACTCATAAACATTTTATCATACACACAACATGGCCTCATTTCTGGAGAGATGATATTATATAATACTAAATACTAAATCGAAAGAAATATATCTAATCAATGTATTGCTTAAATGTAGTGTAAATTCTTAAATTGCCTAATTGTAATGAAAATTTTAATGTTTAAAATGCCAATATATTATATTATATTATATTATATTATATTATATTATATTATATTATATTATATTATATTATATTATATTATATTATATTATATTATATTTATGGTTAAATTAATAGCTGTAAATACTAAATTGAGAGAAATATATCTAATCAGTTGAGAAACAAAATATGTGCATATCAGGTAATAAATAGACATAAATAGTCTAAATTAATGCTTTAATTATTTATGCTTTATCCCAAAACTGTATTTATTTGAATCAGTAAATTCTTTTTTCTGTAATCCCTATTTAACATCTTGAAAGACAAGTAGTCAATTCAATTAGATTCAGATTCCGTCTCATAAACTGAAAGAGTGCCAATTCCTAAACTCTGTTGTTTTTCTTACCCCAAACGTGCTACTGATGCTTTACAATATTTTTAGCCCTCCATAAATTGAAGTCAAAGCTTTCAGACCTCACCTGTGCAGACTAAATTAAAGACATGTGAAATGAAATGGAAATAAAATGCAATGGCTGTCTGTCATAATTTTCTCCCCAGATGATGAAATTGTGCTGTAATGGTGCAGCAGCCAGCAGGAGTTTGTTCAGCTACACTGCCAACCCATTACATTATGTGGAGGGTTTGTGGACCCCTAGTATGGACAGAAAATAGAAAGGACTTATGAAGCAAACTACCTCTGAGAGACCGAAGGATATAATTTCAGAGAACTACAATCTCCCTTCTGTCCGTTACTTCTCATTGTATACACTTTAAGTAAAGTCCTTAAAAATATGGACCAATGTAATATTTCGGTATTGATTTTTCACAGGTGTTTTACCCATATTTTGAATTATTCTTTTTCACTGAGTCGTGTTTTAAACAGAAAAAAAGTCTTAAACACTAAAAAAATAAAGATTCAGTGAATAGTTTTTAAACCATCATTATTAGTATAAATAACATTTAAAAAAATATTTAAGAACCTTTTTCCACTATAAATAACCTTTTGTGCAATGGAAATTTTCCATGGATGGCAAAGGTTTAAAGGTTTTAAGCATGTCTTTTTCTATGTTGCTTTTAGGTAATTGTGCTGTTCATTGTGTAAAATGTTATTGTTTGGGAGTCAGCACTAATAAGCTAATACTTTCAACAGTGAAAATAAACTTTACATCTTTAGAAGTGTATTTCATGAAGTGTTTTCAAATAGATGCTCCTGTCAGTTTTATGTATGTTGCTACTTTACATGATGTTGGTTTGTTTGCTGATGTATGTGTTAAAGTCACTTTCTGTTGCTGCTTTGGCGGATGTGAGCGGCTTATATGTTCTGTTATCTTTTTGCACTTATGGGAAACAGCCAAATATGAAATGAATTACATTTTTTTCCCTTTAGCTCTAGGGGAATAATTGTAGAAGCTAGTGGAGTATTCTAATTTAATGTCAGCTGCAATATTACTGCATTTGAAATATGATCAAAACGATAGTCATCTCTATCCAGTCACATACTGACATTTCTTTTATTAAATGAGCTGACCATTACCATATCCAATCTGGCATATATTCGTATTTTGTAATAAGATCAGTATTAATGACGGGTGATTAATCACAAATATTGGTTTAAAGAAATCACAGATAGACTTCTCTGCCAGAGTATTAACTCTAATGTATTGGAAAATATTGAAAATGATATCTGACCCCAGCAGATGATTAGGACAGTATGAAATTTCCAGATAGTGGGAGACGCAGTTATTGCGTGCATTAAACAGGGTTGAGGTTAAATGTTCTTCTCCGTCTCGTTTAAACGACCCTGTCACACGGGACACCTTATACCGTCACATATTCAGAATTCATCTATGTAAACGTGCAGAATCTGGTCTGATCCCTCAGCCTCATTTGAAAAAATTGAGCATGGGTAAGTGAGCACAGAATGGAGAGCGTTAGTCGTAGTGTTATGTGCTAGACGCTTCTCTGGGAGCAGGCTAAATGGATCAGTCTGATTAGTTCTCAAGTGACCTCCTCCGGAGTGTGCCGTGTAACAGCGGCTTCATTTCCATGTGTAGATTAAATGGACCCAGCAGTGCAGGATTTGGCTTAGGGTTCAGCACTTGTCGCCTTCATCTACTTTGGGAAATGGGGGTCCTTGTGTGCTGAAAATGTAGCTTGGTTTGTAGACCACATAGAAATAGGTCTGCACATGGAGCCAGAAAGACAATTCAATTCATTTTCAATTCAAGTCACAATGCACTCTGTCTAAATTCATTGTATAGACTTAGAGAAGCATTTTTAAGAGCGAACAGCATAGTTTTCCCATAGCAAAGTAACATACATCTTTGCTATATATATATATATATATATATATATATATATATATATATATATATTTCACAAGTTCGTCTGCCCATTCAGCCTTAAAGGTTAATAGTAAACTAACTTGGTTTGCTGTCCTTGGAGGAGGCTCAAACCCGAGGCTCGGCTTGAGCTCCGAGCATATATATATATATACAGTATATATATTCCTAGCATTAGTCCCACTCTTTTGCAGGATGTTAAAGTGGAGAAAAGAGTATCAGTTGCATTGTAGCATAGCATATGTCGAATTTATTTAAAGAGATGCTTCCAGAGGTCATAGATCCTCTTCTTAATATCATTAATTCATCTTTGTCATTAGGATAATGACAGCTGGCAATGATTAAACCGCCTGTTAAAAAAACAAAACTTGATCCTGCAGAATTAGTCAATTACAGGCCGATCTCGAATCTACCTTTTCTCTCAAAGATACTAAAAGGCAGTATCTTCACAACTATGTTCCTTTCTAAGAAATGGTATCTGCGAGGATTTTCAGTCAGGATTTAGACTGTACCATAGCACATATCTAAACTACGTCATATGTTCTCAATGAAAAATGCAGAACAATTAGTTAATGCGTTCATGACATCAAGGCTAGATTATTGTAATGCTATTATGGGTGGTTGCCCTGCACGCTTAATAAACAAACTACAGCTGGTCCAAAACGCTGCAGCTAGAGTTCTTACTAGAACCAGGAAGCATGACCATATTAGCCCGGTTCTGTCAAAACAGCATTGGCTCCCTATTAAACATCATATACATTTTAAAATATTGCTGATTACTTACAAAACACTAAATGGTTTAGCTCCCCTGTACTTGAGCGAGCTCCTAACGCATTATAGTCCTTCTCGTCCCCATACGCGCGTGATGACTCCGGTTTTTAAACAGATGAACTACATAATATAATGTTCGATCCAATCTGACCTCTGACCTGTAATGCTGCCTGAATCATACTCATACACTGTTCATTCGTTGGCCAGAGGAGAACTGGCCCCCCGACTGAGCCTGGTTTCTCCCAAGGTTTTTTTCTCCATTCTGTCTCCTGATGGAGTTTTGGTTCCTTGCCACTGTCGTCTTTTTCGCCTTACTTCGCCATTGACTTTTGGCTTGCTTAATTGGGGACATATAATTTTATATTTAACAATATTATTCTAACATTATTTTCCTGTTATTTCTGTAAAGCTGCTTTGAAACAATCTGTATTGTAAAAAGCGACAAATAATCAAAGGTGACTTGACTTTACATTGTTAGTATCTAGTGTTTTGAGGTGATCAGGTGGAGGAAGTGTGGATAATACCCAAGAGGATAGGCGAGAGGGTGAGAGTGAGCGTAGGTTTCTCCGAAAGGTGACCTGTGGATGAGTGTGTGTTGTGTTCTGAGACAGGTTGAGGTTGAGAGTGAGGAGGAAGTGATCAGAGGTATGAAGCGGAGTGACCAGTGTATAGTCATTGGAGCAGTAGCGTGTGTAAATAAGGTCCAATTGGTTACCTGATTTGTAGACGTTTGAGGTCGAATGAGGCAAGCAGAGTGTGGAAATCAGCAGCCTGAGGTTTTTCTTGGTGGATGTTGAAGTCTCCAAGAACTATGAGAGGAGTAGCATCCTCCGGGAAGGATGAGAGTAGCACATCAAGCTCCTCCAAGAAACTGCCATTACCGCACAGCACAAGCTGATTGGCATTGCTGATCCTGCAGCCATTGAGATTGCTCGCTCAATATTTAACTCATTCCCTCCAGCATTTTTTTTTTTTTTTTTAGAGAGCTAACAGTTAACGTCAGCATTTTTGATTATTTTCACAAAAAAATTCATGGCCCTCAGAATATTTTGTTTTCTGAATACCTGAATATGCAATATATCCAAAGAAAGTACAGAGCCTCAGCTTTTAAGCAAAAACAGAAACAAAACATTTTATTCTAGTTTCATGCTTTCTTTTTTTTCAACACTTGAATGGGGTATCATAAAAAAGCAACACTTTCAACAAACCGCTGGGAAAATTACCTTTTTGTCAAACACTATATCGCTTATTTCTGCTTCTTTTTCACCTGTGTTCTGACAAACAGATTCTGTTCTCTTTCAGGAGATGCGTAATAGCGCCCCCCATACCGTATAACAGTTAAAACATGCATTGCCTGAAAATTAATTCAATGGCTGGGAAGCATTGTGTCATAAATAACGGGGTAAGAGTTATACAGTCTAGTACATTGTTTGCTGTAAGCTAGTCCTGCAGCGCACTATCAGAGTTGAAACCTTCCACCTCCCCCAGCTCCACATGTCTAAATTTGATACGAGATGTTGGTATGTTTATTTATGCAGCAGCAGCATATCTTACATGCTCAGAGCAGTGTGTCTGTAACAGCAGTTGCGTAGGAGATTTAGTCCACCAAGACATAATACATTAACATCGCCATATTCAATGATAACATGCTAAAACTATTCTGAGTGTTGTCATGATTAACCTAAGAAAATGTTAAAGATACATTCATGTTCATATGTTTTACAATGTATATTAGCTATAGATTTCTGGACATTTTCATAAAAATATATTCAAAAATATATTGGTTTTAAGTATGTATTATAGGTTTGGAGGCCCCAGGGAAAGGGCCTCACTGGCCCAATTCATAGTCCGGGGCCACAGGTTGAATTTATTAACATGTTTTTAACCAGGATAGGCTATGAGCTAGTCAGAGTGATGCAACTTCTTATGTTCTCTAAAACCTCTTCTTCTTCTTCTTCTTCTTCTTCTTCTTCTTCTTCTTCTTCTTCTTCTTCTTCTTCTTCTTCTTCTTCTTCTTCTTCTTCTTCTTCTTCTTCTTCTTCTTCTTCTTCTTCTTCTTCTTGAGAAGATGTTTTTCCCCTACTATATGTGCAGTTTTCAAATGGACGTTATCTCACAGCCTGTCCTCTCAGATACATAGAGAGAAGGTTAGAGGAGAGATGTTGCATTTTATTGCATTCAGGTTCTAAAGTAGCAGTGGTTGAAATATGTATATCCGGACAGCAGCAGGGTCAATGTGATTTATGCTCCAGTTCTGAATCAGGGTGTTGATACCTTGAGCTGTACTTCTGAAAAGCTAAGCAATTCTTAATTTTATAAATGATTTATTTAGGTCAAATGCTAAATAGTTTTATAATAATCCAAATTTGCCAAAATAGAATGGTGGAGCAGCGAGAATGCTTATTAAAACTCAATTAGAAAATGACTTTGAAGGGTTACCATACAACCTCCCACATGCATATACACTCATACATGCATTAACACAAACAACCTCATGTTCAGATTCAACCTTGTGGCCTTATTGGTTTCACTGATCAAGGTGAACATGAAATGTACCACATATATACTGTTTTAGTAAATATTCATGGAATATGGATATTACAGTAAATATGAAGAAGCCATAAGGTTGTCTGCATTGTTTACACATGTTTATGTATCTGGAAATATGAACATAATCTATTGAAACATGTGGTGGAGAACTTGTGATTTGTTTTGTTTCAGACATTTGTTGACCTTGATCTATGAACTGAAAATCATTCTGCAACTCCCTATAGCTCAAATTCGAGTCTGCACTGTTACAAATCTATAAGAAATCTTTAGAGAGAAAAGTATCAGAGTGAAAGGTGTTGAGCGTTGCTCAGTGCTTTTATAGTGCAAAACAACTGTACTGTAGGGATACGATACCAACCCCAAAACAGGATAAAGGGGAAAAACTTACACTTTACAAAACAACACATTTCAAAATGACAAAATAAATGAAAAAAAAAAGGAAATTAATATCTCAAGGATTTAGTGAATTGCATGACTTTTTTTTTTGAACATTTGATTTTTAGAAATCATTTTAGGTTGCACTCACAAAGACTAACTTCTAGCTGAGAGAACAAAAGTAGAAATATACACCATAGAAATATCAGGGAATCTATGGTATTCCTGGACCATTGGAACCCCCTGTTCTCACTTAGATTATACATTAAATGCATAATTCAGATGGGTTTGGGCATAATTCATATTCATATCCACGTCTCTTATTGTGCATATGAGACTATAAGTCTTCCCATAACAGGTGTGACCTTTGTGACTCAATACTTTAGTCTCTAATATGGATGGAAGGTGTGACCAAAATACCATAGTGTGAATATATCACAGTATAAATAATTTCATATCACAGAAACAGTATATCACCGTATTGTTTTTTTTTCAAATTATTATTATTCCTGGAAATTGAAAACCCTCCTGGTCTTAGTCAGTATTTTGTAATCTACCACAAAAAATGTTTTCCATAAATGTGTGTGTGTGTGTGTGTGTGTGTGTGTGTGTGTGTGTGTGTGTGTGTGTGTGTGTGTGTGTGCGTGCGTGCGTGCGTGCGTGCGTGCGTGCGTGCGTGCGTGCGTGCGTGCGTGCGTGCGTGCGTGTGTGTGTGTGTGTGCGTGCGTGTGTCTCTTAAATCTTTACATTTTGGGGCAAAACGTCCCACACACATATATAATATATATATATATATATATATATATATATATATATATATATATATATATATATATATATTCTAACACACATCATCTCACACAGTGTGTCAGTCTCTGTGAAATGTGAACTTTTGAAAATTATTAATATGTAATATGACATTAATATATTTGAACTAATCTCAATATATTATCAAATCCCAATCCTGCCACATGAGAGCAAACCCTGTTAGTAATCTACAAATACTTTAGCACAGCAGTTTTTTAAGCAGCGTTAATAATGTCTCTTTTTTTGTTTTGCATGATTTATTTGAAATTCATGAGGTGTCCAACTGCACAAGTTGACATGTGTCTCCATGGGAATAAATTATTGAGAACACTTTGGTGTGTGGCAGCTGAAAGTTTAGTCCATAAATAATGCAGGGGTCTGTATACAGTTAAAGCGTTATTACATCTCTTGTAAGGTTTACGTTTTTGCTTCACTGCATAGAGCCATTCTTCCTATTCTGATATTAGCTTGGCATAATCCATCCATCTAATTCCTGCTGTTAAAAATTAGAGGCTTGTATCTGAAAATGCTCTGCCATAAAATTTACAAATATAATTTAAAAATGTCCTCCTTGTGTTCCTCATCAAAAGCTTAACCGCCCATGTTTCTGGAGGAAAACCATAACGCATAGCGCTTCTCAATGAGATTTCCTCCGTGGATCGTTTGCTTTCCCTGGCATTACTATAAGATTGAACCATAAAGCGAACCACATCGCTATCAGGAGATCATTCTGGAAAGTTCTAGCACCCTAAGCGTCTTCTCCTCCCTTCCGTCACGGTCTAGGAAACCCTTATCATTCAAACGGATTGCAGCGGCGTATGTGAGTGTGTGCGTTTAAAATTGAGGCTTCTGCTGGGTTCCTGTGGACGAAAGCACAGAGGCTCAGGAAGAGAATTGGATGAGACATGTGCAGCATGGACAGAGGAATCCTCTGATGACTCTGGCAGGCTTTTCTTCTCTTCTCGGATGTCCTGAGACAATTGTACAGCTGTCTGATGCTCTCTCCGTTCTGTAAGGAAGCACCACACATCCATCAAGCTTGGAGGGCGCCAACACCGTTCCAAATCTCGCTCAACACTCTTTCGCAGCCTGGAAGGAGTCCAGATATTTCCAAATCCTGAACTGGCTCCTCTCAGCATAGTTTCTCCAGTTTTGGATGGGTCCATGTGTGCCTGCTTAAAGCGCTGCTATCTAAGCTACTCTGGGGTGTTATGTTTGTCTACAGAGCTTGTTTATCTAGCAGAAGCTTTTGGGAGGAAGCAGAACAAAGGATGAAGATTGTAGACGTGTTGCGTGGTTTACATCACCTCACAAACAGCTGCTGGCGAGATATGAAAAAGGAACTCAGATTCAGTTTCTATGTACCTGACATACTAGCCCTGTTCCAAAACCTAGTAAGCTGCCTCACTGCCTAAATACTGTAGGTAGATGCCAGCTTCCTAACCAACATGGAACATCTCAAGTTACGGATTTGGAATGCTCTACAAAGGAAACAACTCTAAACGTCATACTTATAGTCCTTATAGTAGCCTACACGTGTGCACAACGGACTTCAATACAAGTGACACAAAAGGAATGACGCAATAAAAATAAATATATCAACAAAACATTTTGTATGTAGTTATGTCCACTTCTGATTGGTGCATACCAAGTGTAAATGGCATAGTTTCTCAGAATAGCATAGTTATTGTGCATATAGAATCATGTATTTCCATAATAATTTGATCTAAATCTCCAATCAACCCAACCTTTTAATTCGCTGAACAGCACAAAACTTTTTTTGCAGCTCGTCGGACCAAGTCTCTAGGGTTTATCATAACATGATCTTAAACTAACACAATCTGCTGATTCTGCTGGCAAACTAACTGCTGTGTGTAAGGGATCTGGGGACTGTTTTATTTTGATATTTTCCTTTCTGCTTTTTTTTAAGTAATTTTTTTGATGTTCTTGTCTTGTTTTTGTTTGCTCACCCCAAACTGATGGTGGCAGGTGCGTCTGGTTTTATCATTAGTTCTGGTGTATTTGCACCCCTGTGTTTACCCCTCATCTTTGTCTAAGTTTGTTTGTTGTCACATGTTTTTTTTTGTGGTAAATTCTTGGAATTATTAATCTTGTTTGTTTTGTGTTTTTTATCAAGCTTTAGGCTGTTATGGCATTTTTTTAGGGCATATTTGTTAATACTGTATTTTATTTGTATGTCCATGTTACACTTTACATGTACTGACCATTTAAATAAATACAACCTCAGTGTAACTACATGCAACTAACCCTAAACCAAACCCTAACCCTATAGTAAGTACATGTAGTTAATTAATATTACTCCGTACTTAAATGTGTAATTACACTGTAACAAACCTTAAAATAAAGTGTTATCACATATTTTTGTCAACAGTTTTTAATATTTTATCTCATTTTCATTATTGTTCACAAAAAAAGATAAAAGAAAAAAAATGTGGCTGTGCTTTTTCATTGGATTTAATACTCAATCAACATTTTCAGACATGTGTACATTTATCTGCATTCTAAGCATGCATCAATTTACATTTCAGGGTAAAAAACTGGCAGTTTGATGTAAATGTGACTTTTTTCAGCATAATGAGCTGATTTTTAATTGTTATAAGCATTTTGTTGTACATGCAAACCCTCTCACAGATGCAACAATGTCCACGTTTATGGGTCAGTTGAACAGACAATGAAACAACCAATCAAATGCAGATTGTTTTCTCTCACACCTGCATCATGCCTAAGGTAGGGAAGGAAAGCACTGGTAAATAAAAGAGTGGGACAGACGGATACCAATAATCACCTCCGCTGCCTTGGTCCTGGATAGTTGTTTTCTGCACACATCATAACATGCTTTGTACTATGAAAATGTAAATTAGAGGAGTGCCAGGAAAGCAATTCCCTCTGCAAAACATGACCAGGGGTTACTTCTTGTAAATCTGCCTGACCATCTGTAAAATTAGGAGCAAGGGAGGTGCTCGGTGCCTCTTTGTGGAGTAAATAATTTATATTAAAAACGTCTTTCACAGAAGCACTCAATAGATGCCGAGGGCCATGTAGACAAACAGTGTGCAAAGCGGGCTTTAAAAGATGTGCACACCTGTAACGCAATATTCATCCACATAGGAGATTGTAGATAGAAGTGAGATCTGTTTCAGACATCTTCCCGGAGCTAAAGCAAATTTACGCTCTAGAAATAGACCTGTTCTGTGTAGCGTACTGGAGCGTTTCCCCAGATGTCTTGGTTTGATTTGGAGATTGAAATATGCTTGAGGTGTGCTGCCAGCAGAACTAAAGGACAGTGCTATAAAAAACTATACATACTCTTTGTTTTTCTTTGTAATATAGGAGAATTGAGAACAAAATCTGACTACAAGTGTATGGTATAGAAAGCTCAATGATTAATAATTAAATTAGGTCAAATCACTCCAGTGACATTTCTATAGGGCAGCAGATATTGTTCATTTTTGCACAGTTTTTTTTTATTATTTTTTTTATTTTTTATTATTATTTGGTCATAATTTTGTTATTTTTTCACAAAAAATGTTTGCCAACATGTCTGTATGTTTTTTTTTCTGCCCCCTCCTACATTCTCCACCATTTCTGCATTGAAAAAGGCTAAATCTTTGCTCAAAAACTTTTATTTTACTTTTGTTTTACATAATTACTTCACTTACCTACCCTCATATTCAAACACCCATCCCATAATGCATCTTTCTACAGTAAATGTAACGCACTTCTATAGTGAAATATACACCACAGAACCAGAATCAAAAAAATGTATCTCTGATCACATCCCCAAATTTTCTCTGAGTTATTAATGGTTCAATCATCTAATTGGGGAGGTTGCTTTTCTTAATACTATAGTGTTCTAAATGTGTCCATCACAGTAATTTAATAATGGCCATTTCATGCTACTCTGACTTTTCAAACAGCTTGCTTTGGGTGACCACAGGGAGCGAGTATTGATTGAAACCCATAAGCCAGGAATGTGAGAGAGGTAGAATGGGCAGCTTCCCAAAGAGCTGCCAGGTCCTGCCCTCCGGTATTCATCCACAATCCACACTCTCCTTCCTGCACAAAGGGGGGAAAGCATTGCTCAGAGTTTGTACAGCTCAGGAGAGTGAGTGGGGTTCTCATTATGGTTTAAGACATTAAAATGGATAAACTAAGACGATTGTTAACCCCGCTAGAACCCAGATCCTAGTCCCACCCCCCCCCCCCCCCCCCCCCACCCCCGCTAAAACACGCCTATGCTGATCGGCTGGTCTTAGCTGGTTTAAGCTGGATGTAGTGGGTCTCTCAGATGGCCTAGCTAAGACCAACCTGACCATCTAAAGAAGTGTCCAAAAAACCCTCTGAAACCAGTCTGCTAAACCAGCTATGACCAGTTCTAGGTTCTTAGGTTCATCTTAGTTTGGTTTTATCTTGTTTTTTTGTTGTTGTTGTTTTGTTTTGGGGTTTTTTTGTTGTTGATTTTTTCTACAGGGAACAGAGCTAAAATGTATGTGGACATCTAAGTTCAGATAATTTGGTCTTGAACGAGTTTTCTGTGTCCATATTGAAATCTCTTTTGTTTGGTTCAGATAAATATCAAAATACCTCAATGCTCATTTGGCCTGTTTACAACCCTAGTGAGTTAGTGAAAATTAAATCAATACTAAAATTAAAGCTAATTAGTCAATCCTAAAAAGATAGGAAAAAGTAGTTTAATATTTCACCCAATATTTATGTATTTTTAAGCTAATTAGAGTACTGTGCTGTTAGCTTAGCAACATGCTAACGTCAAACTGTTGTAAACAGTTGTGAACAGACTTTTCTGGCTGTTTGTGTTCTACTCATTTCATTCTCTGTGTCATGCTTTAAGTTACCATAAATAATTTGCAGTTGTATTTCAGTTTGTAAACACAATGACAATTCTAGCTAAAGTTAAATTGTAAGTACATAATTGTCAAAGCAGTTTTTGTTTGTATTCACAAACTGAGGCACGAGATGGAATTTTTTCCTGTGATCATTTTCTTTACAAAATCTCATTGCTGTCTTAGAGAAACAATTGAGATAGTAAAGAGATCCGTTTAGTGGATTTTCATCCTACTTCTTTTCTATCCTCATCTTCAATGTCTACATTCTCCACCAATTCTAACTTTTTCTTCTTGTTCTTCTTTCCAAATCTCTTCTTTCCAGACTCAGCCAATACAACAGGAAAGGGATTGTGAGTCTACGTGTTCCAGGCAATGAGATATTCTGACAATTCCACATGCAATGAGAAGAAGACAGAAAGACTAGATAAGACAAGAGTGATGAAGGTTGGGGGAGCTGTGTTGACACTACTTACACACACAACATCTGCCCGAGAGTTTCAGTGAACTGATAGTTTGTTTGAATAAGGTGATGGATCATTTTGGCCCTGCTGACATGGATTTATCAGGCCTTTAGCCCCGCTCCCCTCTCTGTGGTGGGTAAAGGTGCATTTTGTCTCTTTAAAACGACGATCTTGCTTGCTGAAACAAAAGACATTCATTGGTTTCCTTCCATACTAAAAACAGAGAGAAGTGGCACACATACAGTACTATTTTCTCTGGGATTTCCTTTAAATCATTTAACACACGCACACCATATATGTGCCAAACCGACATATATCTTTCCCAGAAATGTTCCTCCAGCACATGGTTCCCTTTACAAGTCACATTGGAGGATATTTTGTGGTTCAATAATTAATTAATGTACCAGGAAGACTCTTCGCACCACTACAACACTACATATGAGCGCCCTATGGCCTTTCTCTTTGATCTTTCCCCCATTCGGCTTTACATATTCAAGTGTTTGATTAAAACAACTGAGTTGATAAAAAAAAAAAAACTACAGTTTTCATAGATACTTCCTCCGTTCTGCTTTTATGAATTATTATTGTGATTATTTTGGCTTGCAGTGATCTTTTATTGTAGAAAGATAAATCTGTTGTGAGCCAATTAAATCCAAATAAATTAGTGTTGAACACAGCATTTCAAGTCGTAACCAGGAGAGATGTGAAAAACCAGCTAATTTGAGTTTTTAGTTTTAATCAGCGTAACAAGCAACAGAGCATTATTGATGGACACTTAGTTTCTATTTCTTTGCCGTTAGACTCTACCCACAATGAAATTTCATTGGTCCAAAGATTATTTTCACAAACCAGTACATTAAACATTGCATCTCCTGGCTTTGTCACATTGTGCTGCAGTTTCACGTTCAGTGTTGCCAGGCATATTAGGGCAGGATGTTACTGTGAAATGAAATTGCAACATATCACAACATATTTGATGATTACTATTGGACCAATAAAGTTGAACAGTAGAGCAGGTCTACCAGCAAAACTCCACAGAAATAGAAACCATGCTAGAAAGTGGTATATTCAGGGGGGAAAGTCAGATTAACATGTAAGATATGTGTTTGAGAATGTCTTTAAAATGCTGTTTTTTTTCTTCTTTTTTTGGCAATCTCTTTGCCTTCTGATCTGCCTGATTTGCCTTGCAACTGACTTTTAAACATCATAAGTTTACTACTAACTGTTAAATGATATTGTCAAGTCAAGTCACCTTTATTTATATAGTGCTTTATACAATACAGATGGTTTTAAAGCAGCTTTACAGGGATAAACAACAAAAATGATGATTAAATGGTGCAAACAGAGTTCAATTCTGCTGTATAGCAGCTCTAAAAAGTGCCATTGTTCAGCTGGGGTCAGTTCAGAGTTGATTCAATTTTGTTCAATAACTGTGCAAAGATTATCAAATATGAAATTAGCTCAATTCAGTTACAAAGCAGCTCTGTAGAAAACTGTTGTCATTGTCCAGCTCAGTTCAGTTCTCATTCCAATAATGTCATTGCAGTCAAATCAATAATATTGCAGAATATTAAGTGTCCAAAACTAAGCAAGCCAAAAGGAGACAGTGGCAAGGAACCCTCACTCTATCGGTGATATCGATATATATATATGTGTGTGTGTGTGTGTGTGTGTGTGTGTGTGTGTGTGTGTGTGTGTGTGTGTGTGTGTGTGTGTGTGTGTGTGTGTGTGTGTGTGTGTGTGTGTGTGTGTGTGTGTGTGTGTGTGTGTGTGTGTGTGTGTGTGTGTGTGTGTTTTATTAATTCAGAATACATTTTGTGTCTTCTAACAGATAAGGGTGTTGTGTACCACAAAACAAGAGGCCCAAAAGAGACTGGAGGCAACACCATATGTGGATCAGCTAGATGAATAATTCAGATTAATTCCCTACTGAAATGCCTAAAAGGTCCCTCGCTGTGATGAGAAAGCCCGAGAGTACAGTGGGAGCCCACAACAAACGTTCCAACTTCAAATAAGACCCCTTCATAGCCACTCATTTACATAACTAGTTGTTCATTTTAACATTAGACTTCTGTTCTCACTGTGGGCTAAAAATATTAATCACATTATTGCTGTGATTTTTCTTCTTTGTACTTTTTTGTTACTTTAAAAGACAAAAGAAAACAATTAGCTCTGTAGGCCACTTTGAAGAATCTGCGGCCCTGTGCTGAGCCATTGTTCACAACTGCTTTCGGTGAGGTTCACAGAAAAATTGTTTGTCTTTGTGCATGATCTGTGATGTCACAGTTTGTCAACTTTTCATTCTATTTGGAATTAGCTGGGAATGAGTTGAATCATTGCTTGGGTTCCCTGGCATTCAAAGAAGACTGCTTCAGTGAAACATTAAAATCAAGTGTGAGGAATGTAATATTCATAATATCCATTGCAAATCCTATCCATTGCATTCACATACATTCAAATATGGCGCATACGATTATATAAGACATGTAACATTATTCATGCAAGTCTCCATAATAAACAAATGAAAAATTCTTCATTGGTAATTAAGCACACAGCTGTGAATTGGTGGTGCTCTTCATAAGATATTGTGAAGGAATAGACATCTCTTCCATTTAGAGAGTGTTCTCCATCAGCGGTAAACCGACACAAATCCTCTTGGAATGCAAACCCCTCAACACCATGGTTCTTGCTTTCAAAGCACATGGGCCTAGATTAATGTATTACTTATCTTTTTGTTTTTCAATGTCAATTTAGTTTGCAGTTGTTATTATATTATCATTTATACATTTATCTGTTCTTAAACACAAACTGTGAAGTGTAAACACAAGTGTGATTGGTTGCTTTAAGTGTCCTTCAAATCAGTGGCCTGCACAGACCTCACGTTCCGGGGGGGAGGTATGATTCCCCACGGTAAAAATTGCTTTTTAAAAATGAAAAATTGGGGGTTTGAGTTCCGCGATGTGCATTCCCCTGGGTAGAAGTCATGCTGCGCGGTACGTCAGAAAAGGGCACTTTCGCTTTCACTATTAAAGGGGCAGAGGCTGCCATCCTGCAGAGTTTAGCTTCAACCCTAATAAAAAACAACTGAACCAGCTATTCAAGGTGTGCAAGGTAAAACAGGTAAGTGTGTCGGAGCAGGGTTACGAGTCCTGTGAAACACGATTCATGATAAATGAGTTTAAGACTTGTAGCAGCAAGCGCAAATTGAATGGTTGCTTCAGAAAATGTTTATTTGCTTCTTGTTTACTTTTGTTAACACTATAGGTTAGGTTTAATGTAGGTAGTGCGTTATTTTCGAACACGATCATTAAAGGGTTTGTTCACCCAAAAATGAAAATTCTGTCTTTATTTTCTGCGAGTTCTTTGTTTGCATTGTGAATGCGCATTCTGAAAATGAATGGAAGTATTTCGGGTTTGGAACGACATCAGGGTGAGTAAGCAATCACAGAATTGTAATTTTTGGGTGAACTAACCCATTAATATTTAGCGTCATCGGCTGACATTTTATTTCCGAACTACTACCATACGAAAAACAACAGTACGTAAATCGTTGTCAGATTCAAGTCCATCAGTTTCGGATAAAGCAGTCATTGCATACATTTCAGATTTACACCACTGACTTCAGCCCGTGCTAATCAAAAAACAACACGGCTAATGTTTGTTAGCTTGGAGATGAGCAGTGGGGTAAATATGGATTTATGCTGGGTTGAGCATCACATCAAAGCCAGACGCATTCATGCCGGTGGTTAAGTTCAATAAAAATAAAGATGAAAGCTAATGAAAGACAAACATGTGCACATCAGAGGTGAAGAATGTTATGGGTGGGAGACATTGGGGTTACCAGTTGGCCTACAGGTTGATTTTCACGTAGTCAATAGCAAGAGATGAAAAGACTCTGGTTTCAGACTGTGGGGTCCAATGATGTGAGTGAAGGCCTACCATAGTTCATCTTTATAATATATATATATTTTTTTTCAAAAAAGTATACTTGAAATAAAAATTAAAAAAACAGGTTTATTGGTATTACTTCATTACTCTGAAGAGCAGTTTCTCCAAAGGTTTAGGTGGGATGTTTGAAAGAGAATTAGATTTTTTTTTAGGCCTTTTAGATGAAAGCTCTCAGAAAACAAGCGTGCAACCAAAGGCTAAAGAAAGCCTGTGCTTCATCAAAACATAAGAAGACTTTCAAAGAACGACCAATCTTATAACCTGAGGAGCTTAATGAGTGGAATCAGCCTTTAAAAGCGCAGACTGCGTTAATGCAATATAAAACAACCATTGAATTGCATTAAATCACACCTTTCTCTTCCGCCTGTCATCATGCCATTATTCAAAACATTGTGCTAGCATGTGCGCGACTCTTTGGCTGTCATATATTTTTCTGCATCAATGTCAGTACAACACATCTTTCTGTGCATAAATAATCTATGTGTCTTTCAGCGTGGATGAAGTTAATAGGGCCGGGGCCATCATTAGCTGCGTCTCAAGCTTCTGCACTAAAGCCATTAAGTGTGGCTGTCACTGAGAGTGCGTTATGTTCAGAGCGCTTTACCTTCGCTGTTGACTGTTCGACAATCTACACAGTAGTTGCAGGATGTTTAAGATGCATTTGCCAGTCCATTCTTGGAGTTCATAGATGTGTCTCTCATTTGAATTAGATGAACATGCTTTGACAGTTAGCAGAGCGCTAACTTCCTTTTTCTTACAGAGTCCTTTCAAGACTTGTCTTATTTTATTTCTTCCTTTTTTTATCTTAAAACTTTTTTGAAAAGGCAAATACATGTGGTATTTCAGTACAGAAAACTGAAGACACCTGCAATCCAATTTAGCCAGGCGCATTTTGCTAAATGGTGCAGTCCATTTATGTAAAATAAGCCATTATCATACTTTTTTAGCACAAAGACGCCTCCTGTATATATAAATTAAGCATATTATAGATTAAAACAATTAATCAGCCATCAAATCTGATTGGTCAAGCGTCAGACTTCAAGTCTGCGTTCAAAGTCACGTACTCTCTGAGTAGGAACTTATAAGTAATTAGTTCATGACCTGTATGTTAAACTATGTTCTATATAGTATGAATTTATATCAGATGTACTGCACTACATATGCCATGTTGTCATTGTTATGTGACTAACAGCGTCAGTTGCGTCACTTTACCGCTATTCACAATTCCTCTCCTGTGGCCTTATGGGATAGTAAAGTGTCCATTGGATGTAAACTTCAGAATCCTGCCGGAAGTAGTAATATGAATGTTTGCCTATTGTTTTATGAATACTGTGAATTTGGACATACTACTCTTTTCACATACTACAATTGGGAAGTGTGCCTCTTGAGGTGCTGTCCAAAAGCACTATGTAAGGGTGGATTTCCTGCTGGGGTTCAGTCTGCAAGAGTGCCGAATGACTAAAGAGACGTTATTAGCATGATGGTAGAAAACTGTACATTTCTGTACATTACCACCCACTGCTACTTATACCAACGACGGAAATAAGCACAGTTACTATAGCTCAATATCCGGGAGAGTGTTGCTATATAGAGTGACAATATTGTACTGCAATAGGTAGCACTTTAAACTCAATACCAAATCAAAACTAGTTAGCACATTATTTGTAATTGAAAAGGTTTAATGACCAAATATGGTTATGGTTACAGTTAAAATAGTTACAAAATAAATGTTTGAAATGATAATAACTTATACCATTAATTGTACTCATATATGTAAAATGTTACCAGAGAGAGAGAGAGAGAGAGAGAGAGAGAGAGAGAGTAAGAGAAAAGAGGAGGTAAAGAGAGAGAGCCCCAAGAAAGGGACCCAGAGAATAAGAAGAGAGCCAGAGCATAAAAGAGACAGAGCAACAGTTGCAATCTTCTTTTATCCTTTCCCCTGATCATGTGACTTTAACCCAAATGTGAGACGTCAAACTGACCAATCAGATTAATACAACTTCCCCAATGGTACTAAAGGTGTGGCAATTCATAGGCCCCAGAGTGCACATATCTTGGCCTACAGGCCTTGATCACTATCAGCCCCTCTGTGCCTTTGGGAACTCCAAATCGTCATTGTGGTAGAAAGAGGGGGTGGAAAACAGTAATGCAAATGTCTGTTCATTTAAAATATCTTGGATTATTTTCAATCCTACAACTATGACTTTTCACTGTTTGTATCACTCTCCTTGTTAGTGTTTGCCTTTCAGATAGAATGTCAAACCTCAATGTCACACTAGACTTTGTGATCCATTGACTTCATTTCATACGCATACAATCACAGGAGACCACAGCTGCGTATGAATGTTCAATTTTGGTGAAGTATGGCGAAATTGCATCTAAACGTCACAAATGGACCACTTAGCTCAATACAAAGAACACAAACAGAAAAATGACCAGGGGCAAAAAATGTAACAAAAAAGAATGTGGCAACAAGTGACTATTGGGACAATATGAATCAGTGAATAATTCACGTAACTGATTCATTGAAAAGCTGATTCCACTTTGGCTTCGGTTAGAACTATTTTTCTTGGCGCAGAAGAAGAAAAAACAGTGGGAATATTGTTTCTAAAGACCCGTTCACACCAAGAATACTAACTGTAGTGATAACTACTTTGTTCATCAGCTGGAAAAAAAATTGTTGCGAAAGTGATTCCAATTATTTTGTGTCTCTGTCATTGTTATTAGTTGTGGTGTTGACTCGGCTATTCTTTTACATTTAGAATGATTTTTACAGCTGCATTTTTATTGCTATCATTATAGTTATCGTGTGAACGGGCCTTAAAAGGCAAGTGAAACAACTTCTTGATAATTAATGCAATATCACACGCGCAATCATGCAGATGTTCTGCGCTTGTGTGATGCCGCTCCTTATTCAGCACTAATCACCAAATAAACAAACAAATTAATAAATCAACAGATGCTGATCATTGTTATTGAATCCCCCAACTAAATGTCTTAATCTTAAAAGCCTGGCAGTGTCACAGCACAGTTTAAACTGCACTAAACTAGCATTTGATCCTGCCGATCTCTTAAGGTCAGCAATGCGTTTGCCTCAGTATTAAAGCTGAGCTCTCTTGGCCCTCCCCAAGGGTCTGTTGAATAACGCCTTCCACCAATATAACTATGAATGAACTGCAGGCAGCATAAGAGAGTTCAGAGAAGCATAAATCATTGTGGCCGTATGGTTGTCTAATAGAGCAGATAAGATCAGCGTGTGTATTAATGCAAGACTAATTACCTGACTGAGGACATTACTGCAGCTGTTCCGCAGGTAAGCCATGCGCAGGAGGTCAGTGCCTCTGCTAAAGTCTTTATCTGCCGCTGTTATGGCTCTCATGAGGTTAGACTTACTTTTACTTGTCGTCTGTAGCATTAGCCAGATGTGCTGTGTCTTGTTTAATGACGCCACTGTAATAAGTACAAGGCCTGCTGGTTATGTAAGCCAGTGGTTCTCAGCTATTGGGCTGTGACCCAAAAGGGGGTTGCTGCCAGGGTTATTATAGCTAACTTTTTTTTTTTTTTTTGTGGTAATTAATATAAATGTTAACTAAATTAAATATATGAGAAACCTTAAACTGATTTTATTTCAGCAACATTTACCACTGTCATTTAAATTAACTTAATATAACGTTAATAACGAAAAAAATTATTAAAAAAATGATATCGACTTTTTAAAACTAATACATATGAAAAAACACATTTAAAATGAAAATGAAAAATGGAAAAATAAAAATAAAAATAATTTTGAAATATTTATTCAAATGTAATATTATCTCAACGATACTAAAATAACAGTGGTCGCAGGTCTATTCATATGCAGACAGGTGGGAGAAATGTTGTTGAGGTTAAAGGCATAAAAGTCCAACTTCTGTGATATTTTGGTGCAACTTGGTAGAAGCTAGGCAAGTTAGGCAGATGACAACATGGCATGGACATACTGCTGAACCAGGAACAAAACTACTAGGGTAAAAGAACATACAACCCAGACTCTATAATGGGGAAAAACAGCACACAATGTGCATCCAATTAAACTCTGTGGTATTTTATCAAAATGCATGACACAAGTCAAATTAGGCTACCCAGAATACTTAATGGAAGGGAATACAGAATACACCAGACTAAGGTGGTTTACTAGTCTCCTATTAAGGACAAGCTTGTTAGGCTGTTTTTTACAGGTTTTATAGGGGTTTTGGACACTTATCCACTAGTCAGGCTTGGATGCCGGCTGAACAACCAGCTAAGACCAATAAATGAGCATTGTAATTATTTTTTAAATTTTGTTGTACACATGCAGAATGTGTCACTATGATGTGTGTGGTTGCCAGGGTGTTGCTATGCAGTCACTAACATGGTCTGAGGTTAAGTGACCACCTCAAACCAGCTAAGACCTCCATAGACTGGTTTATTTTAATGTGAATTGCACATAGTTTAGGAGATGTGAGGAAATGTGTGTGTGTGTGTGTGTGTGTGCGTGCGTGCGTGCGCGTGCGTGTGTGTGTGTGTGTGTGTGTGTGTGTGTGTGTGTGTGTGTGTGTGTGTGTGTGTGTGTGTGTGTGTGTGTGTGTGTGTGTGTGTGTGTGTGTGTGTGTGTGTGTGTGTGTGTGTGTGTGTGTGTGTGTGTGTGTGTGTGTGTTCAAAATGTGACAGCCTGACTGCTGAGTTGTCTCCCCTTTAAGCCCATTCACAACTACAGCAGTGCCCCCTTCTGGTCATTCTTAGTAAAACACGCTGACGTAAGCTCTGTGCTTAAAGTATGTTCAGCTCTGACATTTGAGTCGGCTGCCAACACATGACAAAGCCCCCTGCTTTTCATTAAAACTCCACTTTGTTCATCTCAGTGTCATTTTCATATCACAAGACTCACTCTGTCCTAAAGTTCAAGATATCAGAAAGGGACGTTTCTTATCTCTGCGCTTCCTCCCCCTCTGTCTCTGCGACTATCTATCTATCAATCAATCAATCATTCTTTCGATCTATTCAATTGTTAAGACATTTTAAAGCCACAACAGGAATAATTGTTCTCTTCTGTGGTCATTGTGTGAAGGCGCTGGACCAAAGAGGAACCTCTGCTCTGCCCGCTTACTACAAAACCTGCCCTCTGCTCCCCAGCCTTCCCTTTTGGCGTGGGCATTCATGGGACATCGGAGCGGAAGGGGGGGGGGGGGGTTACATAAGAGGTGCAGCATCAGCCAATGGATTCTTATTTACCCCCGTCAATCTCCTGGTAGGGGGATAGTGCTGTGGATCTATTGATCACAACTCAGTGGAGCAGTAATCCTAGAGACTTGATTGATTCCGACTGTTGTGTAGGCCTCAGTGCCCGGCCCAATCCTCAATCCTTCTGTTCTAGCTCTCATGCAGCATTGATATGCATGACAGGAGGCCGAGGCTGGGGCAGGAAGCAGAGGAGGGTATTAAGTGAGTATACAGGGCTTGAGAGCTAGCTGAGGTGAGGCCAGGCTTTAGCGCTGAAAGAGTTTCTCAACAGATATGGCATCTGACTAGTGCTGCTCTGATTCACCCATATCAGCTCTTACTTCAACTTTTGTGTCTGTCAGACTTGATTTTGAGGAATAAATTTGTTTTGTTTTTTTTCCCCTTTTTTGTAAGATTACACATCTCTATACTAGTGCTTTGATTAGCTTGTAAAGCACTGCAGTAAACATATTGTGCATTACCTAATTTCACTTTTTTTATTAAGAGTTTGTTTGGTTTTTGTTTTTAGTTAGTGATACTCTCTAATGATGGATGAAAAGAGAGGGTGAAATGAGATCGGGAAATCTGAACTCAAATCACCCATATCAAAAACTATAGAGATACTGTAGTAAACGTATAAGATACACTCGGTGCAATCCTATTACTTATGAATGGGAGAAAAAACAACTCACAATATGGTGGAATACGTCTCGTCTTCAAAATAAAAGAGCCAATCGATAATTAGTAAAGCCGTTGCGTCACTGGAGCATTTGTTAGAAGCTCCAGTTCCCAACCTTGGCCTAAGACTTAGGACTGCATTTGCAAATTTGCTGGTCTAGCTTGAAAAATACACTTTTTTAATGCTAATAGAGTATAAGAAACATCATTTATGAGGCTGTTTATGTCAGATGTTGTTGCTGCTAAGCAGGTTTTGGGATTTCAGGATTCCCCCATTTAAATAGATAGGATACCCAAAATAACTGCCCGGAGACGTTGCAAATATGCCGCCGAGTTAATACTTTCCTTGAAAGGAATTTACCCATATGCATATCAGAACTCAATATTTGTCAGAGCATGGGCACAAACCGCTAAGCCACAGCTCCAACAAGCAAGGTTTTTTCTTCCTACAGTTTCTGAATATGTGCTAAAGCTCAATATTAAAATGTAAACACTAGGATTGCTCCATTCATAAGTAAATTGAGAATGGCTTTTAAATTTCAGTTCAGTTTATCAGTATGAACTGAATTAGAACTAATGTGAGGATATAGAACTGCACTTAAATTTGTAAAGCATAAAATTGCTTTAATCTTATATTTAATTCAGATTCAAATAAATGTATATATAACTGGTTTTACAGTGCAAATGTATTTTTTAATAATACATTAGATTTTTCAGTATGAACTACCAATTAAAATATGAACATACAATAACAAATTGAGTATTTTCCAAAAACATTAGTTTATATTAATAATCAATGTTTTAATATATAGCTAAAAATATAGCTCTTTTTAATCATTTAATGTTTTTTTTAGACCATAATGGTGAAAACAGGACACCTTTGATTCTAAATTCAATTCCAATTCCCCTAATTCAAGTCAATTCACCCTCATTAATTACATTTTGTATTGTGTGCAACCCTTGTAATCTATCTTATTATGGATAAGACAGTCTGTTTGCCATTACAGCTGTAGCTGTTTATCTGTGTTCAAGTAATGGTCATTGTAGGTCTGTCACAGTTGCCTCAGGCAGTGTTCAGCAGAGCTGTTTATTTGCATGTGTGTGTTTATGTGTGTGTCTGGACCTTTCACAGGCCTGACAGCTGCTGGGGGTTGATTACAAATCCAAAGTGGGAAAACCGCTAAACTACTTGAATATATGTTGGGTTTGGCAAGTATCGCTTTGCTAGAGCACAAAATGTTTGTTTTTATCTGGTTCACATCGTCAGTAGTGTGTCTCGAATCACTCATCCAGAGGTTCCACATGGACATAGACCTCATTTCAAATAAGAATTAAAGAAATAATCATCTAATGGCAGCCGCAGACAACAAAGAAATATGTACAGCTTCTCAAAGACCATAAAACATATTTTGTGTCATGGCCTTAAGTGCACATACTGTAAAGCATTGAAGAATCCTTTGAGATGATCATTTTTAGATCACTCATCAGCTAAACCAATAGGAATGATTCATTTGATTCATACTCTCTCAAACACAGCTTGTAAAATGGCTGAATGTGTACGTAGTTTCCCCATGAATTCTAGCTTGTGTGAAGTACAGTACAAGTTGGTGAGGCTATTTAATTAATAACAATTTTAAGCTTTGCTCACTGGGAGTTATCTCATCATATCAACATAAATACTATATAGGGATATGTTTTACTTAATCTTTGGTAAATGCAATTTATAGCCATGTGGTGTGCGGTGTTTTTAATAGTTTAGCCGTGAAAATTGCAGAGTAATTGCAGAGTAATCACTGGATGTATTCATGGATAAAGGTTTACACCAGCTGTCAGGTTGAGTGCAGGAGGCCGAAGACGAGGAAAGGGGAAACTGCAATGTAGTTAATTTATTTACTAAATCCACTTTCAAAGAAAACATACAGGCACATGGGAATATACTCCAGGACTTCAGAATCAGGACACACAACCATACGTAGACGACGACCAACAAACACTGAGGGAAAACACAAGGCTTAAATGAACAGGGACTAATGGGAAGATAAACTGAACACAGGTGAAGGGAATAGCTAATTAGACAAGAGCGGGAAAACTAACAGGACTGAACTAAAATCACAAAGACAGGGGGAAACAATCTCAAAACTGAACTAAAACACATTGAATGGTGACAGTACCTCCCCCCTCCCCGAAGGCGCGTCCTCGCACCGTATAACATCCAAAGGGGTGGGAGGGTGGGCGCCCTTGAGGCTGACGAGGGCATGGTGGTGCAGGGACGGGAAGCCTCCAGGGCGGAGCTGGTAGCTCGGGGAACCGGGGTGGAACAGGCTGTGGGCGTGGCCAGGGCGGAGCAGGCTGTGGGCGTGGCCAGGGCGGGGCAGGCTGTGGGCGTGGCCAGAGTAGGCTGTGGGCGTGGCCAGGGCGGAGCTGTCGGACCCTCGGGCGTCCAGGGCGGAGCTGTCGGACCCTCTGGCGTCCAGGGCGGAGCTGTGGGACCCTCGGGCGTCCAGGGCGGAGCTGTGGGACCCTCGGGTGGCCATGGTGGTGAGGACCCTTCGGGCGGCCATGGCGGTGAGGACCCTTCGGGTGGCCATGGCGGTGAGGTCCCTTCGGGTGGCCATGGCGGTGAGGACCCTCCGGGCGGCCATGGCGGTGAGGACCCTTCGGGCGGCCATGGCGGTGAGGACCCTTCGGGCGGCCATGGCGGTGAGGACCCTTCGGGCGGCCATGGCGGTGAGGACCCTTCGGGCGGCCATGGCGGTGAGGACCCTTCGGGCGGCCATGGCGGTGAGGACCCTTCGGGTGGCCATGGCGGTGAGGACCCTTCGGGTGGCCATGGCGGTGAGGACCCTTCGGGTGGCCATGGCGGTGAGGACCCTTCGGGTGGGCGCCCCCCCCAAAATTTTTATGTGGAAATTGACAGGAAAGGGGGGATCCGGCAGCAAAGAGGGTCTTGGGCTGGGCAGGACCAGCGGAGGATCAGTGGGCTCTGGTGCAGGATCAGCGGGCTCTGGCGCAGGATCAGCGGGCTCTGGCGCAGGATCAGCGGGCTCTGGCGCAGGATCAGCGGGCTCTGGCGCAGGATCAGCGGGCTCTGGCGCAGGATCAGCGGGCTCTGGCGCAGGATCAGCGGGCTCTGGCGCAGGATCAGCGGGCTCTGGCGCAGGATCAGCGGGCTCTGGCGCAGGATCAGCGGGCTCTGGCGCTGGCTCTTGATCGAAGACTGGCTCTGGCTCTTGATCGAAGACTGGCTCTGGCTCTTGATCGAAGACTGGCTCTGGCTCTTGATCGAAGACTGGCTCTGGCTCTTGATCGAAGACTGGCTCTTGATCGAAGACTGGCTCTGGCTCTTGATCGAAGACTGGCTCTGGCTCTTGCTCGAAGACTGGCTCTGGCTCTTGCTCGAAGACTGGCTCTGGCTCTTGCTCGAAGACTGGCTCTGGCTCTTGCTCGAAGACTGGCACATCACGGGACTCGGAACTGGACGGGGCCAGCACATCATGGGACTCGGAACTGGACGGGGCCAGCACATCATGGGACTCGGAACTGGACGGGGCCAGCACATCATGGGACTCGGAACTGGACGGGGCCAGCACATCATGGGACTCGGAACTGGACGGGGCCAGCACATCACGGGACTCGGAACTGGATTCATGGGCCATCGTTGATGTGTGTGTTGCCCACACACACAGAATAGCCGTAGACACTACTATCAGTGCTGTGTCTTCATGAGCTGGCTCAAGTGCGGCGTGCTCAGGCTCTGGTGGGCAGGCGATGGGCTCTGGCTCTGGTGGGCAGGCGATGGGCTCAGGCTCTGGTGGGCAGGCGATGGGCTCAGGCTCTGGTGGGCAGGCGATGGGCTCAGGCTCTGGTGGGCAGGCCGGACTTGGAATTTGTTGGAGTGGGAGATCTTCCACGAGGTATGTGGATCCACACGCCCACAGTGTGTGATCCACAAACTCCAAAAAGGACATATTGAGGTCCTTCACCAGAATTATCTGGGCTAGCGGGTCCTTCAGACCACCCCAGAAACTCCGTTTCAGTTCCTCTTCATCCTGAGTAACATCCTCATACAACTCTAGGTACCGCCCGCATACTCTTCTAGAGAGCGTTCACATTGGAAGAGGATTGGGGTTTCAAAGGGGCTCACCTCCTTGTTTTTCCTTCTTCGACCCATATTCAGTTTTTATAGGTTGGTCGTTCTGTCAGGTTGAGTGCAGGAGGCCGAAGACGAGGAAACGGGAAACTGCAATGTAGTTAATTTATTTACTAAATCCACTTTAAAAAAAAACATACAGGCACATGGGAATATACTCCAGGACTTCAGAATCAGGACACACAACCATACGTAGACGACGACCAACAAACACTGAGGGAAAACACAAGGCTTAAATGAACAGGGACTAATGGGAAGATAAACTGAACACAGGTGAAGGGAATAGCTAATTAGACAAGAGCGGGAAAACTAACAGGATTGAACTAAAATCACAAAGACAGGGGGAAACAATCTCAAAACTGAACTAAAACACATTGAATGGTGACACCAGCGTTCGTTGGATAACAAATAGATGATTTACAGTTCACTACCATTCAAAAGTTTGGGGCCGGTATGTTTGTTTGTTTGTTTTTTAATGTTTTTTTTAAAGATGTCTCTTATGCTCACCAAGGATGCATTCATTTGTTTTAAAATACAGCAAAAACTTTAATATTGTGAAAGACTATTAGAATTAAAAAGAGCTGTTTTCTGTAATATATTTATGTGATAGGAAAGCTGAATTTTCAGCATCATTACTCCAGTATTCAGTGTCACATGATCCTCAAGAAATCATTCTAATATGATGATTTGCTCAAGAAACATTTCTTATTATTATCAAAGTTGAAAACAGTTATGCTGCTTCATCTTTTTGTGGAAACCGAGATACTTTTTTCAGGATTCTTTGATGAATAGAAGATTCAAAAGAACAGTATTGTTTTGAAATATAATTTTTTTTGTTACAATTTGATCTTACTTTCACTTTTCATCAATTTAGTGTATCCTTGCTGTGTAAAAGTTTATTAAAAATCTTACTGACCCCAAACATTTGAACAAGTGTCCCGTTTGTCGCTTTTACGTTTCAGCAGGGTGTTTATGAGCCTCTGTGCACTCTGTGCACTACAGACTTCACAGCAGACTCTTACCCAAGAGTCAATGCAGCAATGTGTAAATTCACACGAAGGCCAAGGGTGCCAGTTGGGACAGAGCAAACTCCAAGTGGTTTAATCTTTTTTCACCATTTTAACATTGAAAACATACACACTTCACCTTTGAATACATGAATGGCAGCCTAATAATTTTCCCTCTCTCTTCCTTTGGTCTTCACTGTTAATGCAGGTGATTGGTTAATAGATGCAAGCATTTAGCTCGTACTCTTTGTTCATTTACAAAATGGCACCCAGATGGATGAGCAGCAGCAGCTGAATAGTTTACGGTGAAAGAAGCTAAAGGTGTTGAGTTCCCTTCGCTCCCTCTACTGCAGATGTGGCTCTGTTACCAACTGATTTATTTGAGCTGGACATCTGGTGCATTAGCATAGGGTTAATACAGTCCTGTTAAAGAAGAGGAACACACTCCCCTGTGGCCCGCAAGGCACATCTACAATGCAAACACCAAATCTGGATGGGTTGGTGATACATGGAGAATTGTGAGACGTTATCTGTCTGTCTGCCTCTAAGCCCTATTCGCACGGGACTAGATTTCCCTAAGGAGATCAGGTAAATTTGTTTCACAGATGTACTTGTACTTGTAATTCAAATCCTGCCCGGACAGGAATTCCTGTGATTGCTTCTCCATTTCTTTTGACCTTTATAACGTACCCAAAGCTAACTTTTATCGTTCCATTGCCTTGTGCACCTTATTAAGTTCCTGGGTAAAATAACAGGTGCACAGCACAAATCAATTTTCAGTATATATATAGATACTGAAAATGTATTATATAAACAACAACTTCAACTTATTCTACCAACCCAAACCCTCACACCTAGCCCAGACTCAACAGTCTACTAAAACTTTAATGAGAGTTAGATGACATGTTGCAAATGCAATGTTATTTTGAATGTTATTCCTATTCATCAAAGAATCCTAAAAAAAACTAAGCAGCACAACTGTTTTCAACATCAATAAGAAGCAGAAATGTTTCTTGAGCACCAGATCGGCAAATAATACGATTTCTGAAGGATCATGTGACTGCTTATAGACTCTTAATAAACTTTTAACTGTATTGTGTATATATCTTTTAATTATAATCTTGATTTTCACTGCCTCCTTGTGGTTTGGAGCATTTCCATTGTGTTGGTTATCTTTTATAACTTGACTTCATTGTGTTATGAACTTTTGCTTGTGTTTGCCACAAGTGTAATTGTGGGTCATCATAGATAGTGGCTCAAGTACTGCTGGTATCCCATCAAATGTCAAAAAATGTAAATTTAAATACTCAGAGGAATCTGATCATAAACTTCTCAGAACAGACTCTGTAGTAGCGCCGTCAGGGCATAAACCGTTCTATAATTATATATTGTTACATTTATGCCACACAATCTTGAATCATATTTTCAATGGGTTTTACAGAGCACATGACCTTCCAGGTTATAGACGCTCCAATAGGCTACGTCTACATTAATCCAGATACATTTGAAAAAGTATTTTTCGTTTAAAAACGCTCTCCGTCCACACTAGCGTTTTCACGTGTTTTCTAGCATTTCAGTGTGGATGAGAAACTTCTAAATTCACTTTACTGCGCATGCGTAAAACCTCACAAAAGCTCACTGAGATGATACAGATGGAAAAATAAATAATAAAGTTATCGCACAATTCTTCTAACAGGGTTATTTTATTTAGCATCTTTGCAGGACTGTGATATGAAGAGTGTGCAAAGTAACATAGTTCAGCAACAGTGTAAAAGTGAATAGCACATAACAGGCACAAACCAGTAAACATGAATATCAATTGGTACAACATGGATCACATGACTAAACTTGCGTCATCGTTTTCAAATACCTCCGGCTTCACAGTACCAACACGAAAACGGCGTTTTCAAATTCATCCACTTTTGAGAGCGTTTTCAAAAAGCTTTGTTTTCCTTAATAAAAACGCAGTCTCAGTGTGGACGGAGCCAACACGGCAAAAACAGTAAAATCACCTAAGTGAAATCACAGGCCATGACATCACAGGCGTCAGATGTTAATAATTGTAACTCAAATGACGTTTTAATAAACTAATCCTATCCAAAGAGTTTTTCATTCTGTGTTGCTCTCCACTGCTGTGCTTTTAAAAGGTTTCTAGCTCCCTGTGTCTCGCTGGCTGTCTTGTCGCTGGCTGGCATGATAATACAGTCTCCTCACCGGGAGGGTGCTTTGTTTCTTTGCTGTGTGGTTCCCAGGCTGAGTGTAGGCAGAGCGGCACTGTGCAGTTTAAATGGGAGCAGCGAACCCCCATCCGTGCTTATCTGCTCTCTCGCAGCAGTGCTGAGGCAGGGAGCTTCTGGCTCATTAGAGCAGCGGGCAGCATATCCCACACTGCACGGGTCTCACTCGTATGTCCTGCCAAGGGCCCGCAGCAGCCGCTAGTCATAGAGCTCAGACCAGACTATGGATGACGTAATGTCAATATCTTTTGTTGGTAAGAAAAAAAATGACTGAGTGGTGGATGGATTTTTATCAAATGTTTTGTTTTGCATACCTTAGAACCTTCGTCAGCCAGTCAGAATCAAGCATTCAACAGCCCTTTAAGTTTCCATAATTTAATGTTATTTAGTACTTTTTGGGGGAAAGTTTTTTACAGTGTCCTTGTTACATATTTTACCTGTACTTAAAAAAACAGTAATTTATACATATTACAAGCAACTAACCCTACACTAAAACCAAATCCTAACACTAACCCTATAGTACGTACATGTTCTTCATTATTATTACACAGTACTTAAATGTATAATTACACTGGGACACCTTAAAAACAAGTGTAATTACGATATTGATATTAATCAAGCTTTTTTTTAATGAAGTGCTATTTGAACAAGCCATTTGTATGGACATAAGGGGAAACAATCTTGCTTTGGTAAATTATCATAAAAAGTCATTATGACAGAAACTTTAACTATGAGAAAAAAAGTCAAAGTTTTCTCATAAAAATCTGAAATTATGAGGTAAAAATCATGACATCATTTCTTTGACTGTCATAATTTCTGCTTTTGTTCTTATTTCTTAATTTTGACTTGTTAACTTTTTCATTTTTAATGTGAAAGTCTGATATTTTATTTCATAATTTCAGCTCAAATAATGGCAAAAAATAATTGACAGTCTAGATTATTAGATAATTCAGAATTATAACAAAGTCAAAATTGACAAAAAAAGTAACAATATGACAAAAACAATTGACATATAATATTCGTGACTTTATTTTCATGATTTTGACTAATAATGAGGATTTATATATATAAGGATTTATATATATATAAGGATTATATATATATATATATATATATATATATATATATATATATATATATATATATATATATATATTATGTTATGGCTGAAATTAGCTTCCATGCATTTGAGACATAAGAAATTCAACAGAAGATGATAACAGGCTTCTCCCAGCATGTGACATCTTCTCAGAGTGGACAAATGTCCTGGATCAGTGCGGCTTTCATCTTAAAATAATATGGTACAAGCATAACTACAAACACTCAATACTAAAGATCGATTCGCTACATAGTCTGTTAGCTCTTATTTTCACTTAGGGAATACACACAGAATCACAATTTCACTGTGGAGGAACAAAACCAGCATGTAATCGAGGTAAAACACTAATAATACCATTCTCATATGTGTCCAATTAGCTGTGTGGTTTCTGCCTGTTTTGTTTGTCACTCTGGGCATGTACATATGTGGTTAAAGTAATATTTTGAAGATTGATTGCATTCTCTGCCGGCTTAAAGAACATTCCAAAGATTGCCGTCGCTCTTACACAGTTGTTTTAATGCATTAGCTGTGGTCCAGATTGAAGGACGTCTTAGACTGATGGATGAATTTGACCAGGCGCCTGCAGTTACTTCAGCATGAGAAATGGCACAAGCCTGGTTGTGTGCGTATCTGTATGTTTGTGTGTCTGTGTGCTCTGTACACCCAATAGGGCATGAGGTTCTGAGAGTGGTAGCAGATGTGGACAGCATGGAGGTAGATACAAGGCCATTTGGGCCTTGGGCCTGCTGGGTGGACGGGGTCCAGAATGGCATTGACTGTGGCTCTCCTAACTCAAACACAGCAGATTAGAAGCTGATGAGAGAGAGAAGGCCATGGATAGAAGCCAAAAGCTTGTCTCATCCCCTCAACTGTTAGGAAAGGGATTGATGGTTAGAAGGGTAATCTGTTTGTGGATGATCCAGATAACTGCCTAACTAAACACAGGAAGAGAGAATGTACGGGCTAACCAGAAAATACACAATGAGATCCTTTAGATGCTGGGGCCAAAATTATCAGCAATGAATGAAAGTTTTTTTTGTTTTTTTCTTAGCTATTGTTGTAATTTGGAAAATAATACTTACTTGTAATATAATATAATATAATATAATGTAATATAATATAATATAATATAATAAATATTAATAAGTATAAGTACATTATATTACTTATTGTATACTTATTATAATAATATAATAAGTATATATATATATATATATATATATATATATATATATATATATATTTATTTATGTGTATATAATTATATGTATATATATATATATATATATATATATAATTAAATAATATTATCGGATAGTCCAGTTTACTGTGACATTTACTGTGATATTCAGTTACACATACTATGACGTAGACTTTGGTCATGCCCTGAAGGATAGTATAGAATTACTGGAAAGTGGAGGTAGAGAGAGGAAGAACTAGGATATTAATTACCAAACCTGCATCAGCAGCACTATTGGTACAAAGTCATGGGTACATATGCTAACTGTTACGCCATAGCTTCAACAATTATTAACCATTATTATGCATGTGCAAAAAGAAAGAGCATAATAATTTCTGTTTTAAAGGCTGCAAAACTAATGCCATAACAAAAGAGCTTTTCTAAGCCATCATTAACTTTTTTTTTGTTGCTAAAGTCACATGCAAATTCAATTGATATAATAAATGCATGGAGATGCAGCGTGATCAGAATCTGCCTACATGACTTTAAAGGGATCATTAATTGCCTTCCATCATGTTGTTCTAGCAGGGGCTTTTCAAGACAAGGACACTTGAAGATGATCTTCATTCCCTTGATAGGCAGCAGATGGAGGACTCAAGGTGGCTCCTCCCCTATTGCAAAGGGTCATCTGATCTATTTGCAATATGAACAGTAGTTTTCCAGGAACCTCCAGAAGTCTCCATGGGAAATGTTGAAAGGAGATGCCCTTGGCATGTATGTAGTCACAGTTTTGGCAATTTAATTGTTAATGGGTTGATCTAAATCACACTCACATCAGTAGTTGTTTGGAAAGTTTCCACATCATAAAAGCCAGCAGATATGGTGCTTCATTTATATGCAGTCATAACTCCAGATACAACATGCCCAGCAGGCACCATGGCACCAACTCCTGTGCGTTGTGCCATACAACTATCCATGGAAGTAATATGGAAATATAGAGCCATGGAAATATGGACTGATAGATGACTACAACCAACTACATCTACAACTACTACATCTTATACAGCATTATAAATCTTGGTAACACTTTAGTTTAGGGACCAATTCTCACCTAGTTGCTTAGTAGCATGCATATTACATATTAGCTGTTTATTAGTACTCATAAAGCACATATTAATGCCTTATTCTGCATGACCATATTCTACATCATTTAATCCTACTCAATTCCTAAACATAAAGTTTTAATGTTGTTTATATGTCTTTGTGGTGTTTTAATATGCTTTGAGATAAACCATGTGCAAATTCATAAGTCAGCACCATTGCTGAGTATTTTCTCTTTAAAACTGCAGTGAACCAAAGACAGTCTCAAAAACACAGTTTGAAATCGCTGGTGTTTCTGACGTCACAAACTACCTTGTAACCAATCACGTCAACGCGTGGGCGGGCTTAGCATTTCATGAACTGCGAAGCAGGGAGGTCTCAAGAATAGCCAGGTTATCCAGGTATATTTTTCTGTTCATATTAATCAATATAGCGGGTGAATTATGCATATGATGTATATTGAGATGTTATAATGAACTAGATGCTTTTCTACACTGACTTGAAGTTGTTCAAAGCATTTCTAAGAAGGTAGCTGTCTGACTCTGAGATGGCGAACTGGAACATGTGAACAGGCTTGTGTAACATTAGCAACACATAGCAACGCTGTTTGATAACATAGTCAAGCAAAATAAGGCTAATCATATTGATTACATTTATGTGTCCGAAGTTGTAAAGAGCGGTACCATTGTGCTGCTTTTACTACAGTAAAGCTGACCGAGTGGATCTCTGAGCTGGTGTGAGTGAGTGGAGGCGGGGCTCATTTGCATATTCATAGTTCTGTGTATACTAAATGAAGCAAGGGTAGAGTTACTGTACATTCAAGCTAGGCATGGTGAATTTTTTAATATGAATATTTAAAAACATTTTTATATGTTATTTTGGTGATCAAATATGAGATTTAAGGAATACAATTATTGACTGCAAAAGGACTTACTAGCTATTACTAAATAAGCAGTAAATTAGGAGTTTGAGGCAAAAGTCATATAGTTGATAGTGAATATAATGTTCTCAGATCTAAAGTGTGACCTAATTCTTCATAAATACTCACTACCATTCTAAAAAATTTGTTTGTTTTTGTTTTTGAAATAAGTCTCTTATATGTTTACCCAGGCTGCAAAATGTAATTTATTTCTGTGATGGCAAAGCTGGATTTTCATCATCATTACTCCAGTCTTCAGTCCCATGATCCTTCAGAAATCACTCTTAAATGCTGGTTTTGTTCTCAAGAGCCCTTTCTTATAATTATCAATGTTGATAAATATTTTTTGTGGAAACTTTGTGGATTTTCTTTTTCAGAATTCTTTGATTCTTTCGAAAGTTCAAAAGAACAGCATTTATTTGAAATAGAAATCTTTTGTAAAAATTATACGGCTTTACTGTAATCCATCCATGCTGATTAAAAGCATTTAAAAAAACCGACACCAAACTTTTGAAAAGTGGTTTATATATTGTCATCATATTAAATTCATTATATTCTAGTAGTAGATATTCCTTGTCTTAAGAAAACAATAGAAATGCAATAGGTAGCACTTCAAGAGTATCTAGTATGGCTTTATAAAGGAATAGTGTTGATTTTTACTTTTCATTTTTCAGCGCTGATGTTAATGTGGCCATGGATTGTTTTACTTACTCCTCAGAGAACTGAAGTTCTTCTCTCTGCTTCGACCTTGTGAATTTACAGCCTTGTTAACAGGGAGTTCCTTTGCACTAAGAAGCTTTTCATTTTAAAGCAGCCACCACATTTTAATGTTGGTACCCCGCAATTATGGACAGGAAGGGCTCCCAGTTTTCCACATTATGGGCTGCATTAAAGCAGAATCAGCTGGGCTTGCGCTGCCAGCTCTATTTTGGAGGCTGGTTTTTCATGATCAAATCTGAGTTGGCTCACTGCCTCTTCCTATTCAGCTCATTCTGTGAGCATTACACCATTACAACTGTCAGTCATTTCCCAGCATAAAAGGCTTCATTTAAAAAGGCTCAATGAAAATCTCATATCTTACATGAAACAGCCTTGATTTATGTCTTTCCTTTGCTCTCTCGGAGAGGCATAACGGTCCTGCATGGCTCAGATACAGTCTTTCAACGTCCAGGCAGAGACACAGGAAATTTGTATGTTGTTTTTTCGGTCTCATGTTTTTGCTCAGTCAATATCTGCCAACAGCAGGTGGGAGGAACAAACTGCAAAAGAGGGCCACAATGGTGTAAAGTGCAGGACTCAAATTTGAGAGGGATGAATGGGTTTTATGTGTTTTTACCCAGAGTGCCTCACAGAAACGTCATCTCTAACTTCTTTCAGACTTGAGGGGGTCTAACTGAGTGTGAAATGGAAAAAAAGGTAATAAATAGCTGGATCTTCCAGTTCACCTTGAATGCAACTACTTCTATTTTTAATATTGACAGATGTCTACTACGCCTTTAATTGAGACTTTATCTTTGTCATTTGCACCTTTATTTCGCACAGTATGACTTATTAATGACAATGTGATCTGTATATTCACAAAGTGACTTTATATAAATCAACTGAGACTTAATATCTCACAGTGTGACTTTAGAGTTATATATCACAATATCAACTATATCTCGTAATTGTAATTTTTTATCTCACGGTGTGAAACTTTTTTTCTTATTCATAAATTATTACACTCTTTACAATAAAGGTCCTTCATTGGCATTGATGGTTTCACAAATAACTTTTAATATCCGTTGAACCTTTCCATTGCATAAAAGGCTCTTTTTTGTGAAAACAAACTGCAAGTTATTAAAATGTTCTTCACACTAAAAAAGGGGGTTCTTCAGAGAACCCAGATTGGTTCTTCTATAAAAATATATATATAAAAAAAAAAATATATATATATATATATATATATATATATATATATATTAAAAACCTTTTGAAGCTTTATTTTTAAGAGTGTAGCTCAAATGTAGGCCTATAAAAGTATGAATGTATATGTAAGACGAAAATGGCTCCATGAGAATCTTCAACAAAAAGAATTAAAAGGTTTTGTCTGTATAGTGCACTTTGATATGAGAATTTAAAGATGTATTTTTTAAGATGACTAAGAAATCTGTATTTGAGTGCATTTTAACACATTCAGACAAAATATTTTTTACATTCAGAAGTCTACTTCTATGCATGTTATTATGAGGTCTTGAGACAATGGAAAGACACTGTATAGAGTCTAAAGCATAGTTTCCAGCACAATTCTCTGGTGTAAAATGTTGCATATTGTTGCTCACTATGTTTCTTTGCTATCAGTCTATCGTCATTAAATTAACCAATTAACCATTAATGTAGGGAACTGCATGGCGAGGGGGAATCAGGTTTTTGGTCTAGAGAAAAAAATGATACCCAAAAGCCCAGGGCCATCTACGCCCCTGATGTGAGGGGAGTGGTACAGTCTTGTTTTGGCAGGGTTGAGTGGTTGACAGCCTGACTCTTCTGCTGCTGACAGAGAGGAAGAAATGCAGGTTCTCCGGTCTGTGCCAGGCAATGGAGGCCAACAACCAAACAGCTGTGATGCTCCTTTCAGAAGGCCAGACTGCACTGCCACCATGTTCAAATCATGGCCCTGTTTCCCAGTAGCACCAGGTGCACCTAGACAAGTCTTCTTGAAGGACATATAAGTGTGTCAGTTGAGAGTTAAGGTCTCTGTTTTTAAAGCGGTTGTAAATGTGGCAAAATCCACTGAGTCAAACCAAATGTTTTATAACGAATACGATTTAGCGCTCTTTTAGATTTCATTGCCGTTTGAGGTTTTAGATAAATGCTGCTTCGGATCGTCTTGATTAACAAGTGGTTACTAGCCGTAGCCAACACTCAAAGGATTTAAAAGATTTAGTGTAGCACTGTAACATCTTACAGATAAATCTTGGTTTCAGGTTTAGATTTTTATTTTAGTTCTGAAAAAAATTTACTTAAAAAAAAAACATAATAAAACATAACTTAAGTCTCAGTTTAATTTACATCCATTTAAGTTTATGAGGGACATTTCATTACATTTTATTATTTTAAATTTTTTAAACCATTTTTTTAACAAATTTTATGTTTGGAGGAAGATTTGTTTATTTATCCATGTCATTTTATGTAAAATATATAGATCATTTTTAGGGGCATTTGTTTATTTATTCATGTTTTATGTAAAAATAAATATGTATACACACCCACACACAGACACACAGACACACACACAGACACACACGTTATTCATGATTTATGGAGCCCATAGACATAATTTTTTTTATACTGTACATATTTTATATTCTGTCCCCTAACCCTAAACCGACCCATCTCAGAAAACTTTCTGCACTTTTAAATTTTCAAAAAACATCGTATAATATGATTTATAAGCTGTTTTCCTCATGGGGACCAAAAAATTGGCATTTTGTCCCCACAATGTGCCTGACACATACACACGCACGCACACACACGTACACGCACACACACACACACTGACACACACACACACACACACACACACACACACTATAATAAATATTATATAATATTATATATCTTTATATATATTATTTATTTTTATATATTTTGTTTTAGGGATCACACCGGGATCACATGAGGCATTACAATCACCATGAGATTTTAGGGCTAACCCAACTACAAAAATCAGATCAGCCACTGCTAAAACAAATCATCCAGTTTATAGGCTTACTGTATATTGCTTATGAGCTAATTTCCCATAGAAAGGTACAGCAATTCATCTCTCAGTGTAAAACTATAAGGCATGCAGAATCACATGGATACATCAACAGTATAACCCAAGTATATCATTATTGAACTGTTTTCAAGTGGTCAATGCAAACTACATTAGCCCATTAGCTCAACAGTTGAGCTCATTGCGTGTCATGGCAGTTTGCCAGGCGTAATATCATTTCAGGGGAATATTTAGTGTAATTACGTAACAATTTATTAAATGACCTTTTTGTATATGACAAGGCTTTAAACATACATTTAATTTGACAAATATGTTGGAAAGTAGTCACTGGAAAATTAGCCCACAGTGCTCAACGTATGCAGTGATTTAGCCCGACTGTGGTCAGAAAAGTGCCGTAATCTCCGAACGCTCAGCCCACCCAATGACTTCTCTGTAAGGAATGCTTCTGTCAAGGCTGCTAGTAATTAACCAGCATTTATTACAAGATTTATGTAGTGCGGTTGCTTTATTTTTAACTCTCTTAAGTTTATCCGTTCTCTTCTGACATGACATAACAGCTGGTTTCAGCTAAAGCTATGACTTTGCACATAGGGTAGCTGGAGAATAATTGAAGGGTAATGTAAAGTTTAATAAACATGCTAAGTGATCTTGAGCTCTCTTTGTTCCGGTTCCAACATTAGTTCCCAGAGAATTCCCACATGGAACAGAACAACTGCACAGTTATACAATGCTCTGCATTAAATTGTCATCTGCATAAGGTCCTATGGATGCCTTTGAGAAGGTTGTGCTGATAAGGCATTTACATCTAATTTCTTTTTTTAGATGTTTAAATTAGTGTTCACTCGTCTTGGAAGTATTCTTTATGTTGTTGTTGATTTACTCCACTGAACCAGAGAGGATCGGCTTGGCTTTTTAAAACTGACCAACAGAAAAACTACAAATTGGTCAAAATGTATTATGTTTTTTGAACATAAAATAACAATTTGCAGAAGTACTTACCCTCTTCAAGTCAGTGTTAAGTAAATGCTAGTATTATCAGTAACAGATTTAGGATGGGTAACTGCAAAAAAACGCGTTGTGTTTCTAATTTGGAGCGTTTATATAATGCCAAGCATGCTGTTTAGTCTCATGACAAAAATGTATAAAATCTACTTTAAGATGGTTTGAGATTTTCTTAAATGCTTAAATGCAAACCAAAGCTGAGATGTCATCTTGACATCTTGTTCACAGTGGCTTTCATTTCGCCACTTTCCAATTAAACTGTGGTGCACCCGGGAAAGGAAAAAAAACCTCTCTGATCTTGCCCACTGAAGCTTGTAACTTCTTCAGAGTTGCCATTGGCCTATATCTTCCATCGTCATTCAGTTTTTGAGAGAAGCCTGCTCTAGGTAAATTTACAGCCATGCCACTTTCCATTTATTAGTTATAGATTTAACTGTAGGGATATTTAATTACTTGGAAATCCATCTTCTTTCCAATGACTTTTTCACAAAGTTACATAACATAGAAGTTTGATCCTTCCAGATACATAAGTATTTATGCTACAATCAGTGGAATCCTTTTTATTTTACACAGATTATTCTCTAATACACAAGAAATTCTCTAATACATCATGGACACAAAACACAATTAATGGCACCATTTAATTTCATACTTTTTGCAACCAGCTTTTGCCAAGATAACAGCTCTGAGGTTTTGCCAGGTCTTCTATAGGATTCAGGTCAGGGGACTGGAATGGCTATAGCAAAACCTTCATTTTGTGCTCAGTGACCAATTTGTCTGTTTGTTTTGGATCATTGTCCTGATGGAAGATCCAACCCCAGTCAATTATAAAATTTTTAGCAGAGGCTGTCAGGTTTTGATTTTTATGTTGGAATTTGAACAGAATCCATGATGTCATGTATCTGAACAAGATGTCCAGGACCTCCAGCAAAAAAAAAAAAATAGGCCACCAACATAAAAGTTAATCAACTTAATCATACTCATGGGGTATCTCTGTGTGCTTGCTACCAAGAAGCTCTATTTTTAGTTTACCCTGACCATAGAAGCCAGTCCCATTTGAAGTTCCAGTAGTGTCTGACAACTGAATATGCTGGAGTTTGTTTTTGGATGAGAGTAGGGTATTTTTCTTGAAACCCTCCCAAATGACTTGTGGTGATTTAGGTGCTGTTTGATTTTGAATATATATATATATACTCCTCTCCGTGAATTAAGACGATATAGACACGTGTCCTCTTCAAGGCAGATTCATAACGTTTCCTGTTGATTGGAACTTCAAATTTACTGCCCTTATGGTGGAAATGGGAATCTTCATTGCGTTAGCTACTTTCTTTCTATTTTGTGAAGCTCTACAATCTTTTGCTGCACATAGGAACAATATTCTTTGGTTTTATCCATGGTGATGGATGATTAATGGGAATTTGGCCTTTGAGTTACCTCATATTTATACTTCTGTGAAACAGGAAGTCATGACTGGATAATTTCATGTTCCTGGTCCCCCTGGTGTGCTAAAAATTGTAAATATGAAGGGGAATATACTTCAGATATATTTTACTCATCAGCATTTCTAGGAATACCAATAATTGTGGCCAATGTGTATTAGAGAAAAAACATTTATTTCATTGTGTGATTTAGCCCCACATTCAATGAAAGGTTAGATTTTTGTGATTCTTTTTTAATTTTATTTTTTATAAAAGATCAAAAGGATAAACAATGCAGATTTATTTTCACAGGCTTCCTTGACCATATTTACCAAGAGTGTCAATAATTCTGACCATGACTACATATGCTGTGTGTGTATACAGTATATATATATATATATATATATATATATATATATATATATATATATATATAATTAGCACTCTATTTACTGCACCATGCAAAAAATTAAAGCAATTCTCTCATTTTACTAAATTGCACATTCTACACATACATTGTGTAATCAGAGACCATTGGAAAATTGGATTTTGGATATTTTATTTTATATTATATTTTAAAAATTATTATTATTAATGTTTGGCTCTATCGTGTTGTTTACCCTATTGTAGAACCTAAAACATTTCTGTCCGTAAAAGTCTGTGAAGCTACGGGGTAGCTTCAGGTTACCTCACCAGTCAACAGCATCTAGTCCTGCCCCAGTGTGAGTGACTCACATCATCAATCAGTCTGTAGACGGCTAATGAAAAATCCAGTGGAGGGTGGAGGAGGTTTGCCTTGTTGTAACGTAGAGCCTCAGGACAAATGAAAGGAAAACAACATTACCAATGAAATCTCAGAATCCACCATTCCTCTGACAAGCTGGAACAATAAAAGCTTTCCTCAAACATGGGAAATTCATCAATTCGAGAGGAAATATTTCTTCTCCCAACATTAATCTAGGAGGGTTTTGTTCTTATTATTCATCATTAATTTCGGCGAGGTATTGCCAAGCTAACACATCTCCCTGAGTAAATGAAATACGTCTGAAGAGTTAATTTGTATTAATGAGAGGTTGTAGCTCTGTTCACTGCCCTTTATAACTTCCCTGCATTCAGGGCTTAAAAGAGGCTTCACATTGTCCCCAAAGCGCCACCTGCGCACACATAGGGCAAACAGACACTGATTCAATGGCATGGAGCGGCCCAACAGGGCAGAAAGATAGCAGCTAAAGTGCTTATTTCCTTAGTCTCTTTATCCTTTCCAGCACTGTGAGATATTGACAGAAAGTCAGTTAACTCTAGCCAGTGGCAGCTGCATGGATTTTGCATAATTAATTATTTATACCAAGCCAGACACAGTAATTACCATCCAGATGAATATGATATTCTAATCAGCCACGCTTTAATTTTAATTGCCCTCCAGCATCTAACTGTCAGCGGTGGCCTGGCGTGATGAAGTGAAGACTCACCGAAGTCTATTAGACATCTGCCTGAAGACCAGTGGCTGCGCTAGCCGCTGTTTCTGCCTCTGCGCATCGAAATCAGTATGGCTAGCTTGTATGCAAGTGTATGTGCGTGTGTGCGATCTCATCCATCTTGTTATGGATTGCCATTTCTGTCACAAATGTAAACCAGTAAGAAGATTTCAAGGAATGATGTTCATCTGGTGCGGTTTGTTTTGGACTGCTTTGTAGCGAGGCGCTTTACAATAATATTCCAGTGACAGATGGTCTGTGCAAAGTATTAGCCAAACTCATATGGCAGCCGATGTATGTAGACTGAACACTAGAGGATTATTGGATTCTCTCATTCGAGGAGAGTATGGTTATTTATGCTGCATCTGATGTGAACTTTATCTTCTTCTCCTGAAATAGAGCTGAAATGCTGTTATGAGTCGTCAGCTATTCATAAATGCATATTGTGTCTCATCCTGTTTACAAGTAAAACTGTTGTTTATTTGTTTGTTTGTATGGCTATTGGTCCTACCAATGTGGCTGTGGGATGAAAAATGTGAAAATTGACTCTTACTGAGGGAGATGCCAAGCAATGGCCTCAGCTGTCTGGTCAGTTAGACTAGATATGGTAATACTGATTCCAGCAGATAAAGGCCACTGAAGTGTCTTGAAACACCCAGTATTACTCAATGGGTTGAAGTAATTTCCATTGAAACAGGAAGACAGGGCAGGACATATCGAACAGTGCCCTTCTTCCCAAAGGTGCATGAGGAGCTCACAGGGACGTGGACAGCACCTTTAACTGCCAGAAACAGTCCTGGTGGCTCCTCCTCCCTCACCACCCTTTATAGCGGGGCAGCTTAGGGGTACACGCAAATCCCGCCAGTGGAGCGGGCCTTTGCTAAGCAACTGTGTCCTAACTCCACTTTGCGCGGAGAACCGTGTCTCCCTTCCCGGGCCTGTAAGTGCTCGTCTGAATTAACCGGCAAGGCTTACAAGGTCTGTGGGGAAGCCGCCTCTGCCATGCACGCCATAGTGTAGCTGCAGGTCCATCAGGCACTGAAGGACCTCCACGAGGGTGGTCACAATCCCCAAGTTCTCCAGGAACTTCGTGCCACGACGGACCTCACGCTTCGTGTGACAAGGGTTACCACGCGGTCGGTGGGTCGTGCAATGTCCACCTTGGTGGTCCAGTAAGGCCATTTCTGGCTGTGTCTGGGCGACACAAGGGAGGCCGACAAGGTCAGGTTCCTCAACTCCAGCGCGGTTGGGAACTTCACCCAGCAGTTCTGGGCTGTACAAAAGCAGACAGAGGCAATCAAACACATCCTGCCGCGGCAGTCAGCCACTGCCTAAGACTCATCGCTCGCGGCTCCTCAGTCTACTCGTCGCCGGGAGCGTCCTCCTGCTTCTGCCCTCGCTCCCGCGCCGCAGCAGCAGCCTCCACCTAAACGGCGCCGTGGAGCCAGTTGCTGACAGGCTGCCCCACAATAGGAAGGGCGACCCGGAGATGGATGGCACGTGGCTTCTCGTTAACAGATATCTGTAGAGCTGCGGGCTGGATGACACCTAACACATTCACTAGATATTATAGCCTACGTGTAGAGCCGGTCTCCTCCCGTGTTCTCACCCAAAACGGGTAGAAGCACTGAGAGGCCCGATTCTGTCAGCTTTCTGCACCCTACTGTGCACCCTTATTGTTCCAGAGTGAAAAACCTGTTGAGTCCTCTAACACCCTCGGCCCGGACATGACGGACAGTTCCCGGTGCCAGGCCTTTTTCCGTTGAGTCCTTGAGAACCGGGTCTTGGCTGGGTCCCATTTGTGTGACCCTAACATACGTGTGGCTGCTCCTAAACGTAAACCCGTGTCTTTCCCTTGGGCTAAGTCACCCACTATTTCATATCCAGTACAACCTTCAAGCTAGTCCATATGTGTCCCCACATAACTCCTTCAGGGTTGAATGTGGCTTCCGCAGCATCCCCCTTTCCCCATAGAAAGGGCATGCTTTCCCAGTGTTATCCAATAATCTCACTGTGTGGGTTATCATGGAACAACAGTGACAGATAAACTCTGTGTAAGCCCTTTCCTATCGTCCTTCCAGACTTCAAGGGATAGAGGCTTGCATAGGTAGCACAGGTTTTATCGTAGTTTTTGTCCAACTCCATTGACTTAAGTCAGGACAAAAACTACGATAAAACCTGTTGGAAAGCATCTTTTGCAGCGATTTTTGTGTGAGCATATCAGCGAACACCCCAGACCACTCGGTGAGTTTCGCGTCTTTGTAAACTAAAGTTTAATGCGTTTTATGAATGATTCTTGCAGTTCCCCTATGAAACCATTGTGTAGGTGGAGAGGGGGGAGGGGAGGGGGGGTACGGTGCTACCACAGAAACCGAAAATTCTCGGGACAGCACCATTTGTCCAAATTTCAATCTTAACCGTTCTATTTCATCAGAAACGATCTTAAAACAGGGCTGTAAGTGTAAAATACCGAACTTGTCCTTTAAATGTTAATTCTTTAAATGTTAATTAATTAGATCTGTAAATGTATTTCAGCATGTTGAATTTAGTATTTATTTTATTAATATCTAAAATCCATCGATAAATGGATTTCAGATTTCAATAAAATGGAGAGTAATTAGATAATTGGTTAAAAATCACTTTCTTACTAGTAACAACCATATTAAATGGTATTAGAAATGAACATTGTCATAGTAAAACTGAATTCTTTATATCCTAAATTAGCATTTTTTTATTCATAATTCAGTTGATACCAATAATAGACATTTGTGAGGATTTTTATGATTTGAATAATATGTGCATTTCTGATGTGAAATTGGATTTTCATTTTTGATATCTGTAGATGCATTTGGACAGCAGTGAAAATGCAATTGCAGATATCAATAATTCACCTACTTACTAGTGGAAATGTAATTACTGATATCAAAAATAGCCATCTTACTTGTTCAGTTCTTTTCCTGATATCAAGAAATATTATTTTAACTATTGAAAATTGGATTATTGATATCAAAAATTCAAATGATTAAAAGTCATCTTGCCATACGGTTTGGCAGTTGGGTGAAAGATGTGAACTCATTTAGAAATGGCCAATATTTCATTCATTACTTTCTGAGCTTTCATGTAACAGTTTTGGGGGAATTTCAGCTGTAAACTCCAAGCCATGTCACCTTTCTCAACCTACAGTATTTGCCAAATTATCTTTATGTGTTGTGTGTAATGTGTAACTCTTAATGTGATGTTCCAGCAGCTCAGCTGTTAGAATATGATGCTAGCAACACCAATTTAATGGGTTTGATTCTCTGAGAACAAACTTCCTGATTAAATGTGAACCTTGAATGTGCTGTAAGATCCCTTTGGGTAAAACAGGGTATTTGGTCAATTAATTGTAAATATCAACATGTCATGAGGTTGCAAAGTCTCAACCGATATGCTACCACCAGCCCAGAAGGCTCTTCCTCTGAGCATTAGGGTTGGCAACAAACCTGACCTTGTCTTACTAGAATCTTTCTCTCATGTGTCTGATTATTTCTGTATCTCCTTCCCACAGTCTGTCCTATTTACCGCAGCCTCTTCACTCATCAATCCACAGTCACCTTCACATTAAATCTTTGTACCCTTTCACCCATCACCCTCACCTTAGTGATTACCTCACTTCCACCATATTGACTGGTTCTCAGAAATGACAGCATGATGGAAACATCAAACCCAAAAATTACACTCAAATCTCTTGACATCTTCTCCCCTGCAGTACAGGACCATCTACTGCTCTAATTCCTGGCTATTTGTTTGTGTAGGAAGGGGAGGGGGGGGAGGGGGGGGGAATTAATCTGATAATTGTTTCAAAATTACTTTTCAGCACTGATATGTAGAAAACATTTATTTTCCACACAGGTAGGCTACTATTAAGAATTTTATTTTGAAAATCTGCCCTTCCTCATTGTACTGTAAAAGATGGAAGAACTCAGAAATGATTTATGGCAGTGGACTTATAAAAGTGTGAACTTAAAAAAAAAACTAAACCTTTGAACTTTGCAATAGTGAGGAATCATCTCGTTATTCTGTGTAACCACATGAAAAAACTTGAAGAAAAAAAATAGTTTGAAATGAATCAGCGGTGAGATTGAGTGTGCTAGCTATTGATCTTCTGCTGTAGATCCCACTGATGGCAAACACAAAGTTGTGTGGATGACTGAAGTTTCAGCTGTTTGAGTTTTGTTAAAGCGTCTTCCACTCTTTCAGTCCACAGGAACAAAGACAGAGCTGAACTCAATGGTAATCCTGCCTTCAAGGCTTAAGCGCAGAGGTCAGGAGGAAGCCGATAAAATCTCAACTATAGTTGAGGAAGGTGGTATAATAGTAAAGTTTTTGTCACCTGTAATGAAGGAAAACTGTCATTCATTGTGTTAAACAGGAAGGGAAGACGTGTGGGGGGTCTCATTGTGGGATTACATGTAGCATTACAAAGTGTTTTAGTATAACAATATTTCTTCCCTTGTAAAATGAGCTTCCGTATATATATATATATATGTTATGTCAGTTATGCTGGTTTGAGATCACTTATAAATGTCAGAAAGGATCTCAATGGTGGTGATCATAAGTATTTTTATTCATAAATCTTAAAAAAAACAAGTGTGATTAGCATTTCCATAACATTTTTATAACTAAAATTGTCAGGTTGGATTTCATTTACTATGACTGAAGAGTCGTACGGTCTTTGATAATGTAATGTTTTGCATCGCCTGAAGTATCTAGCATTTCATTATTTTTCTTGGTATGTTCGTTGAGTCTGATTGAAGTTCACATTGCCCTCATTAGAGCTCTGCTGCAGTAACCTTGCAATCCACCTCATTAATGGTGATTCATTTTCAGCTGTTATTTGAAAGATCTGAATTGCAAAGATGGCTCATAAAACCTCAGTGTGAACTTAATTTGTGATCAAAAATCCTCATGAGAAGCGTGAAAGCATGACTTGTTTCTGAGAAGATCCTGGGGGGGTTTGATATAAAAAAAATTATATGAATTGTGTTCTGTAAGTTCACTAATTTGTGGCTAATTTGCATTTCACATATGTGATACATCAAATTTTAATTTGTATTTTCAAATCATCACAAAGCTACTATAAATATTTTACTGATAAACAACAGAATGTTTGCAACAAAACAACAATCACTGCAACAAAAATGACAGCCCTATATATTAAAAGCACATTAAAATTGTCTTGGAGGACTTTTATCATCTTTCTTTTCTATTCTTTACAACATTTATTTATTGCTTTTGAAATGCATTTTAATCTATATCTGTTTAAAATTTCCTCTTAACATTTTTATAACGAGTATGTGTTTTCTGCATAGGAGTGGTTTCAGTTGTTCTTGCAGTTTTTCGTTATTTAGAATCAATTTTAGAATTAAAAATCAAGATTTGTTCGTGAAAATGTTCGTACGCAGATTTCACGCACAAATTTGAATGAGTGAATGAGACCCATTGTTTTCAGTCGCATTTATTAAACAGTTTCCTTGTCTACTTAATATGATAACATTTCAAAGTATTCTGTATGACTTTTGAAGCAAACTCATTTTGAAAGATTATGTAATGTTAAACAAAACTAAAACCTAATGAACGTCATTTCTGTACTCGTTTAACCACTATTTATCATGTAGCTGAATATCTATTTTGTTTGCCATGAGACTAAATGCATTTTCTCAGTACATGTGACTGTGACTGACAAAAGAACCATAAAATACACAGAAAATGCAACATAAATACACCAAAAACGGTTAATTCAATTTTATTCAATCGTATTCGTGCGCTGTAATCCAAATCTTCAAAATCCATATGATTGTGAAGAACAGACCCAAATTCAAGCCTTTATTCAGCGATCTTCGTAACGATGGCATCAATGTTGGTTAATTTTTTAATTCAAAATGTATACATTTTGAATACATTTTGAATTAGCATACAAAATACAACATCTAAGTCAATTAAAACCAATAGATATAAATCCTAATGATGAAAATGTCTAAAAAGTCAAAGTTATAATCTGTATGTTAAAGTGGCAGGGTGAACTACATGCAGAGGTTAGAAACTTACAGTTAGGGGTTTTGTAAAATGTCTAAACAGAGCGTTTGAGAGAAATCAATACGGCACTGCACTGCAAGCACTGTAATAAAAAAATAAAAAAAACTTAACAGGTGCTGTTCCTCACACTTCAGAGCCTCAGCATCCCCAAAAACTCTGATGCTCGTGTGAATGGCTCCCATTCTATAACCATTATGTGCATGTCAGTTTGTTTCCAGACTCTTTGACACAAGCTGCTGAACAGGAATGCACAAATCCCTTTGAATTGAGCAGCTCCCAGATAGTAATCTGTGCTGGGGAGAGCGTCCGCTCCCTAAATTGAGCCCTTGGAGACTACTCATCCGGAGAGAGAGCAATTATTAGAAGCTGTGGAGACCTGGAGGTGGACCCCGGGTCCCATAACTTGCGTTGAAGACAAGTTAAGGACCCTTGGCCCCCATTTAAATCAGACCTGGGTTCAGTTTGTTCACAGCTGAGAAGTGTACAAAGTACACAGTGTACAACTGGCTACAGGGGTCTGAGAAAACAGTGTTCAGTTGATATAGTACATTGGTTATGTTGATATTGAGACCAGAGAAAGTCTCAGATCCTAATGAGCGAACGCACACCACATACTAATATAAATCATTAATCCAGGATGAAAGAATATAACCAAACCAGACTAGAAATTAGTCTTCTTGAAGGTGAGAAGAAATAAAAACTTAAAGCGCACTTCTATCAAAATGAATCGTATTCTCTAAACGAAATGAGCAGAAGGGATTTATAACCTTCAATACATCCCTCATATCATTCTAACCCACACAGTAAACAACAACTGTATATATATTATATTCAAAGAAGATACATAATTTGTTGTTATGTCCTAATATTATCTGCCAGCTACCCATATGTTACTGGAGTAATCATATTTTTCATGTTCTTATCTGTTTATACAGCACAAATCCATTCGCAAAGTAAATTAAATGAGTTCCATATAGGAGCGTTTTAGGTTGCACGGCTCTAATGTATTTCAATAGCTGACATTATTATTTCAAGCTTGGTAACTTTCTTTATTTGTCTTCATAGCTGTTGGGAAGACCGAGCGATTGCTTATCTTTCCCATTTGCATATAGAGATAATTGTAAAACGGCATGAACTAATCCACTCTTAGAACTGTATACTTGATCGTTTTTAGCTTTCAATCCATTAATGAAATTTGTTTGAGCACTGGGTTGAATCATTGCAATAATTATATGAAGGAAGCTATTATTTGAAGTTATCTCTAATTGTGGGTTTTGTGTCCCAAATTTGCATACATAAATTGCAGTAATTATGGCACAATAATTAATATGATTTGGTCAACATATTATGATGCAGAACGTACATGAGGTAAGCCTAAAGCAAAGAGATACAAATATTTGCTCTCAAGAAACCAAGACCAAGTGAATTCGTGTATAAAGTTTGCTTTTTTTTTTAAATCACTCTAAATGTAAATTTCTTCACATCGCAATGCAGATATCAAGGTGATCTTGAAATCTTTATTCACTATATTGGTGTAGTAGATTGTAAGAGTTGCTGTGACACATCGACTCTCAAGTTCGAGTATTGTACATAATTTTTCTTTTATCTTTTGGTATCCCATTGTAATCATGAATGAAAAGATGACTTATTTTGTAGGTGCTCTACTAATTTTTTAGTTTTGATTAAAAAAACAGTAATATTGTAAAATATTGTTATAAATTAAAATAACCGTTTACTATTTGAATATATTTGTATTACCTTAGAATGAGCAGTTTCTGTCTACACACACCGCGGGTTAGGTTAGGGTTAGGCTTAGGTTACATTGAAATGCGCCGACATGTTTCTACCGTAGCCCTAAACGGACAAACGGATTTCGTTACTATGTTGCTCTTCGTGCAAGGAAGCAAGCTTAGTTCAGCGAATAAAACACTGACACAATTATGAACAAGTAACAATAATATTCGCAATAACATATAATTTTACCGAACAATTAAGTAAACATAATTTCTTAATTTATCCTTGTGAAGAAACCTCATTGCTGAACTGCTACTCTCTGCTGTCTCAGACGATGACATATTTTCTTCTCGGCCACCGTAACTTTTGTTGGTTGCAATTCGTAACCTCACCACTAGATGCCGCTAAAAATCACACACTGCACCTTTAAGAGTGTGTGCTGCAGTTATGTTGTCTCTTGCTTTAAATGCTTAAGCTCTTTAAAGAAGGTTGGATTCTGATTGCCTGTCAATGTTTTTGTTGTTGATCAGCTTTCATTATAGTTATGGTGTGGACTCTTTTACATTCTTTTACATTTAGACTTTTTCGTCATCCTTCTCGTAATAGTTATCCTTCAAATTAATGGGTCTTAACAAGCCTAATGCTCTTTAATATTCAGAACCAATGAGGTTCATTCTCGTGTTACGCAACACTTTGGAGCTTCCTCAAGAACCAATGAGGTTCATTCTCGTGTTACGCAACACTTTTGAGCTTCCTCAAGAACCAATGAGGTTCATTCTCGTGTTACGCAACACTTTTGAGCTTCCTCAAGAACCAATGAAGTTCATTCTCGTGTTACGCAACACTTTTGAGCTTCCTCAAGAACCAATGAAGTTCATTCTCGTGTTACGCAGCACGTTTGAGCTTCTGCAAGAGGTTCTGCAAGAGGTTCAATTTGATCATCATATAAAGCGATCAAGTCTTTTCAGAAAATTTGGACTAAACCACTCAATTTATATTTCAACTCAGTTTTACAACCTTTTTACAAACTTTTTGAACTATGTTGTAGTTGCGTAGCTGTGTATGGAGAGAACAGAAAGCTCTCAGATTGTTATTAAAAAATCTTCATTTGTGTTACGAAGATGAAGGTAAGTCTTACGGGTGAGTAATTGATGATGGAATTTTCATTTTTGGGTGAACTAACCCTTTAAGTGTGATCACTTAGAAAAATAATTAAACACCTCTAACTCAATAAGCAATGCAGTTGAAAGTATCATTCATGTTCGTCGCACAAATGATGTGGGATGAGTTACATGCCAAGTTTTGAAATAACTTGTAAAGTCCTTGTGAACTGGCTTGATTAGTTTTCCTCAATGTGTTTTAAAGAAATGGGACGTCAGGGCAGGACATATAAGTCAATGTAGTTTCCTTCCTTTTATAATATAGCCTAAAGCTAGAGTATTTATAATTATTACAGCTATTTATAATAATTACAGTATCTTTAATTCACAGGGGAGGGGACTCTCTTCTTCAAGAAAGCATTTGATTGGACACAATTTCTCCAGTGTGTAGTGAGTCATCAGTTTGTCTTTATATGATTTCAGAGTAGAAGATAATTCTTAACATATAAAGTTTTACTATCTCTGTTATGGGCTAATCTGAAAGGAACTTTGAGTGTTAATTCATTCAGTGTTTCTCATGACCATTTCTACTTCTGTTTTATGGATGCGGTAGATGAGCCAGTGTAAGCACTTTCCATTACTATCTGCAACGAAGATCTCCCCAGTATGTTTTTCTCTTCTTAGGATATCTCTGATCTTGGCAGTTGTCCAGCCAAGCTGTCATTTCAAGGCCTGCACCCTAAGACCACACTGATGTGGGGCGCACACTGGGGCATTCGTGCCTGGCATCTGCCAAACACGCTGAAAACTGTCAGCCGCTCGCTCTGTTTGTCAGTGAGTAATTGGCACACAGCGAAGCAGACACATGCAGGTGGCTGTCTGCGCTCGAAGGTACCTTCACTTCCCTCACTAGTGGCCCCCTGGGATGAGTTTGAGCCGGAGCCCCCGCTGCTTCAGGCTGTATTGTGTATACATTACAGCCAATATCCTGCTCTCCTCCACAAAGTTTAAGTGCCCGAATAAAAAATAATTGGCCGTCTGGAGTCGCACGTTATGACATATGTTTATTTCTTAGGTCTCGAACTTCATTTCTTAAAGAAGGACCGTTTCTTTTTGTTGTTTGTTTGTAACAGATGGCATTTGTTCAGAGGTCCTGCGAAAGCGGTGCCTCCCGCGGAACGGCGGAGTTAAAATTCAGCAGCATATGCGATTCAGCAGGGGTGTTAGTCACGCTATACTAGCCAAATCCCAAACAGGTTGTAAAATCAGGTCTGTCTCAAGTTCTTCTGTCTAGATCTCTGGAGTCAAAACAAAACAAAATTCTTTCTTGTGGTGTGCTAAGATTTGCAGAAGCTGGACAACTACTGGTTAGCTGTCAAAAAGGCATGGAAAGTTAGTGAGCAGAACACAGATTCTAGCGTGACGTGTCGTGTGGACAGTTGACAGGCCACACAGACACATTGGACTCTTGTTTTGTATTTTTTCAACCTATTGGATAATGGAAAACCCAATGGATGATGTGACAATCCCTTAGGCCCTGTTTACACCTGGTATTAAGATTAGTTTCGGTCGAATGGAGCACATGTAGATGAGGGAGACATTCCTGTTTACATCTGGGGGGTTTTCCCCACTTTTGACCACTTCTGAATCGATTATTCAAGGAAAGGGTCTATGGGCGACTAAATGCATGTGGGTTATTTTTAATCCTTTTATCTAATGGATTAAATAAGCTCTCCCAATTTACATGTGAGCGCAACTGAAGATAACAGAAAAAACATACGGAGAGCAGCAGCTTTCGTTTTTGCTCTGATAGCTGCAAGACCACAGCAAACGTACTGAGTGTGTGTTAGAAATAAGGAATGGTGAGAGAATGTTGTGCCTGGTACGTTTTTCATCTTCAAACCAAACTTGGGTCTTCAGCAGACAAAGTTGAAATCCAGTCTGGTTAGCGTTCTTTCCATAATGTTTACACATTAGGTCAGGAGGCAGAGAGTTGGTGGTATTTTGTGGCTGTTCGAACACATTCCACCACATGAGCGTCTACACTACGAAATCAATCCATTCGAATGCAACCCGATCTCACTGCAATTCGTACGAATTTTTCGAGGTGGCTAATTCTTACGAATTCATACGACCCTACTCGTACGACTAAGTATGATTTTTGCTAAATCGTGCATATTTTACGAGTTGCCCAATTTGTACGAATGGCCTACCCCTGACCCCGCCCCTAAACCTACCCATCACGTAGGTTTAGACAAATCATACAAATTCGTACGAGTTAGGTCGTATGAATTCGTACGAATTAGCCACCTTTTAATCACTCGTTCAAATTCATATGAATTGGTTGCGAGATAGTGTAGGTCGAATGCGTCTTACAAAGTGGGACTTGCAAACTCAAAACGTTTTAAATCCTGTTTACACCTGTATTTAGCTTTGTCCACTTGTAATCCAATCGGACAAAATGCATCTTACAGTTTTTCTGAATTGCTAAAACACATTTCTTGAAACCATCACTCACTTTCTCAAAACATTAAACACAAAACCAAAATTTCAAACAACATTCAGAGAACCTCTGACTCTTCTGGCAAAATCAAATAATAGCCTCAAAACAATTTTTTCTGTGCTCAAAATCAAACAATGCTTTCAGATCATACACACAGCGAGTCAATTTTATAAACACTACAGATCATTTATTAGACACTACATCAGAAAATGAAGAACAAAGAAAGCATGCAGTTACAGAAAAAAAGTCTATTGTGACAAAGTCAATTTTTTGCAATTACTGTATGTAAAAAAGTATAGTAATGACAACTTACAGTACAATATACAATAAATTGTATAATTTATGCACTGCAAGTATAGTATTGTACTGAATATTGTAGTAGGCCTATGTCTGTATATTCAACACTTGCATACTGTGAAAAACAGTAACCCAACGGCATAAGCAAAAAAGGTTACAGTAAAAAACTCTAAATGAAAAGCATGTTACAGTACACTCAGAAGAGTTGTGCAACTGCAAAATCAAGGTCAGTAAGAGAGATTTTATTCTGCTTCAGCATCATGTCTTCATGTTGATCTGGCCTGAGGACTTTGTCCACATCACAGACACTGTCATCTCAAGCAAAGGGAAAAACCCTAAAGCAGATCCAGCCTTGACAACATTCTCCACATCTGCTCTTCCTCGTCCTCCTACTCTTCCTCATTGTTCACCACCTCTTATACACATACCCTTCCTTCTCTCCCTCTTTTATTGTTTCCATCCATTGTTGGTATCATCATTCAGTGCAATATTTTGAGTCAATTTTGGCTCTGAATTGACAAGTATTACGTACAGTTGGTTTGGTCCCATCATTAGAAATAAGTGTGAACAATTTTGAGCCGTTGTGTGTAAATAATGACAACTGTGTTGTAGTTGTCTTTAACTTTTGCCTGCCAGTGTTTAGCGTTTTGAAACATAAGTGAATCGCAGTGCGAAATGTGTTTTAGCGAGTGAGAATATGTTTAGAGTTTTGCAAAAAGAGAGCATGAGATTTGCAAACCTGACCTTGTTTAATGTTTTACAGAAAGAGTGATTTATTCATTCTCAACAAATTGGTTTAGGCTATTGAGAAATTGGTTCAGAAAATGGGGTTTAGTGTTTTAGCAATTCAGAAAACCTGTAATACCAGGTGTAAACAGGGCCATAACACTAATTATTTCCTCTGCTTGCTTAGTTTTATGTTTTAGTGTTCCTCACAGACAGCCAAAGGCATAAACAAAGATGTCCTGCAGACTTTAGTTTTTTTTTTATTATGAACGTACACACAAAATTATGTCCATGATCAAAAGGGGAAAATCTTGAAAATCTAGATTAAAAGTATTTTAAATATATTTTGTTCATTGTAAAAAAAAAAAAAAATTAATTAAAATATTTTTTTAATTAATAAAGATCTTCTTGAATTAAAAGGTTTTTATATTTAGGCTATATTAGCGGTGGGCCGTTATCGGCGTTAACCTGCTACGTTAACGTGAGACTTTTATCGGGCGATAAAAAAAATATCTCCGTTAATCTATTCTCAAAGTTGGGTTGGGTTCATAAAATAGCTTTTTCGAATATCGTAATATTTTCGCGCAAATCGCGCAGCAGGGTATTTTCCTGTCAGGGACACAAGGTGTATATTTTTACATGTTACGTTGGGCGACGTTCCTCTCGTTACCGTATTTTCCGGACTATAAGTCGCTCCGGAGTATAAAGGCGCTTTTCCATTACCAGTACCAGCTCGACTCGACTCGACTCGCCTTGGCTCACCTCGACTCGGCTTGCTTTTCGTTCCGTTTTCCATTGCAGAAAGTATCGCCACAAATAGTACCCGGTCGTCATAGCGACGACTTTCGTTCCTCGTTGCCCCATCAAGCTCTCGCTGGATCCTCTCTTCGGCAACCAAACAAAGGAATGTCTGCACCTCCTCGTTTGACCACGGCGTATTCTTCCGAGTTGCCATAATAATAGTAGTAAGTTTAGTAACTATCTCTGGCTAAACTATTTAAAAAAGGCGGGGTTATTCTGGATACTCCATCTGGTGCGTGCAATGATGACGCAGTGAATAGTGACGATTCTCTCTGACCAATCAGCAGTCGGCATTGTTTTCACGTCACATTTTAGTATCGCCTTAGCTCGCTTAGAACCTCGCCGGAGGTGGTACGAAAAAAAGTACCCGAAAGCAGGTACAGGTACAACTTTTACACAGTGGAAAACCAAACAAAGGCGAGTCGAGTCGAGCCGAGCCGAGCTGGTACTGTGTAGTGGAAAAGCGCCATAAGTCGCATCAGCCCAAAAATGCGTCATGACGAGGAAAAAAACATATATAAGTCGCACTGGACTATAAGTCGCATTTATTTAGAAATTTATTTAACAAAATCCAAGACCAAGAAAAGGTTATTTAAACAGACTTTAATTCATTAAAACAGAAGGCATTTAAGTTATTCAGCTACACACAATAGCACAAAGAACAACAGGCTGAATATGTGTCCGGTATGTTGTTAACGTAACACATCAACAGTTAGCTACACAATAGCATAAAGAACATACCTGAGAGGCTGAGTAGGATCATATAAAATAAAAAAAACATAACAAGACAGCGAGTCCTACAGTTATCGGTAAAGCAATTTCACCAAGCTCCCGCGATCTTATTCCACATCACTGAAGAGAGATTTTTTCAGCGGTAAAACTAGCTGTAGTCTAGAGCGCATAGAGCGCTCTCTCGTGGCTGTAGACGGTAATGTCACCCCCAATTTTGGCAAATGATGCATTCACATCATACCACAAATACATCAAAAACTCGCAAATAATAATCTGGGGCCGTCAGCGATCCTGTGACGAGTAAATCTTGGTAATTTTGATATATAAGTCGCACCTGACTATAAGTCGCAGGACCAGGGTATGAGAAAAAGTGCGACTTATAGTCCGGAAAATACGGTACTTTACATGTTGTTAAATGAGTTTATTCTAAGCGCGCTGTATCTTTTTTATGGGCATGAGCGATGCTCAATTTACAAATGAATCACTCTTTTGGGTCGATTCTGTTCAAAGACTTCATCAAACAAGTTGGCAGTTCTGTCTAAATCGGTTCGCGAATCAGTTCTGTCCAGTTGCTCATGCACTGAATCACTGAAGCGCGTTCAATCACACTCGACTCGGAGTCGTAACAGGAAGATTTAAGAACATCAAGAGCTACAGTTTAGTCTAGTGAAAGCAAATCTGCAAATGCATCATATTTTTGCCAGAGATGAAGATCTTTATTAGTTGAACATCTTCGTAAGATGTCTGTGAATTAATTATTCCACAGGACGATACATTCGATTTCATTTCATTCAGGTAATACATTTTACAACCAAGCAGATTATTACGCCACGATAGCACTACTAAAAAGTATGACATTATCCGTTGGACATATACATTAACTTATAGGCTACCAAAAAAAAACGCTTCAGAGCGTCGGCGCACTGTCAAGGGTTAACAGGTTTAAGCTACCGTTGTGTACAGTTTATGAAATGAACACCCGCCATCCCGCGGGATGTGTGCGTATTGCGCAGAGGCATAGTCACACGAATAGTTTACATTGATTGAAACTAATTTGTTTAAGAGGAGGCTATTGCCGGTAAAGGCAGGTTCACATAAAATCATTATGACATTATTTTTTGATCTAATGAGCATCTGGTTTGGCGATGCAAAAACGGACTGTAGCTACGTCGTGCTTATTGTGTTTTCTTCTTCCAATTAGCCTAAGTTACTATGTTAAAAAAAAAACGACGAAAACATGTTACTTGTTCAATTAATAAACAGTTTGTTTGATGACAAATCGCTAAAGATGAAATTGGCCTCCCTTTCTGTCATTGTAATTGTGCGTTTTATTTATTTATTTTATTTTATTATTTTTTTGAACGATATTCGACTTTTGCTCCTCTATTGTCGAATGGCATTTTTGGCAGAAATTCACATCCCTACGCGAGGCAAACTATTCTCAAAGACTTACTTTTAGACATTATTTGGGTAGCACACATATTCTGAATGCCTTCGGCAGAATTCAAATGAGCCATTTTAATCTATATTAATTCCAAGATTCCAGTGAGATTAATCTAGATTAAAAAAATGAATCTATGCCCACCTCTAATTTATATATATATATATAAGGAAAGGATATATTATATAAGGATATATATTAATGAGGAAAAATAATCGATTATGCCGAATACTTGAGATTTTCTTTCTAAGAATTTCATCTGTTTGATGAGTTTTTTCCTCATTATGATATCATAACATTTTATCACCTTGACATTTTTTACTTCTTGCCCCTCAAAAATGAATTTTAATGCTAAAGTTAAAAACATGCTCATGTATTCAAGTCATTGTATTTATGAATGCCATTTTTAATGTATTTTTTATGTATAAAAAAAATTAATAGATAGTCGGAAAATAAGCCCACCAACCCAATAGAGCTACTGGTTGTGGGCAGCACAATTACACATATGCAGAATTGCAAAGGATTTATATGAGCCTCTTAAAAAGACTGAAATTCCTGGTTGCTCTCTAAAGTTTAAATTGATTTTCTTAGAGAACCAATGAATCATTATGAAATACATTTAATAGATATAAACTAGTTTAATGTACCCAAGATAATAGGAGACCCTGAAAAATTATCCATAGAAGAGGGTTGTCTTGCACCATTAAAAATGTGCTGTTATGTAAATCAGTCATTGCCAGGGTCTCTGCTGAAGCTGAAGATCATTGAACACGACGTTAGGATCTGCACCTATTTCTAGGGAATTTGCATTTCACATGTATTAGTACTGTTCACATTGAAACTGCGGCTTCCTTTAGTGCTCATGTCATTAAATCTGACCTACTTAAGTAATTGTCACAAACACAATATGCACTTTTCCCTCGGTTGATTTGATGAAAACATCATCTGCTTCAAAAGTAAATGTAAATTTGTACTCATGTACGCTGAATGTGTTTGGAAAAATGAAACGGAAATAGTTCATTCCACAATTACGAGTTGTTTTCTTACAGCGTCGCTGCGGATCAAAACTTTTATGTATGAAAATATACTGTATCATTATTATTAATGCTTGAATGATAAAAAGTATTTACCTGCTATATACCAGCTATGAAATAGAGGCATATTTAATTCTGGGAACAAAGTCATACATTCACTTTGTACACTTTTGATGGTTTCCTACAAGCTGAGTGGGGATTTCAGAGAAGCTCCTTGATTGCTTCAATAGCAGTAGTGTAGACTAAATTATAAAAAGCAGTAGGGTTTTGCAAATCATTAAAAAAGTCTCTTAATACTCTAATATGATTAAGCCGAAGCACCTTTTACACATTTCAACCAATTTGCATGTAAAGCGCATCTCTGCAAGAGGAGACAATGAGACCCATAGGAAACAGTGCTCTGTGTAATACGACAGCCCTGCTCTCCCGTTGACACTCAGTCAAATCAGGTCATTGGAAAGCCAGAGCAGTGGGTTTCCCTGCTGAGTCCTGTGAGCCAATCAACTCGAACCTCTCAGAGGCATAAATGTGATCCGTAGCTTAACAAACGTCCCTCCACAGCTGCTTGACAGTTAAGTTGTACTTAAGAAAATTGTGTTGAGGGTTCGCGAGGCTCTCGTACCATCTAGTGTCCAATGAAAAAGAAAAACAGCAATGATATCTAACAATGGCCTGTCTTTTTACATGATATTTACCCTATACCTGATTGGACTGGGCTCTGTGTTGTACACAAGGGAAAATATCCATGCTAAAAAGTCTCTTCTCATGAATGGGGTCGACGCTAAACAGTGTTTTTATGTGACGGCCCTTATAAAGGTTTGCTTCCCACTAGAGAATTTCGGTCTGGTGCATAACCTTGCGGTTAAAAGAGAACTCACAGAGTTAGCTGATGTGAGATCGAGGGGAGTATCTGAAATCTCATTAATCTTGTTATTTTTTTACATAACATTGTAAATGTGTTCCAAGGGCAGGAAAATGTGAACGCTTCCTGATGTGGAGAGCGTTTGTGGACATGCAATCGCTTTCCCAACTGCTATTTGTAATGTAGACGCCCATTCGCCTGGCCCTCGGGACTGCCACATGTGGAATGGCACTCTGGGGCACCAGAAAGAAACTCTTAGCGGCTTTATACAACAGTCCCAGGCGGGCAATCAGAGCTCAGACTGTGGATTATGGTCTCACTAAAAAAGTGATCTTTGGTACGGTGTCTGTAGGAGCTTTTTCACACTGTTAAAATGCAATAAAGTTCATTGCAGCAGGTGCTGTGTAGTCTGGGAATATGGAATAGAGAAGGTTGTGTTCCCTTTCAGTCGATAACGTCGGACGTAGTCGACGCGACTGAAATGGGATCACGCTAGGGAGCCTATCATCTTCGAGTACTATTGAACGAGCCAATGTAATTGGCGTGCGTGATTCGCATCACACACTCCGCCCCCGCGGCGCGGGTATAAATACGGAAGTGGATGCACGCACTAGTTGCCTTTCGCTTCGGAGCCGATCGTTTGATGTCTCTGAGAGTGCTGTTGTCTACAACGAGCGAGTGTGTCGGTGTTCTTCAGGAAGACTCTCCCAGTGCTGGTGTTCTACAGCGCGAGTGCAGCGGTGATCGCGAGCTTTGAGCTCTCAACTGCTGTTTTAACAGCAACAAATTTCTAAATGTTTGTGTGTGTTGATGGCTGGTTAGAGGGCGGAAAAGTGAGTGCTTCACTGTTTCAGTTCTCTGTTCAGTGTTGCCGCGGTCATTTCCCTGTGTGCTCCGGCACTGGTGACGGTCCTATTTTCTGAAAGAGCAACACGGGTGCGTTTGCGTCTTTTTCAAGATGTCATTCCGCCCGTGCGTTTCTGGGTGCGGTCGTTCCCTGTCTCTCTCTGATGGTCACAACTGTTGTGTCACGTGTTTGGCTTACAGCACGCTGAGACAGCTTTTGTGGACAGCTCATGTTTTCACTGTGGGAACATGACTGTCGCAGTGTTGAGGGCGAGACTCGCCTTCGTTCGCGGAGAGCGAGTCCCCATTACCATGCCCCACCCTCGGGTGCTGTGTGGGATGGGTGACCGGAGGATAGTGTTGGATGTCCCGCCCGGTAACCATTCCCTGTGGGCTCCTCACTCCTCCCTTCCACTGCAACCACTGGAGCCTCCGGTGTTTTCTGCTGGTCCATCTGTAATGGGTGGGCCAGCGGTTTCACTCGGGGCTCCCCTGGAGGACAGGACGCCGATTGCAGCATCAGAGGGTGAGCTGACTTCTGGAGATGATGACTCGGCTGCATTGTCTCCCTCCGGGAGTTCAATGTTGCCCGAGCCGGATCCAGAATTATCAGCTATGCTGAAACGGGCCGCCGAGGCTGCCGGGCTCGAGTGGAACCTCCACCGTGTCCCGTTCAGTCTCGGTTGGAATCTGGAGTTTGGTATCTTGGGGCGGGCCGCGCTGGTTCTCAGCTCGCCGCCCCAGTGCCTTTCTTTCCCGAAATGCATGGAGAGCTTATCAGGTGGTGAACAGCATCTTTCTCTGCCAGAAACTGCCTGAATAGCTTTTCCCCCTCATTACCCTTGATGGAGGAACGGTGAAGGGTTGCGAGGTGTCCCTCCATTGGAGCGGTCTGTCGACACAGGTGCACCTGTGTCCGGCGGCCGCTGCCTTTTGGGGGGATCCTCGTCTCCCCCCTAAGGCCTGTGAGTTTCGTCCGTTCCGACGGGCAGAGCTTACAAAGCCTGTGGGCAAGCCCCTTCCTCTTGCGTGCCATGGCGTTGCTGCAGGCTAGGGCACCCATGGCATGCACGAGGGTAATCCAGACCGTGCGCTCATAGGTGAGCACCGCACTGCATCCGACCTCACCCTCCGGGGTACGGGTGTCGTAGCGTGCGTGATCGGTCTGGCGATGTCCACCTTGGTGGTCCAGTAGCGCCTTCGTTGGCTCAGCCTGGTTGGTATGGCGGATGCGGACAAGGTTCGGTTCCTGGTCTCCCCAATTTCCCAGGTTGGGCTGGTCGGCGACGCGGTGGAGAACTGCATCAAACAGTTCTCTGCCGCTCAAGCGCAGACGGAGGTCATCCGGCACATCCTGCCCCGGTGGCCAGCTGCTGCCTCCACCCGCCGCCGGTGGCAGCTCCTCCGCCTGCTCGTCGCCGTGGGCGTTCTCCGGCCGCCGCTCCTGCTGGCCCTCCGCAGCAGCCTCCACCCAGGCCTCAGCAGGGAGCCGGCCGCAGTAGAGACGCCCAGCCCGCTCCAGGCGCTGCCAAGCCAGGTGGCAAGCGACAGCGAAAGCGTTCCGGAGCGGGCCGCCCAGGAATGGATGAGATGCTCTTGGAGTGGCACGATCACTCCCTCCCCCCGAGTGAGGGCCGGGTGGAGCCTTTGTTTGTGTGTGTGTCTGTTCCGCCGCTGGCTCCCTAAGAAAAAAAAAAAAAAAAAAGCGGAGCAAGCGGTACCCACACTTCAAAGAGAGAGCAATTTCATCTGTTCCTGGGTCCCAAGAGGGCCAGTCTGGCGGGTGTGACCCTGTATAGCCTTACACCCCTCAGCTCCCCCTTGGTCGCCAGCAGGCAGCTTGGTGCGTTCGAGGACCCGGTCATCCGCCTTCTCACGCGCCCCCTGCCGCTTGTGGAGACAGGTAAGTGTTGCACAGCACACTAACACCACTCTCTCTACTTTGCTGCCCCACCTCAGGCTCGGCTACCCCGCTCAAGTCAGTGATAGTCATCACATTAGGTGTTGAGCAGACGTGCTCCTGAAAATTCAGTGATATTCATCACACCGAGTGTTGAGCAGTGCTCCTGACTTGTGCGTGCTTATCTTATCCTGCTGGCGAAGGATTTGATATAGCCGCTCCTCCAGCCGGTACGAAGGCCAGTTGTAAACTCGTTCTTCGTGCTACTAGGTGGTGGGTCGTGACCATCTTGGCCCAAGATTGGTCTGCAGCTTTGACCTGAAAGACATGTGCTTCAGATCTCTACCTCCCGCACCGCAGGCCATCCTGTGTGTTGCGTCTAAGGGTGGAGTATCAGTACAGTGTCCTTCCCCTCGAGTGCTCCAGAGCCCGTTGGGTCTTCAGGTCAACTGGAAGAGAGTAATCTCGCCCACGGGCTGAGTATCTCTTTTCTAGTTTTGGAGAGGTACTCGGTCCAACATGTCTCTCCAATGAGAATGTGTTCAGCTGGTGTTGAAGTGAGAAAGGGTCCCACTGAAAGAACTTTCAGAGGCTCCTGGGGTATATGGTAGTCGCAGCCTTTGGCTCCCTCCATATGTGACCGCTTCAGCGCTAGCTTCACGATCGAGTCCCGAGGTGACCGTGGCAGAGCAGCTCACCCTGTGTGACTATAGTTCATCCCGGTCTGCTGCCAAACCCTCTTCAACAGAGCGGCCATGTACAAGGGGCGTGTTTTAACGGGGGCCTGGGCGACCCCCGACTACACGGGCATTCGTGCCTCGAGTTGTTAGACATTGCGACCGTTGCGCAAGCTTCCCCTGCATGTCACAAACTCACCCGTCACCTCCTCCTTGGAGTCAGACGCTTCTGAGGGCGCCTTATTCCACTCCTCCCGCTTACTCAATCGTGCCGCCATCGAGCCTCACGACAGTTATAGCCAGGGCAAGTGGAGACTCCATCCCCTGGGTCCGGCTGGGTCATGACCATTCCGGGGCCGCTCAGTTGCCCCCCCGGTTTTATTTTTCCGCCAGTGTTTGGGTAAACCGAGCGGACTACCCTTGGACAAACACTGGGACTCAGCGGCCCCAGGGGCCCGCAGAAATGCGTTTAACCCCAGTGAGCCTTCTAAAAGTGACTGCGACTCATGGTCGCCTTGCGCCTGCAAGTCAGTGAAATCATCACTCTTCATGTTGTGCAGATTTGCTCCTGAAACTCAGTGAAGTTCATCGCACTCTGGTGTTGAGCAGCAATGCTCCTGTAGCTCAGTGAGTCCATCACAGGTAGCTCAGTGAATTCATCACACGCAGTGCTGAGCAGAAATGCTCCTGGTGCTCAGTGAAGTTCCTCGCACTCAAGTGTTGAGCAGAAATGCTCCTGAAGCTCAGTGAGTTTATCACACTCAGGTGTTGAGCAGTAATGCTCCTGAAGCTCAGTGAACTTGTCACACTCAAGTGCTGAGCAGAAATGCTCCTGTCGCTCAGTGAGGTTCTTCGTACTCAAGTGTTGAGCAGAAATACTCCTGAAGCTCGGTGAGTTTATCACACTCAGGTGTTGAGCAGGAATGCTCCTGAAGCTCAGTGAACTTGTCACACCCAAGTGCTGAGCAGAAAATGCTCCTGAAGCCCAGTGATCTTCACATGTTGTGTTGAGCAATGCTCCTGTCTTTTGCGCCCGTCACTTGCACCTACGTGCCATGTCAGGAGAGGAACAGGTCTTCATAGTTGCCCCTCATTGGCCCAACTAGACCTGGTTCCCTTCAACAGCCTTCCTGACTTCCCCTGGAAACTCTTTCGGGGACGGGGCACGATGGCACACGCGTTCTTCCCCCGGAGATTCCGGGCGGTCTTACATCTGAACGCGGAGGTTCAGGTGGCTATTACAAGAACATGTGTTAGTTACCATCACTTCTGCGAGCACCCCCTAGAATTGGGTAGCGTGCTTACGCCTTTAGAAGTGGAACCTAGTCGTTGAGTGCGTCTTCTCCCCTGAGGAGATCCTGAAAGCTTTCGATCACTTCAGTGCTCTCTTTCCTGCAAAATGGGTTGCAGTAGGGTGTTTTCCTAAATCACCCTCAAAATGATGTTGCCTCGGTGTTTAAACGACGCTCATCGTGTTGCAGAAGTATGCAGAAGCACGTTCTGATCGTCAGGTTCCTGAGGAGCAAGGTCTTGTAAATCCTTGTGTCCCTCTTTATCCTCTTGGGCCTTGTCCCTGGTGCGACTGCACTGCAGAGACTGCCCCTGAGCCACTGCAGGTAGTGAGTTAAAAATTCTGTTATATCAGTTCTCCTGCTCGCGTGGTCTCTACTAGAGGGTAGGGACTTGCTCGCTTTCGGTCAACGTATTGTGCCTGGAGTCTGGGCCGGCTAACTCTCACAAGCTGAGACCCCGGCTCGGATTGTGCCCAAGGTTCCTACCTCTCCCGTAATAGGAGCAGGTGGTGAGCCTGCAAGCGCTGCCCTGGAGGAGGCAGATCCAGCCCTGGCTTCTCTGTCCGATTCGCTTGGACGTGTACAGAATGCAAGTCATAGACCTCAGACCAGCTCTTCAAATATCTGTTGGAATTCAGCAGAGAGGGAAGGCTGTTTCCATGCAAAGTTGCACTTAGTGCTTGCCTTCATTTCGGCAAAGATCCGAGATGCAACATGTCCACTTAGGTGTTGAGCTCCTCTATGATGAGTGTAAAGTGCTCCGCCTGGGCGTTGACGATATACTTTGCTAAACAGATTCTAGAGTTGGGGGCTGGACGACACCTAGTTGAACCGCTGCTTCCCGTGGGCTCCCTTCTCATGAAGCCAGTTTCACCGTGAGCCCGGTTCAAGTGTCGGCTTGCGGCGCCATTCCCCTCCTATAGACTGGATACGTGCGCCTTTCTACTCCAGTTGAGTTCCCTTAAAATTGAACCCTGTTGAGTTCCTCCACACCCCTCCGACGTCGGACGTGCGGAACGTCTGGTGTTAGGCCTACCACTCGTAAGCAGTGTGGAACCTGTGTTAGGCTGGGTCCATATGTTGCGGTCCCTTCGGTGACCCCATATGTGTATTCTTCCACGATACGGCTCCCTGCGGTGAGCCCGTGTCTTCCCTCGGCAGAGTCTCTCTGCCGTCACTGTCCGGTGTGTCTCCCCCCGTCTTAGGCTGGAGCCACCCCAGTGACATTCCATATGTTAGACTGCCCGGTTTCCGCCCAGTTCATATGTGTATTCTCCACATTTCCTCCCTCGGGTTGGATGTGGCTTCCGCAGCGTCCCTTCCTTCCAACGTACGGGGAACGCTTTCCCAGTGGTCCTGTAGGAACAGCAGTGACTTCCCTGGCCTAAGCCCTGTCCTTCCCCGCCTTAAGTTTGCGGGGGCATCAGGAGGCTTTGGTTTAGGCACTGGAAGGTGGCAGCGTTAGTGGCGTGTTCAATGGTTGATCCCATTTCAGTCGCGTCGACTACGTCCGACGTTATCGACTGAAAGGGAACGTCCTGGTTGCGTATGCAACCCACCGTTCCCTGAAGGAGGGAACGGAGGACGTAGTCCCCTTGCCACTACCGCTGGACCACCGCTGACCCCGGGTTACTCTCGGCTCCTCAGCGAAAAGCAACTAGTGCGTGCATCCACTTCCGTATTTATACCCGCGCCGCGGGGGCGGAGTGTGTGATGCGAATCACGCACGCCAATTACATTGGCTCGTTCAATAGTACTCGAAGATGATAGGCTCCCTAGCGTGATCCCATTTCAGTCGCGTCGACTACGTCCTCCGTTCCCTCCTTCAGGGAACGGTGGGTTGCATACGCAACCAGGACGTTCCCTTTGGTGGGTACAGACTAGACTTGATATAATAATTTAGGTTTCCTGAAGTCCAGCTGAACACTGTTATAAAGTTCAAGGAATATATCCCAAATGATCAACTGAACTAAGGTCTGAACAGTACTAAGTTAAGTGCAGTGCTACCATACAGAAAATACACTTTCACTGGCATCAGGTACAAGGCACTAACAATTGGATACAGAGGAATCATTTGATGTGCAAGCTCCAATCTTCGCTCACTTCTGCACGTTTTAGTCTGTGATCAGCCTTGAGCCTTGGGATACCAACGACAAATGTATTTATTTTGTTGAATGACGGATGTGTTCACACTTGTACTTCGATTTGCTTGGTTCATTTGGTCCAGATAGTGCCATTTTAACACTGATCCTAAAAACACCAAAACTAAAGGCACGGGAATGTGAACACAACCTGATTGGTCGGCTTTTATTTTGTATATTTGGTGACGGAACTTACCGAACAACCAAAACAATGCTGTGTGCTGGGCTAAATGCGCTCATTGTATCTGCATATGTAGTGGGACGTACAGTGTCGTTTTTTTTAATTCAATGCTCGCGAGTAATGTAGTGTCCAATTATATTCGGCAAGGGAGCGTTTAAAAGGGTATCCACGTCTCAGGCCCTCCTTTGATAACCACGCTCCTGTGTGTCCTTTTGTAGGTGGTTAAATTCATTAATATTTATATTTCCCTGTTTAACAGGGTTGCGCAGTCAGCTCCATATCTAGAGGTAGTACACTCCTCTTAAGGTCCTGCTACACATAGATACAGTTGTATAGCATACACAGGTGAAACTCGAAAAATTTGAATATCGTGTTATTATTTTGATGATTATGGCTTACAGTTTATGAAAACCCCAAATTCAAAATCTCAGAAAATTAGAATATTACATGAAATCAATAAAAAAAAGGGTTTTAAATACAGAAATGTCGACCCTCTGAAAAGTATCATGCATTAGTACATTTACATTTATTCATTTAGCTGACGCTTTTATCCAAAGCGACTTACCATTGCTATATATGTCAGAGGTCGCACGCCTCTGGAGCAACTAGGGGTTAAGTGTCTTGCTCAGGGACACATAGGTGTGTCACAGTGGATTCGAACCCGAGTCTCTCACACCAAAGGCATGTGTCTTATCCACTGCGCCATCACCACCCTAGTATATAGTATATATATATATATATATATATATACTAAATATATTAGTTTCACCTTTTAATTTGAATTACTGAAATACACAAACTTTTGCACGATATTCTAATTTTTCAAGTTTCACCTGTATGGTATCTTGACCAGCGGACCAGCAGGAATCCCTCCGTCACACAAACAAAGATCTGCAGCGAGGAGACAATGTTGTTCTGATGCCTGTACTAAACCACGATGAGAAAACTCACGACTATGGGGACGTATGCTTGAGCATTTTGTCTTTTTTAGGATCGCATCTTGTAACATCATGTCCCGTTTCTGGTTCGTTTACATGTCTTTTGTTCGTTTGGAAGTGGTCTCGGTCCGCTTGTTTGGTACACTCCAGGGTTCGGATGGCAGCGTTCACACTTATTCAAATGAACCGCACTAACAGAGGAGTCGCACCATGGTTCGTTTTAATCGATCCAAACATGTCAAGTGTGAACATACCCTAAGTGAATGGTGACCATTAAAGTAAAACTTTCAGTTTAATTTCCTTAATTTCAGCCTGTTCTTCGAGCCTTATCTCATTGTTATTCTTACGTATTTGCATGCACAATTTAAACATACTTTTTTTTTTTTTTACAAACACTGTGACTATACAATTTTTAAGATTTTTAAAATTTCTAAAACTTGGCAAACATAAATACTGTCCATTTTAAGGATCCTTCATATCAATATTATAATTATATTTATAAAGATACATTTTACTGTTGTATAGATAAACCAACCCAACTCAACCTAACTACTGCTCAACAACATAACAATAAGCCGATAAACTTACAGTGATCATTTTACTTATAATATACTGTAATATAGAAATTTGTAATCATTTTAAGATAGTAAAGCAATGGAATTCTTTGCAGTGAGTTGAATGCAGCAAATGTCAAATTAGTGTTAAATAAATGTAATGACATTGAACATTTAATTCATCTCAACAATTTAAATGCAATAAAATCTGCCTTTTAATTGAATTAATTCAGTGTTCTATGAACCTAAAAAGATTTTTGATGAACTTTATTTTGTCATTTTGAAGCTTGACAGCCACTGGTCCTCATCCACTTTGATGTGAAAAGAAGCTCGGACATGCTGCTAAATTTCTTCTTTTGTGTTCCACAGGAGAAATAGGTCACATGGGTTTGGAACAACATGACGGTGAGGAAATCATGTCAGAATTATGTTTTTAGGTGAACTATCCCTTTAAAACATTTTCACTATACTTACTTCTACTGTATGTACTATTGTAGCTTGCACTTCTCTGAGCAATTCTGGAACTTAATATAGCCTTGCGCCACTTCTCATGCTACTCTCTAATGTATTCCTAAATTTTTAATGTAAATATGTTATAGTTAATAGCTTATTCACTGATCCAACCCTTTAGTTATGCGGCAACTTTGCCTGCCAACCACCGACCATAGCTATTCTGCTTGATTTTCTTCAAACGATAGGCAGTCTTACCATATTAGCTTTGACACACATGGAGATGGGAACGAGAGGTAAAACATACTCTGTTGATGCACATCTTAAGGCCGTCAGACACCTCATCAGGTGGTATTGATTTAGCCAAGCCGCACTGACTAAACACCAGTCTTATGGCATGCAGCCCCTCGTCATTAAGCTCTTGTCCCGAGTTGTGTAGCCCTCTTGAGTAAGCCGCCAGTTCTGCCCCATACGCGCTCATTCTGTCCCGTTAAGTCACGGCGACGACCCCCTGCTGGTGATAATAGGGGTGAAAATCAGGTCTGGGCATCAACATACATCTCATCCCTCAGGTGTTAGCCTGCTGGTAATGAGGACAGCCGCTGTTTCCCCCCCACACACTTCCTATCCCATCACACACACGCATACACACAGCCAAATGAGAAGAGGAAGGAGCTGTGCTGTTCTCTGCACCTGTTTTGAGCTTGATTGGAGGATTGTCTGCTGAGATGAGCTCCACATGGCACCCAATTACGTTCCTGGTGCATTTTTCATGGTAGCAGTTTTGTTTGTATTCATGTCAGAGTTCAGTTGTACTGGTCTGATAAATGCCGCTCTGGCTGGTCGTTACCATATATTTATTCAGGTTCAATAGAAAGGTGCATGTTCAACATCCGTGCGGAACAACACCCCTGGAAGCAGACGGATCAATATTTGAATTGCTAAACAAATGGACATTTTCACAGCAGCAGTCTAGGACGAAAATTATTCGTAGGGTGCAAATTGCTTCTGCACTGACCATCTGACCTTTGACCTTGCTCATTTAGAGCACCTGTGTGATCTGAATGCAGCTTCAGCTCTTATTAATCAAAATGGTCCCAGAGCAATTTGATGAGGAATTGTGTTATATTTGAATTAGTCTTTAATTCGGCTCAAGAAAAGAAAAAAAACTTCTTCTTTTTTTATGAATGGATGGTGGATGGAACAAAAATTTCAGTAAGATTTCCCCTCAAAGGAAGTCAAAACAAAATGTTGAGTGTGAACTTTTAACTTGCGCTGAACAGATGCTTGCGAACAGAAGTTGTTTGCCTAAGGAGGTAACCATAGCAACACAAGTTTGTTGGAGCATTTTCCATTGTAGTTATCTAGCATTTTATTATAGATTGTATTTTTGTAAAAAAATAAATAAATAAATAAAAATGTTAAAAAAACTTGCAAATAGTGCTACTTGTGGCAGCTAAGGTCATTTCAGGAAATAATTCAGGAAAGTAATTTCCAAATGTATGGAAGCCCACTCAGAGATGGGTTTTTGGCTAGATGCAAGAAAACATGACGTGACACATCCTATTGACCCTGTTCACATTTCCAGGTTTCTCAGAAGTGGAAGTCGTCATAGTTGGGTAAACTTCTATAGCAGTGAATGAGAGACTACATTAAATATATATTTGTGTGTTCCCATTTGCTCAAATAGCAAAAGAACAACCTCACAACAGTGTTTTCACAACTTTCAAAAAGAGTCAAAAAGAAAAATAGAGAGAGATTGATAATAGCGGTCAGAAGAGAGAAAGATCAAAGATGTCAAATTTACCGTCACAGCAACTGTATTAGAAACATCCTCACAACACTGTAACTAGTTTTTTTGTAATGCTGATGAACATCTGTGAAAAAGGTCCAGAAGCTACTTTTGTGCTCAGTCAAACTGCTTTAAAACTGCTGTAAAGCATCTAGTAAAATATACTATCAGATATTGTTCACTGAATGTCATTATAGGACAGAAAATAGTTGCAAAAAGCTAGAACTTGTGAATTGAGTTGCTAGCTAAAGAGGGACGTCCGCTGTCTAGTGGAGCCAGATCGCACTTACATCCGCAAGCGTGTCAAGTAATAAAAAATGACATTCTGATTAATTGCGGGTGGGTCGCGGGTGGATAATATGTGTATGTGAGTGTGTTGCTGAAATCTGATTGATTGATGCTGTTTGGCGGGGGAACGTCCTGGTTGCGTATGCAACCCACCGTTCCCTGAAGAAGGGAACGGAGGACGTAGTCGACGCGACTGAAATGGGATCACGCTAGGGAGCCTATCATCTTCGAGTACTATTGAACGAGCCAATGTAATTGGCGTGCGTGATTCGCATCACACACTCCGCCCCCGCGGCGCGGGTATAAATACGGAAGTGGATGCACGCACTAGTTGCTTTTCGCTGAGGAGCCGAGAGTAACCCGGGGTCAGCGGTGGTCCAGCGGTAGTGGCAAGGGGACTACGTCCTCCGTTCCCTCCTTCAGGGAACGGTGGGTTGCATACGCAACCAGGACGTTCCCTTTCAGTCGATAACGTCAGACGTAGTCGACGCGACTGAAATGGGATCAACCATTGAACACGCCACTAACGCTGCCACCTTCCAGTGCCTAAACCAAAGCCTCCTGATGCCCCCGCAAACTTAAGGCGGGGAAGGACAGGGCTTAGGCCAGGGAAGTCACTGCTGTTCCTACAGGACCACTGGGAAAGCGTTCCCCGTACGTTGGAAGGAAGGGACGCTGCGGAAGCCACATCCAACCCGAGGGAGGAAATGTGGAGAATACACATATGAACTGGGCGGAAACCGGGCAGTCTAACATATGGAATGTCACTGGGGTGGCTCCAGCCTAAGACGGGGGGAGACACACCGGACAGTGACGGCAGAGAGACTCTGCCGAGGGAAGACACGGGCTCACCGCAGGGAGCCGTATCGTGGAAGAATACACATATGGGGTCACCGAAGGGACCGCAACATATGGACCCAGCCTAACACAGGTTCCACACTGCTTACGAGTGGTAGGCCTAACACCAGACGTTCCGCACGTCCGACGTCGGAGGGGTGTGGAGGAACTCAACAGGGTTCAATTTTAAGGGAACTCAACTGGAGTAGAAAGGCGCACGTATCCAGTCTATAGGAGGGGAATGGCGCCGCAAGCCGACACTTGAACCGGGCTCACGGTGAAACTGGCTTCATGAGAAGGGAGCCCACGGGAAGCAGCGGTTCAACTAGGTGTCGTCCAGCCCCCAACTCTAGAATCTGTTTAGCAAAGTATATCGTCAACGCCCAGGCGGAGCACTTTACACTCATCATAGAGGAGCTCAACACCTAAGTGGACATGTTGCATCTCGGATCTTTGCCGAAATGAAGGCAAGCACTAAGTGCAACTTTGCATGGAAACAGCCTTCCCTCTCTGCTGAATTCCAACAGATATTTGAAGAGCTGGTCTGAGGTCTATGACTTGCATTCTGTACACGTCCAAGCGAACGGACAGAGAAGCCAGGGCTGGATCTGCCTCCTCCAGGGCAGCGCTTGCAGGCTCACCACCTGCTCCTACTACGGGAGAGGTAGGAACCTTGGGCACAATCCGAGCCGGGGTCTCAGCTTGTGAGAGTTAGCCGGCCCAGACTCCAGGCACAATACGTTGACCGAAAGCGAGCAAGTCCCTACCCTCTAGTAGAGACCACGCGAGCAGGAGAACTGATATAACAGAATTTTTAACTCACTACCTGCAGTGGCTCAGGGGCGGTCTCTGCAGTGCAGTCGCACCAGGGACAAGGCCCAAGAGGATAAAGAGGGACACAAGGATTTACAAGACCTTGCTCCTCAGGAACCTGACGATCAGAACGTGCTTCTGCATACTTCTGCAACACGATGAGCGTCGTTTAAACACCGAGGCAACATCATTTTGAGGGTGATTTAGGAAAACAGCCTACTGCAACCCATTTTGCAGGAAAGAGAGCACTGAAGTGATCGAAAGCTTTCAGGATCTCCTCAGGGGAGAAGACGCACTCAACGACTAGGTTCCACTTCTAAAGGCGTAAGCACGCTACCCAATTCTAGGGGGTGCTCGCAGAAGTGATGGTAACTAACACATGTTCTTGTGATAGCCACCTGAACCTCCGCGTTCGGATGTAAGACCGCCCGGAATCTCCGGGGGAAGAACGCGTGTGCCATCGTGCCCCGTCCCCGAATCCAGGGGAAGTCAGGAAGGCTGTTGAAGGGAACCAGGTCTAGTTGGGCCAATGAGGGGCAACTATGAAGACCTGTTCCTCTCCTGACATGGCACGTAGGTGCAAGTGACGGGCGCAAAAGACAGGAGCATTGCTCAACACAACATGTGAAGATCACTGGGCTTCAGGAGCATTTTCTGCTCAGCACTTGGGTGTGACAAGTTCACTGAGCTTCAGGAGCATTCCTGCTCAACACCTGAGTGTGATAAACTCACCGAGCTTCAGGAGTATTTCTGCTCAACACTTGAGTACGAAGAACCTCACTGAGCGACAGGAGCATTTCTGCTCAGCACTTGAGTGTGACAAGTTCACTGAGCTTCAGGAGCATTACTGCTCAACACCTGAGTGTGATAAACTCACTGAGCTTCAGGAGCATTTCTGCTCAACACTTGAGTGCGAGGAACTTCACTGAGCACCAGGAGCATTTCTGCTCAGCACTGCGTGTGATGAATTCACTGAGCTACCTGTGATGGACTCACTGAGCTACAGGAGCATTGCTGCTCAACACCAGAGTGCGATGAACTTCACTGAGTTTCAGGAGCAAATCTGCACAACATGAAGAGTGATGATTTCACTGACTTGCAGGCGCAAGGCGACCATGAGTCGCAGTCACTTTTAGAAGGCTCACTGGGGTTAAACGCATTTCTGCGGGCCCCTGGGGCCGCTGAGTCCCAGTGTTTGTCCAAGGGTAGTCCGCTCGGTTTACCCAAACACTGGCGGAAAAATAAAACCGGGGGGGCAACTGAGCGGCCCCGGAATGGTCATGACCCAGCCGGACCCAGGGGATGGAGTCTCCACTTGCCCTGGCTATAACTGTCGTGAGGCTCGATGGCGGCACGATTGAGTAAGCGGGAGGAGTGGAATAAGGCGCCCTCAGAAGCGTCTGACTCCAAGGAGGAGGTGACGGGTGAGTTTGTGACATGCAGGGGAAGCTTGCGCAACGGTCGCAATGTCTAACAACTCGAGGCACGAATGCCCGTGTAGTCGGGGGTCGCCCAGGCCCCCGTTAAAACACGCCCCTTGTACATGGCCGCTCTGTTGAAGAGGGTTTGGCAGCAGACCGGGATGAACTATAGTCACACAGGGTGAGCTGCTCTGCCACGGTCACCTCGGGACTCGATCGTGAAGCTAGCGCTGAAGCGGTCACATATGGAGGGAGCCAAAGGCTGCGACTACCATATACCCCAGGAGCCTCTGAAAGTTCTTTCAGTGGGACCCTTTCTCACTTCAACACCAGCTGAACACATTCTCATTGGAGAGACATGTTGGACCGAGTACCTCTCCAAAACTAGAAAAGAGATACTCAGCCCGTGGGCGAGATTACTCTCTTCCAGTTGACCTGAAGACCCAACGGGCTCTGGAGCACTCGAGGGGAAGGACACTGTACTGATACTCCACCCTTAGACGCAACACACAGGATGGCCTGCGGTGCGGGAGGTAGAGATCTGAAGCACATGTCTTTCAGGTCAAAGCTGCAGACCAATCTTGGGCCAAGATGGTCACGACCCACCACCTAGTAGCACGAAGAACGAGTTTACAACTGGCCTTCGTACCGGCTGGAGGAGCGGCTATATCAAATCCTTCGCCAGCAGGATAAGATAAGCACGCACAAGTCAGGAGCACTGCTCAACACTCGGTGTGATGAATATCACTGAATTTTCAGGAGCACGTCTGCTCAACACCTAATGTGATGACTATCACTGACTTGAGCGGGGTAGCCGAGCCTGAGGTGGGGCAGCAAAGTAGAGAGAGTGGTGTTAGTGTGCTGTGCAACACTTACCTGTCTCCACAAGCGGCAGGGGGCGCGTGAGAAGGCGGATGACCGGGTCCTCGAACGCACCAAGCTGCCTGCTGGCGACCAAGGGGGAGCTGAGGGGTGTAAGGCTATACAGGGTCACACCCGCCAGACTGGCCCTCTTGGGACCCAGGAACAGATGAAATTGCTCTCTCTTTGAAGTGTGGGTACCGCTTGCTCCGCTTTTTTTTTTTTTTTTTTCTTAGGGAGCCAGCGGCGGAACAGACACACACACAAACAAAGGCTCCACCCGGCCCTCACTCGGGGGGAGGGAGTGATCGTGCCACTCCAAGAGCATCTCATCCATTCCTGGGCGGCCCGCTCCGGAACGCTTTCGCTGTCGCTTGCCACCTGGCTTGGCAGCGCCTGGAGCGGGCTGGGCGTCTCTACTGCGGCCGGCTCCCTGCTGAGGCCTGGGTGGAGGCTGCTGCGGAGGGCCAGCAGGAGCGGCGGCCGGAGAACGCCCACGGCGACGAGCAGGCGGAGGAGCTGCCACCGGCGGCGGGTGGAGGCAGCAGCTGGCCACCGGGGCAGGATGTGCCGGATGACCTCCGTCTGCGCTTGAGCGGCAGAGAACTGTTTGATGCAGTTCTCCACCGCGTCGCCGACCAGCCCAACCTGGGAAATTGGGGAGACCAGGAACCGAACCTTGTCCGCATCCGCCATACCAACCAGGCTGAGCCAACGAAGGCGCTACTGGACCACCAAGGTGGACATCGCCAGACCGATCACGCACGCTACGACACCCGTACCCCGGAGGGTGAGGTCGGATGCAGTGCGGTGCTCACCTATGAGCGCACGGTCTGGATTACCCTCGTGCATGCCATGGGTGCCCTAGCCTGCAGCAACGCCATGGCACGCAAGAGGAAGGGGCTTGCCCACAGGCTTTGTAAGCTCTGCCCGTCGGAACGGACGAAACTCACAGGCCTTAGGGGGGAGACGAGGATCCCCCCAAAAGGCAGCGGCCGCCGGACACAGGTGCACCTGTGTCGACAGACCGCTCCAATGGAGGGACACCTCGCAACCCTTCACCGTTCCTCCATCAAGGGTAATGAGGGGGAGAAGCTATTCAGGCAGTTTCTGGCAGAGAAAGATGCTGTTCACCACCTGATAAGCTCTTCATGCATTTCGGGAAAGAAAGGCACTGGGGCGGCGAGCTGAGAACCAGCGCGGCCCGCCCCAAGATACCAAACTCCAGATTCCAACCGAGACTGAACGGGACACGGTGGAGGTTCCACTCGAGCCCGGCAGCCTCGGCGGCCCGTTTCAGCATAGCTGATAATTCTGGATCCGGCTCGGGCAACATTGAACTCCCGGAGGGAGACAATGCAGCCGAGTCATCATCTCCAGAAGTCAGCTCACCCTCTGATGCTGCAATCGGCGTCCTGTCCTCCAGGGGAGCCCCGAGTGAAACCGCTGGCCCACCCATTACAGATGGACCAGCAGACAACACAGGAGGCTCCAGTGGTTGCAGTGGAAGGGAGGAGTGAGGAGCCCACAGGGAATGGTTACCGGGCGGGACATCCAACACTATCCTCCGGTCACCCATCCCACACAGCACCCGAGGGTGGGGCATGGTAATGGGGACTCGCTCTCCGCGAACGAAGGCGAGTCTCGCCCTCAACACTGCGACAGTCATGTTCCCACAGTGAAAACATGAGCTGTCCACAAAAGCTGTCTCAGCGTGCTGTAAGCCAAACACGTGACACAACAGTTGTGACCATCAGAGAGAGACAGGGAACGACCGCACCCAGAAACGCACGCACCCAGAAACGCACGGGCGGAATGACATCTTGAAAAAGACGCAAACGCACCCGTGTTGCTCTTTCAGAAAATAGGACCGTCACCAGTGCCGGAGCACACAGGGAAATGACCGCGGCAACACTGAACAGAGAACTGAAACAGTGAAGCACTCACTTTTCCGCCCTCTAACCAGCCATCAACACACACAAACATTTAGAAATTTGTTGCTGTTAAAACAGCAGTTGAGAGCTCAAAGCTCGCGATCACCGCTGCACTCGCGCTGTAGAACACCAGCACTGGGAGAGTCTTCCTGAAGAACACCGACACACTCGCTCGTTGTGGACAACAGCACTCTCAGAGACATCAAACGATCGGCTCCGAAGCGAAAGGCAACTAGTGCGTGCATCCACTTCCGTATTTATACCCGCGCCGCGGGGGCGGAGTGTGTGATGCGAATCACGCACGCCAATTACATTGGCTCGTTCAATAGTACTCGAAGATGATAGGCTCCCTAGCGTGATCCCATTTCAGTCGCGTCGACTACGTCCGACGTTATCGACTGAAAGGGAACTGCCAGATACACACAAAATTATGTCAAAAGGCCCGCCTTGGAGAATATTCACGTAAACACAGTCGGTCGTGTTTTAAATTAATGTATAGCCGCCTTTCCACTGCACGCGACATTTGGACTCTCAGAATTCGCCGCCTAGTGGCAGGTGTAATGATCTTTTATTATGACAGTATGCGGCAACATCTACGTTAAAAGCGCATCTTCTGATCTAAACGGTGATATTCCGATATTATATACTCTTACGTGTATCACAGTTACTCTCGCACTTCAAATGATTATAAATTTAGTTTGCATTTTTGTATTTTTTAACTAAATACTTTTTCGACAGCAGTATTTTGTATTTTATTCAAATACATTTAATGAGTAAGTATTTTACATTTTTAACCAATACTTTTCTATGTATCTGTGCCCATCTCTGAGCCTACTAAGGTGAGAAAGAAAGAAAAGATGGAAAAACAGTAATGCAGGACCTCTGTGGACTTATGCAGAAAAACGTGGGGGTGAATTCAATAATAATCGTTTCCAAACATGTTATGTGCAGGGCTCTCTGTTGTATGGGAATAGATGTATCGAAAAGGAGAGATTACAAATAAGTACGTGCATGTGTGACCTTTTGAAATACAGCAGTTGAGTATTAAATGTAGTTTCAAACGTTTGATTTTTTCAATAATTTGGTCACAATATTCACAAAATGTATAAGTCTAAAATAGAAAACTAGGCCACCTTTTCTATAGTTTAATATATTTTATGGCATAATGCATGTGTTATAATCTAAAATATTGGCTTATAAAAAGTAAGCACTTCATGCAGTCGTCACTGTAATATTTCACTATAACCAAAGTCAAATATCTGCAACATTATGCATTTATATGATAAATAATTAGCCAAGATTAAATGTTTTAATGCTATTTTATTATTGGTATTATTTTTAACAGTAATTTATTTAATTACTTAATTTACAAGTAAAAATGTAAAAATTCCAGCCTTATAGAACAATGGTGCCAACTGTCCCTTTGCGCCACCTGATGGTGATTTCACGAACGAGTGTCACATGTGACTGGGTTTTATCTACCGGCACGGCCTCTTGGCAGCAGTAAACGCAGATGTAATAGGCATTTTGGTTGACAACCTACTGTATTCTATCTCAAGCTCTTTATTGACACTGTTGTCTCCTTAGTGAACGATCACTCTAATTTTAGAAGCAACATTTTTTGGTATAGTGTTAATGACACCTAAATGATGAAGGCATGGTAAAAAAAAATGCAGTTTTAATGTTACCATAATATAACAAAATTTGAAATCTGTTTTAATAAAAATCAACCCCCGAGACATTCCTTAAGGTTTAAGAAAAAGTGTCTCTAGTGGCACAAAAATTACATACGATCGACCTCACTATTTTTAATGTATCTACCTTTCTGATGGAAACAAATGCATCATACATTCTCTGTGTCTGAGGGGCTGCATTTAAAAGCCCAATGTTGTACACCAGCGCCCTGAGATGTTTTAGCACACAATCAATAATTCCCCATCATCCCGAACGGATTCTGAGAGACCAGAGCAGCCGGCTTTGAAGTCCTCTGACAAGTTAAACCCAGTCCAGTCTTTAGAGCGCTAATGGCCACCCTTGTATGAGCCAGAGATTTTTTTATGTTGTATTTCTTTTCATTTTCGAGCAACACAACTGTATGAAATTCAGGGCATTAGAGGATCACTTGTGCACTAAGTCCTTGATAGCCCTAGGTTGTAGCTGAAGGAAAAAACAAGGAACCTAACACTTTGAACATAGCATCTGTCCGCCAACTGCAAGAAACAACAACACTTCGAAGGGATGACAGCACCAAATAAACTCACCGAAATCCCTGCATATTTTCAGTTGCAGTTTTATTTGAGGGGAGTAAGAATGCCCTCTGGCGATGTTTTCTCTGAAAGGTGCCGTATTCAAAGACCCCCGTACAGTTGAGCTAATGAGACCAGTCAGGCCCTTAAGTCCTTGAACAAGCTATTGATCAATTAGCAACAGCACTACTTTCACATCCCTCTGTGTCTCATTTACAGTTTGCTTTGATTGATATTCTGATTCCAGACAGAACAAAAGCCATTCCCAGTAGAAAAGGGGATATTTCACCACAAGACTGGAAACATGAAGAGTTATTGCTCACATTTTGTTCATTTTCTTTTTTTACTTAAAATGTATTTTTCCATCTCATCACTGTGGCACTAAGGTAACCACATCAGCAGGGGTTCGATATGGTGCAACTCAAAGGCAATCCAAGACATGGTGGTGACATCGCCGCACTGTGAATAGTCTTCAAAACCCATTTCTGTGTTGTAAAGTTTAAGCTCAAATATTGTGTCTGAAGTTTGTTCCTTGTGACATAGGACAGTGTTATGATATGGAACTGATTCACACAGTTTGGTTTACAGAGTAGAAAAGAAATGTTAAAATTCATTGATGTGTCGGTTAGAAGACAAAAATGTGGAACGCTCATTTTATTTGGTCGAACACATGCTGGCACTGTGCACAATGCTGTAAGTGTAATTCACTACATTTTATACCATATATTTTATATATATATACTGTATATATATGACTCATGCTCATACTGTATTTGTATGTTTTAAAGCAGATTCATTATTGACTATCTTGGTTATGCCAAACGTAGAGCTATCGTACAGTTTGTGAGAATCTCAAAAGTTCTCTTGGCTTTTAAACAGTTGGAAGCAGAGAGATTAATGTGTCCCAAATTCGACTGAGCTTAAAGGTATTTGGAGGCATGATCTCTTCCCCCTTTAGTAAGCCTGAAGGGGGATGACCACTGATACTCAATTACTCCTCTCACTTTGTGGTCTGAGACTCTAGAGGCCAACTGCGGACATCCGTCTGTGGCTGAGACAACACACTCCATCTTCACCTCATGATGCAAGAGTTTGACATCGGACAAGGCCACACGAGAGAGGTCTGCGGCTGACAAACATGTAGCACCTCATCCGCATCAGACAAAACATCAGGGACTATCACAGATGCTGCTGTAATTGGTGCTTCCTGAACTGAAACTTCCAGCCAATTGGTTGCTGGGCAGACTTCGTTCATTTTGGGAAGGTGTTGGTAGAGATATCATGTTCACTGTAGAGGAGAAGAAAATAAGTGTTGATAACAATGTGTTGTAGACACATATGTACTAAACCCATTTTTGCTCCGTTTATTTGGTTAAAATAGGATAGTGACAAATTGAGATAATTTTAAAATGACAAAAGAAACTACAAGACAGATACCCAATTACAAGATGTTGCTCTGTCTAGTATCCTATTACTCTACATAGATCCTTTTTTTTTAAACTATGCTCTTAAAATTTAGTCTGACGGAATCCTATCAGAGCGTTATTCATTAGCAACAAGCAGCCAGGGCAAAGGTTACAAATAAAGCAAGTTCGTAAAAGAGCTGCCTGACTAGAGAAGTACGATGAAGGACTGTAACAACGAGGACATAATGAACAGACTGATAATTACAAGTTGGTTTTCAAAGTGTTATGTCCCACAGACCAGTTACTCATGCACAGTTAGCTATGAGGGTCCAACCTGTGTGATTTGGCTGCTCTCATCTAGAGTAATCAATTCAAGGGGATGCTATGAATCATTAATTAGCCTGACCAATGAAGCTTATAATTTAGCATATGCAGTTCTCTTCCAACTTGCAGAAGGTAAAAACTAACCTGAATACCCAATTTGTCTCTGAATAAGTTACAGAAACACTGTCAGTTTATAGATTTTATGCTTGGTGTCAGAGCTCTCTGGAAGTTGCTTAACTCAAACAGAGCAACTAAAGAGTACCAAAAAACTCCATCTGACAGTAGGTCCAAGAGTGGAAATCTGTCTTTGATATATGAAAACTTTGTGTGGTGATTGATTGCAGCAGGACAATGGAACAAATTGGTAGTGATGATTTACTTTCATCTGCATGGGCAGTCACTGGAGTTGATGACAAGCTTCAGTTTCTCACTGCAAAGGTAAAAAACCTGTCACCGGGCAGTACCCTTTCTTTTGGTACTATTTACTAAGATACTTATAATCACCCGTAGGGTTTAATAAGGTGCAAAGGTATACCTTTTGAAAGGGTACCGCCCCAGTTTTCTTCCATTTATCTGAGAGTGTGGGGTCCAACTGATGGCCCTGTCCCAAATGGCACACTCCGGACTTGTGGACTTCCTCAGAGCCCACACTTTGGTGACGTCATGTAGTGCAGACCTATAGGGCCCTTGGCGCGAGTCCACAAGGGCGCATTGAGAGGTATTTTTGGGACAGACTCGATCGTCACCCCGGAAATAGGACGACGGTCTGGTAGTTGTTATGGACAGGAGCTGCAGGTTCGGGAAAATATGCTGCCTATTGTTGTTGTTGTTTTTACCATTGTGTTTGCAAGATGGCTTGCCATGCAGAGAAATCACATTTTTGCGCTCTTACGTCGTAGAAGACAAGATTATTTTTTGTGCATACAAATGCTGATGTTATGCACGGAGGAAAGGGTAAGGAAATAAAAGTTAATTGACTTTGTAGCTAAACGTTATATGACTCGTTAGTGCATTAAGTTATTTTAATATTAAAATGTAATATACAATAGATACATGCTTATTTAAATGATGCATTGTACATAATAATACATAATGTTCCATTTGAACTAAGATTACAATTTTAACACATAATGAAAATGTGCGTGAGTTTCAGATGGATTTGCAGGTTTAAATATTCATACATATGGCTTAGTAAAGCCCTGACATTCGGTTTTATTTATTTAATGAATCATAATACGATCGTATTATTCAGTGCGCTATTATTAGCCCTATGTTTGAGACATCAACCACTGGTCGATGACCATAATGTTTGTATAAACTGTAGGTAATAACTGGTATAATGTACACCTAGGTCATAAAAACCATAATGATACTTACACTTAAATATTTTCTTCTCAACCATGTTAACAATTGTCTGTGAGCGAAATCTCCTCCCATCCGTTGTCTGATTGGCCTTTCGCAAGGATTCCTGGGTAGTTAAAGTGCGTGGAGCCTGCATCTATGCGGGCTTTGCGGAAGACCGCTTCAAGGGTACAAAGGGGGCGCTGCTAAGCACACTTCAGAGCGTTAAAATTATGAATGAGACGGCCTACGGAGTCGTAGACTCAGCAAGCACACGCAATTTAAGTCCACGAGACCGAAGATCCACATGAAGTGCGCCATTTGGGACTAGGCCAATGATTCTGCATCAGACCCTCTATAGGAATTGCCAATAATTGGGATGGTGAAAAACATATTAAAAATACCGGGTGGCTTCTGAATACTGGATGTTCCTCAGACTAATGATCCAGTCTTGCTGAGACTGAAAGGGTTACCGCAGCAGGAACAGCAAGTGCCAAAACAAGGGGTTGCATTAGTAGTGAAACATCCCCTGCAGCATCTGCAGGCCAGGAAAACGCACAAGGGGATATACTGTTGGATCAATTACCGGCATTTTGCTCGAGGCCTCCTGCTATAGTGAGGGGTCGAGGGAGAGGGGAGAACAATCAATGCAGCCTACTGAGGGGCCTATGTCAGACCACTCACTGGGCTGACCACCTTATGTGCTTTACCCCATTGCAGCTTCTCGGCAATCTTCTCAAACACCCTTCCGTGCTTCCTCAGCGTACCTTCACCTATCTCGGAAGGAAAGACATAGATTGTACAAATGGGACACAAGGTGAACAGAACAAGGTTCTCATGTGGTCAATTGTCCTATCCCCAATCTTGGCAGCAGTTCAATAAAGTGCTTGTGCTGCCTGATTGACACTACCCTGCGGAGAAGACATTTGGTAGTGGTGGACAAGGTGCTAGTGGGGTCATCTCTCATGGGTCTTCAACTTCTACAGTCTCTTCCAGACAAAGGCAGGTAACATGTCAGGTGCACACACACCTAATCAGGCCTGCCACACATCAAGATCCATAAACTGTCAGTCGCCTATTAGTCCTACTACAAGACCCTTTTTAGAAGACTTTCTTGTGGTGCTCGAGATAAACAAGCTTTGACCTTTGGTGCACTTTGCGCACCAGTCTACAATCTTTACAGTTCTTTGACAGAACAAACCATCTGTCCTGACTTTTTACCTCCCAATGTGAGAGCACTGGCGCTGACAGTGTCCTGTGTGAAACCATTACCATCAGAGTCTTCCGCCATAGTTTAGAATACATTAGGGCTACACTCTCCCTTGTCTCGTCAGTACGCGCCAGTTCTTAATCTTCCAGTTTAAAGGGTTCATTCAGTCCCATTAATTGGCATGCTTGTGGTTTGTCAGAGCCTCATTAATGAGTAAGCCTGTTACGTGGCCCTGCCGGTTCCACTTCAGTGGGCACATCTGCCTACGCTAACCCACAGAATCACAGAGGTGTCAAATTGAAGCGCACACCCAGCAGGTATTAGCATATTGTCACTTTTGCCATTAAAAGCAAAGCTGAGGAGATTATGATCCCATTCAGAGGGGAAGAATGACACACAGACATGAATGATGGCACATCATAAGATCCTTAATAAAAGGGGAGCAGGGAGGAAGTATGGAGATGCATACATAATATGGAGTCTAATCAGAGCTCGTTCTTTTACTCTCTTTCCTCTTCAGTCTTTTTCACCTCTGTGTCCCTTCTCTCTTGTTCTTTCTGTCTACGGTAGTCTGGGAGTCATTGAACAGCAAAAGGTCTGGTCCGCATTGCATCTTATTTTCGCCAAGAGGTGTAACGTAGAAAAAAAACTTCCATCAAAATTGTTTTGATCTTACTTTAATTGTATGGACCAAATAAGAAGTCAAACCAGTTTGGAACATCATGTTACAGTTTCCCAGATTTAGAAAGTGCCTTATAGTTTTGTGAACAATATCAGATGGTCACTGCCATCTGAAGCTGAAATTGATATCTGCTGGATCTAAACTATAGGTCTGTCTATACCTTGTTTCTTGGAGGCACACCAATAGAACACATTTTCAAACACTCATTAGAACTCAGAACATTAGAACTCTCCAATCAAACCCCTGATTCAACTCAATTAGAATATTAGTTTAGACTTATTCATACCTCGCTTAATACAGCTGAGATGATTTGACAGATGCTAGGTCTTCTAATCGTGATAACTGATCTCTGGCTAATTAGGTTCTTAAAACGAATTTGTAGATTTGATTAAAATATCTGGATTAAATTGTTTGAGATTACTATGCGTTCTTGTGTCCAATGGAACGGGCAGATTATCGATACTCGAAACCAATATCTAGCAATGCAGCGATTGGTTGATGCCAAGACAGCAACGTAATGACATCATATTAAAAAAGAACATCACACACCTGACAAAAAAATTCTGGACCTTTATAAGGAAACAGCCAAGCAACCAAAACAATATAAAAGTTATAGATAAATAAAATGGGTTTCACTTTATTTTGATGGTCCCTTAAACATATTGGCCCTCATTTATCAAAAGTGCGTACACCAAATTTCCAGCGTACACCTGGCGTACACCCAAAACCACGGTGACTTTGATATTTATCAATATGGACGTTGGCGTACGGCACGCTCAAATCCTACGCCAGGTCAGGAGGTGGTGTACATGTACGCACGTTTTGAGTTAGTGCGGAAATGCGCAGAAAAACAATTCCTAACACCACAAAACGCACTGACAAACTAAAAGATATGAGGAGCTCTTTTCCAAAACGCGATAAACGCCATTTTTAAAAATAAATTTGTATTTTAGTTCTATTAATAAACTAGTGTTGTGTCTGCAGAGATGAAATTGATGATCACCATCTCCGTAGTGAACGCGCCTATAGAGAGAGTAGCCTATTTCTTTTCGTTTATAATTGTTTCGTTTAAAGACATTTCAAGCTTTCTTTATAGATATATTTCTCATGTCTGTGAGGCATATACTGAGTTTCGGTTAATTTGTGATGAGATGCGCCCCAGTTCACGTGCAATGCAAGGGACCGCGCTCGCGCCTCCATGTCATGACTCATGATTATATTGTCTGCTATTTGCTTCTTATTTATTAAATCCAGGCAATTGGTTGATGAAAAACATATTAAAATTAAACTACAATTTATACAAAACGAAATTCACTTTAAAGAAAGGCTTTCTACAAAACAAAACTTAATTAAGTGGCCAAAATCATGTCTGAGCATGTCTCCCGATATATTGCGCATCCTATCTTAGCCTATGTTCACTTTTCATAATCAACATAGATGGGGAAAAAATAACATTATTATTATTTTTTTAACAAATATGAAACTAAATGCACTTAGTTAATGGCTACAACACGTAGCCTAATAGTAGGCCTGAATATTGTTATCATTACTTTTTTCAAGTTCGGCACGAATTACTATTAGCCTAAATGTGTTACTAAATGATTTGAATGTATTTTTAACATGGTTGTATTTAAGGACTGTATTTGTGTGTTATTTTTAAATTATTTGTTTTATGTGGTGGACAATATTGGAACGTGACATTGGAAATATTTATTTTATTTTTACTATTTAATTTATTTTACTATTTATTTTGTTTGGCTTTTATTTATTTCATGCAGTTGCACTTATTTAATTTATATTAATTTATAGTATGAATCCCTGATTATATGTTGCATGTTCTCTTCTTGTTGTTTTTGTTGTTGTTTTTTTAGACAAAAAAATGGATGGATTTATAGCGTTTTGAAAAAAAAATACAATTAACTTTGAATTTATCATCAACAATATTGTTGTTTGATTTAATAATAATTTTTCATGATGGTGATGGTCTCGATCTCCAGAGAAGTGTCTCCTCTTTGCCGTCTTCCGTGTGTCCATGGCGTAAAATGAGGGTGTGGGGGAAGCGGATACTTGAATATATAGGGGCGTGTTATTCTAATGACGATCGTTTTCAGCCTCGGCATATATCAAGGGCAGGTATTGCGTACACCTGGATTTCAAAGGTACGCACAGCTTCATAAATCAGGCGGTGAGAGGAGTGTAAGCATAATCTTACGCCAACATATACGCCCGTTTCTACGCAAGAATGATAAATGAGGGCCATTCTGCTGACTATTAGTAACGTTGCACCTACATGTCTACTAACTCTCATTAGAGTGTTATGAGAGTATGACTGGTAGGGTTAGGGATAGAATAAGTTGACATGTACTTGCAAAGTTACTTTTAGTCAGTAGAATGTCTGTAGAAAGACCATCAGAATAAAGAATTAGCAGATATTAAAGACCCACTGAAGTGCCTTGAAACGCGCAGCTTTGTTTGATGCGTTGACGTAATTTCCACTGAAACAGGAAGCTACAGCGGAACATATTGAATGGCTAATCAACATTTTCAATATAATCAATAGCATTTAGTTTACCTCACAGACTGCGAGTGGTACTTGACAGCACCATGGAGACGAATCCGAGCGTTAGGTGTGAATAAATTCTAGCCATTTCCTTCTGAAAACGAAATAAAACTTGAGCGTTTGAACAACCGACCACACATCTCCAACCCATATTGCTCCGTGACGCGTCAACGGTAGTGATGTCCGGTTCGTGAACGAATCGTTCTTCTGAACCGGTTGTTTTTTTGTGAACCGGTCGAATCAGTTCACCAAATCGGACTGAATCATTCAAAACTGTTCGCGTCTTGAGTCAGCGCTGATCTACAGTTCCCTTTCGTTGTCACTCCGAGTTACGTCGGATGACGACGAATGGGGTTTCGCTTAGAACACCTATCGACTTCGAGTATTACAAAACGAGCCAATGGCAAAGAAATGCCATGGGTCTGCGGAATTTGCATAGCGTATCTCCGCCTTACCTCGTGGGTATAAAAGGAGGACGCCGGCAACAGGCAGATATGTTTTCGCTTCGGAGCCAAGAGTATTTCTTCACTCCACAGTCATCTCTGACTTCGCTCTACGAGACGAGCTTCTCTCTCCGGTGTTGGTGTGACGGCGATCTGCAGCGAGCTCACAGTGCCTGCTGATCTGTGCAGTAATCTGCCAGTGTGTGTGTGTCTCCCTGTGCGCTTCAACATCGCGGAGTTTTTTTCTCTCCTCTCATAAAAGAGCTCGCACGCGGCACGTCTTTTTAAAGACGGCTCGCCCGTGCATTTCTGGTTGCAGCGGACTGGTATCGGACTCTGATGGGCACGAGCGCTGTCTAGTGTGTTTGATCATGCTTGAACAGCGCTCGTGGGTGACTCATGTTCTCGCAAGGGAACGTGATCATCGCGTCATATATAGGTCGAGACTCGGTGAACTCGCAAGAGTGAGAGTCCCCTCATCCACCCCCCGATCTTCGGCTGGTGGCCAGGGTGACCTGAGGGTTACGGTCTGGAACAAGGCGCCGACTACGTGTCCGTGACCCCAGCCCCCCTCTTCAATGACGGTGCCCGCTAGTGAACTGCTGATTTCCGCGAGTCTACCCTCTGGTGGCCCGCGTGTTTCAGTTGAAGCTACAGAGGAAGATGCCATGTCTGTTGCAGCATCACTAGGTGGGCTTGAGTCTTCTGGAAGTGAGGGCTCGTCACAGCTGCCACCTTCCGGTGTGCATACGGCTGTGCCTGAGTCTGATCCGGAGATGACGGCCATGCTTTCCTGGGACGATTGGTTTTGGGTAAGGCCGCCGACCCTCGTCCGTGGCAAACCCCAATACCTCTCTTCCCGGACGTGCATGATGAGATCTCGAAGTCCTAGAAGACCCCCTTGTCTTCTCAGGACCGCTCGCTGATCTCATCCGCCTTTCCTCCCCTCGATGGGGCCGCTGCCCTTGGGTACACTGGGGTTCCCCCGGCTGAACGCTCTGTTGCGATGCTATGTGTCCTCAGAGTGCTTCTTCTCGGCGCAATCCTAAGCACCCGCCCGTGGCCTGTAGTTTTTCGTCTACGCTTGTGGCGAGATCCTGTAGTGCCACGGGACTGGCAGCCGCCTCTCTGCATGCCATGGCTGACCCAGATGCTCATGGACCTGCACGAGGGCGGGACTGACCCAGGGCTCTTCACTGAGCTGCGCGCCGTCACTGACCTTGCTCTCCGAGCGACGAAAGTGGCCGTACGCTCCCTGGGTCAGGTGATGCTCACCATTCTGTGGCTGAACCTGTCTGATGTGCTGGTGTCGCACGGACCCGTCTGTCCGACATTCCCATATCCCAGGTCGCCCTCTCCGGCGGTGCGGTTGAGGGCTTGACCAACAGCTCTCAGCCGCTCATGAGCAGACTGACGTTGATTCTGTCCCGACGGCCCCGCCGTCCGCCCAGGTCCCTCGGTCTGCCCACCGCCGAAGGCGCCCCCCCGCGGCTCCCACCCCGCCCGTTCACCCGGGCCGGCTCTGGGGGCCGCGGGCGGACGCCACAGCCCCTCTCCAGCCCCGCCCCCCGCTACACGCCGGGTTAAGCGGCGCTCCTGAGACGGGCTCCTCGGGGATGGAGCAGACTGAGGTTGACTCTGTCCCGACGGCCCCGCCGTCCGCTCAGGTCCCTCGGTCTGCCCACCGCCGTGGGCGCTCCCCCGCGGCTCCCACCCCGCCCGCTCAGCCGGGCCGGCTCTGGAGGCCGCGGTCGGACGCCAAAACAGTCCTCTCCAGCCCCGCCCCCCGCTACACGCCGGGTTAAGCGGCGCTCTTGGGATGGGCTCCTCAGAGATGGGACTCAGTTCTTTCCAGGAGCTGGTAGCAGGACCACTCCTTTCCCCGGGTGAGGGCCGGGGAAGAATCCTTATTCTCCAATGAACTGACTCTCCCGTCTCTGAGCACAGAGAGTTCGGACGACACAGAGCGCCGCCCACATGCCGTGCTCTCCTCGTCCCCCTCTGTCCCGGAGGTGGTTGACACGGCGTGCCGTCCACGACCGCTTCGCCCCTGTCCCCCTCTGTCGCCAGACCCTTGACAGAGCAGGCCCCTGTGGAACGCTGGTCCTTCCCTGGCCTCCTCTGTCAGGGTGCGGTTTTGACCTTGCCCCCACACCGGGCCGCTATGCCGTCCACGTCTGGGCCGGTCATTCCGCTTCGCTGCACCACCGGAGGGACGTCTGTGGTTCTCGACGCCGCTGGCACAGTTGGGAGCCTGCCTAGAGCTTCCCTTCTGTTCCGCGCGAACCATCGGCTCGGCCATGCGATTCAGTTCGCACGGTCTCCTCCCCACTTCAGGGGAGTCCGCTCCACTTTGGTCGATGGCTATGCCCTATCATGAGAGCGGAGGTTGCTACCCTACTGGCGAAGGGTGCGATTGAGACTGTCCCTCCAGCCGAAAGGAGGTCCAGGGGTACAGCCCCTACCTCCTTGTCCCGGAGAAGTCTGGTGGGTTACGGCCAATCCTGGTCCGAACCGCTCCCTTTACAGGCTGCTGTTCAAGATGCTCCTGGCCAAACGCATTTCTGGATGTGTGCGGCCACAGGATTGGTTTGCAGCGATCGACCTGAAGGACGCCTACTTTTATGTCTCTGTTCTCCCTCGACTCAGAACATACCTTTGGTTTGCTGTCAGGGCGCGCGCATATCAGTACGCTGTTTTCCCATTCGGGCTAGCCCTGTCTCTTCGCGCCTTCACAAGGTTGCTGAGGCTGCCTTTGTTCCTCCATGGGAACACGGGGTTCGCATCCTGAACTATCTCGGTGACTGGCTGTCTTAAGCTCACTCCTGAGACCAGGTTTGCGAATACAGGGACCCAGTGCTCCGGCACCTAGCTCGTCTGGGCCTTCGGGTCAACCGGGGAAGGAGTAGACTTTGCCCCGTGCAGAGGAGCTCTTTTCTCGGTATGGACTTGGTCGCCTTCTCCACTCAGCCATTGCTGACTTGCCTGAGACTATCAAGCGCAAGAGGGCGGTTCCACTGAAGTTTCTTCAGAGGCTCCTGGGGCATATGGCATCTGCAGCCGCGGTTCGCCGCTCAGATTGCTTCATATGAGACCGCTTCAGCTTTGGCTTCGCGACCGAGTCCCGAGGTGGGCATGGCAACACGGCACCTTCCGAGTAACTGTTACTCCGTCCTGCCGTCAGACCTTCACCCCGTGGTCGGACCTCAGTTTTCTACGGGCCGGAGTGCCCCTGGAACGAGCTTCGCGGCATGTTGTTGTAACGACAGATGCCTCCTCCACGGGCTGGGGTGCCATGTGCAATGGACGTGCTGCCGCGGGCTCCTGGACAGGACCCCGCCGCCTCTGGCACATCAATTGCCTCGAGTTGCTGGCCGTACGTCTTGCTCTGCGCCGCTTCCGGGCCGTGCTCAAGAACCAACACGTACTAGTCCGTTCAGACAATACCGCCACTGTAGCGTACATCAACCATCAAGGTGGTCTACGCTCCCGCCGTATGTCGCAACTCGCCCACCACCTCCTCATATGGAGTCAGAAGCATCTGAGGTCGCTTCATGCCATTTACATCCCCGGAGCCCTGAACTGTGCAGCCGACGAGCTCTCACGGCTTCAGCCCCTCCCGGGAGATTGGCGACTCCATCCCCAGTCGGTTCAGCTGATTTGGGACCAGTTCGGGGACGCACAGATAGATCTGTTTGCCTCTCACGACTCGACCCATTGCGCCCTGTACTATTCCCTGACCGAGGGCACGCTCGGCACAGATGCACTGGCGCACAGCTGGCCGCGGGGCCGCAAATATGCGTTTCCCCCAGTGAGCCTTCTTGCGCAGACCCTGCGCAAGGTCAGGGAGGACGAGGAGCAGGTCATTCTGGTCGCGCCATACTGGCCCGCCCGGACCTGGTTCTCCGAACTAGTACTCCTCGCGACAGCACCTCCCTGGCCGATTCCCCTGAGGAAGGACCTCCTTTCTCAGGGACGGGGCACCCTATGGCACCCTCGTCCCGATCTTTGGAACCTCCACGTGTGGCTCCTGGACGGGACGAAGCAGGTTTGAGTACCCTTCCACCTACGGTGGCGGCTACCATCACTTCCGCTAGAGCGTCGTCCACGAGACACGTCTACGCGTTGAAGTGGAACCTCTTCGTCAACTGGTGCTCTTCTCTTCAAGAAGATCCCCGGAGATGTTCGATTAGTGTCGTGCTTTCCTTCCTTCAAGATAGGCTGGAGCGAAGGCTGTCTCCCTCCACCCTGAAAGTCTATGTTGCCGCTATTGCCGCACACCATGACCCAGTCGAAGGTAAGTCTGTTGGAAGGCACGACCTGATCATCAGGTTCCTGAGAGGAGCGAGGAGACTGAATCCTCCTCGTCCTCCTCTCGTTCCCTCTTGGGACCTCTCAGTGGTTCTAACTGCCCTGCGGAGTGCTCCCTTTGAGCCTTTGCAATCAGTGGAGCTTAAGTTCCTGTCTATGAAGACAGCGCTCCTGGTTGCATTGGCCTCCATCAAGAGGGTGGGGGACTTGCATGCATTCTCCGTTGACGAAGCGTGCCTGGAATTTGGGCCGGCTTACTCTCACGTGATCCTGAGACCCCGGCCTGGATATGTGCCCAAGGTTCCTACCACTCCCTTCCGGGACCAGGTGGTGAACCTGCAAGCGCTGCCCCCGGAGGAGGCAGACCCAGCCTTGGCACTGCTCTGTCCAGTACGCGCCCTCCGCGCCTATGTAGACAGGACGCAGTGTTTCAGGACCTCAGACCAGCTCTTTGTCTGTTATGGTGGGAAGCTGAAGGGAAAGGCTCTCTCCAAGCAAAGGCTGTCTCACTGGATAGTGGACGCCATTGCCTTGGCATACCAGCAGCAAGGTCGACCGTGCCCCCTTGGTGTGACCGCCCACTCCACCCGGAGTGTGGCATCCTCTTGGGCTCTAGCGCATGGCGCCTCGCTAACAGACTTCTGCAGAGCTGCAGGCTGGGCGACACCTAACACATTCGCCAGATTCTACAATCTCCGAGTGGAGCCAGTGTCCTCTCATGTACTCGCTTCAACCAGCTAGTACTGGACCCGCTCAGGTGTCTTCGCTTGCTCGCCGTTCCACTCCACGGACTGGATACGTGCGATATTCTCCTCAGGTGAGCTTCCCCGAAAAGCCCTGAGTTCCTCCAGCACTCCTGACGTTGGCGCCAGTGTCTATTGCCTGTGCGTCGGCTAGGTGCCTCCCGTGTGCATGGTCCCTCCTCTGAGCGACCCCCACATGTGTATTTCCACTGTAAGCCTCTTTGAGCATGTGTCTTTCCCTTGGCAAGCCACCTTGCCACCCCTGGGGTTGAATTATTCCACCTGCGCGTAATATGTTAGCCGTTTTTATCACATTGTTTTTTTTGGTGTAGACGTTTATGTAAGTGATTTTATTGCCTGAGCCCGCATCATGGGGAGAGAAAGCCATGTTTATGATATAACGACAAGCAAAAAGAGACTCCACATTGAATGTTAGAATGGAAGAGGGCGGGAGATGCTGATCGTGTTGTTTAACTTCTATATGAGCATGTGTGTGTGTTTGTGTGGAAAGTATGCACAAAAAAAGACAATGCAGGTGTTAAAAAAAACAATCTGACCCCTTCAAATACACAGACTGCCCTCTTTATCACAAATGCACACTATTCAAACACACAAATGAATCATATTTCATTTTTGGAAATATTTATATTTCGAGTGTCAAGAGACAAAAGTCAAAAGAGGTAAACCTATGATATCATGATCCTTTGAGATGATAATGATAATAATAATAATGGCTCAAGTCTCTGCTTTAATGAAAGTTCATTACACAATTGATCAATTAAATTGATATTAATAATATGAGCAATAATTATAAATCAGGATATTAGCAACAACGTTAACACTTTTTTTTAAAAACACTAATTATGAGAAATAATAATAGCCATGTTTTTCTTAGCCGTCATCGATGAAACGATTTTAGGAAAAGGCCAGTTTGTTTTTACAAATGTGGTTCTTGATCATAAAATATGTCGTTTCTTTTGTTTGTGATCAAACTCTGTCCTGAAGGGCCACCGTCCTGGTGGGTATTCCAGAAAGCAGGTTATGTGACATACCTGGGTATGTTTAAGAGTAAGTATTGGCGGAAAACCTCAACTTTCTGTTTCAAAAACGGAGGTAACTTTAAGTAGCCATATAGCAATTTACTCTCTGAACATAATCTGCTCCGGAGCAAGTTCTGTTCCAGGGTCAGTTTACTTCATACATGTTTAGCGCATGCGTGCTCTATTGATGAGGCTCCAGTGGGCATGACAGACTGCACACAACATTATATATACTATATACATATATAAGTAGTTATATAGATATATATTAAACACTATTAAAACAAGGTCATTTCAACAATGTGTTTAAAGGTACACTGTGTAGAAATTTCCCCATCTAGCGGTGAAATTGTATTTTGCATTCAAACGAATAGTGCTCTTTAGCGCCTCACTTTTTCAAATGTGTGTTGCAACTACGTAAGCTGTTATGTACCAAGAAGCTAATGTAATGAATTACACATCCAAGCAATGAAAAAAGCTTGTAATTTAGACCGTAACATTGACTTACCCGTCGAGAAGAAAGCAGGAAACTTCAGCGTCCCTTTCAAAGTCTTTCTCCTTCATTAGCTCTTTCCACCTGGAAAAGCTATCCCGAAATTTACCCTCGTTTTTTCAATTCACCGGTCACGTTTCCTTTTTAAAATTAAATTTTTCAATGTATTATCGCCTTTTTGGTGACGAGTAGTCCTTCTCCTGCGCTCGGCATAAGTATGATCCTGCGTTATGAAGTACCATGCAGTGCAGCCTTTCATATTTGCCGGGACAGTGACAAGCGCCTCTCACTTATCTCCTTGTTTCAGCTGGTTTCAGTCACATGACACTGGCTCTGAACGAAAACGCGTTGAGGTAGGTTCAAAAAGTTCATGAAGAGATCGTAAAACTAATCCATATGAATTGAACGGTTTAGCATTTTCTAAAGAGACTTGATCGTTCTATATGATGAACCGATTGAATTTAGGCTTTTATTCACATATCACATTCATCAACCCACACATCAGTTGTGGTAAACGAAAGCTCAAGTATGTTCCCTTGACGTGAGAGAACCAATGAGGTCCATTCTCATGCCACGCAGAACGTTTGTGTTTCCGCAAGAACCAATGAGGTTTGTTCTCGCGCATCAAGCAGGTTCGGTTGAGCTTCTGTATATGTTCGCTGATCAATGTTTATATGTGAATATAAGCCTAAATTCAATCTATTCATCAAAGCAATCGTTTCTCTTCAGAAATGTTGGACTAAACCGCTCAAAGATGTGTTCCTGCATTTGTGTTCCGAAGATGAATGAAAGTCTTACAGGTTTGGATTGTAATGACATGAGGGTGAGTAATTAATGACAGAATTTTCATTTTTGGGTGAACTATCCCTTTAAGTTGTGATGGGCTGATAAGTGGACAACATACACTCACTACAAACAGACAGCACTGAAAGACAGTCATGCACAGCAGCAACAGCAGTCTGACATTTTGAATAATATAGTCACGGCCAATGATTTATTCAATTGCACTGGACCGCCAAACCCCTCCGAGGGTTATATAGAATGCATTCAGAATTTCAAGTACTCAACTATACAATAAATTAATTAAATGTCACCTAAATGTTTTAATTTCTTTAATGTTGGCTTGATTACAAAGAGACACAGTATTTATACTGTTTTTAATAGAGGAATTAATTTGTGTGATATCAATTTATCATAGTGATGAGATGAGGTACAACAGAAAAGGTTTTGTTATGGAGAATGTGGTTGTTAATTCAATCCTGATGTGATGATGTGTTTATATATATTTTGTATTCTAACTTGTTTTGATGCCAATAGCCCAATCGTTGCTGTTGTGAATAATTTGGCTGTGTGAAAATTCATCACTGAACAAACTGTGCATTTAAAATGAATCCCTGATGAACTGTATTCACACTTAGACCTTTCCTTATAGTTTTAATAACAATTGACCTGAAGTAGCTGAGCCCAGAAGTTTGGCAGGAAAAACACATGATCTATATATATGGAAAGTTTATCAGTTCTTGTATTCCTTAGGAATTAAACCCATTATTAGCATCATTCTCTACTGTTTGAGCTACAGAATATGGCCAATTTCAATTTCAGGCCTGCTCCAGCCAAACAAGTGTCATCACAATGAATAACAATGCTAACAAATAGGTTTCTCCAGGTTTTATAGATGACTGAGAGCAATATTTGAATAAATCCAAATTCCAATGCTTTGTGACATCACCTCTGCTGATTTGGCTGAGTTAATAAGTTCCAGTCTGCCCTACTATACATAAAATATTGATTGAAATTTTGCTCTGAGAAATTATGTCCTGAAAGCAGTTTTGCAGTGTTCTGCATATGTAGATTAAAATTTCCTAAGATAATTCTGAGTCTCAATGATCATACAGAGGCACAAATGATGTCAGTAAGTTTTATTGCTCTTCTCCAGAGCTGCGCACATAGAGAGCTGCTGACTCTACAATCTAAAGCATGTGTTCCCTCACTGCTATTACAGTTTACTTTAACTCAGATGCTGCCGACAGCCTTAGTAATTAATGAGGGTGTGCTTCTGATGTAATTTAGCTTGCTCAGGGTTGAGATACATTACATCAGACTATATGGATTCGAAACCTTTGCATCAAGGCCTTCATTCACCGTTCCAACACCAGAGAATGTACGTTCAAGAACGACCCCTCATTAAGACCAATATTCCGTGCCATGTTTTAATTGTGTTAAGGATGTTTTTTGTACTTGAAAGCCTCCTCACAAGAATAGCTATAGGATATGTATTAATTGTGCAGGCTTGTTGTCAAATCCAGTTGGTTTGTATATGTTCCTGCTACCATGCTAACGCTCTACTGTGAGACTCATTAGTATCTCTCAATCAGAATTTTAAATGGCATATGTTGGAAGCCATCCCTTTAGGAAGAGCGGTCATACTGCTGAAACTACAGCGGTGACTGGCAATGATCAGATTCCTGCGCCAGAGGCGAATGTGTTTATGTACTACGGCATATGTGATTACATTTGTGCTACGCTCGAGGAATCCATTTGTTTCCACAATTACGGTTTAATTTTCATTGCTATCCAAACATTTAAACATTAAAGCCAACTCGTGGCATCCACACTGGGCTTAAGCATGCGCAAGTAAGTTGCAACAAGTTTTGTAATTGGCAAGATTAATAACATTTACAGCGTGCCGATGCAAATCGTCCTCTCAGCACATGAATAATGGAGAGCAAGCCATCACTTTGAATAATTCATCTCAAAATATCCTTTAGTGCAATTTTTAATGACCAGGGGCATATCTAGATTTGTGACAACAGCACTATGCCAGTGTAATTAACGAGCTCAGCGGCACTCGCTTAATTGCTGTGAGAAAGTTCTTCGATGCCGGCAGGCTTTGGAACAGGGGGCTGAAATAAACACTAGAACGGAGGTTAGTTATGGAAGACCCATAAAGAAAACGCTTCACAGCCGAGGCTCAATGGCTTAACTGCGCGGTTCTCCTGTGCACGTACCGGCTCTGATCACCGCTCATGAGTTGAATATTGATGTTGGGAATTAATTACTTGTTTTACATAGATCCAGACAAAGCCCTCAGAGGGAGAGCAAGCTCTGGGAGCAGAGCAGACTTTGACGGAGGTGGGAAATTAGAATGGGGCTTTAAGAGCTAAGTTGATGTGCGCACTGGGGAAGAAACTTAACAACATCTGAGATTGCCGATGATTATAATTAGAGTTGCTTATGGAGTTGTTCGCTGCTTGGAGATTTATTTCACAAACATTTTCACATTCTTTCAGAATGTATTGCTTTGTCCATTAAGCTCAATCAAATGGTTGTTCACTTTTAGCTGGCTTTTAATAAATAGACCGGTAGAAAAATTGTTTCACTGTAATAATAATAATATTTTTTGTCAATTTAACATTGGCATTCCTACTGAAAAAGGGTGGTTGGAAGGTTTTAATGGTTTCTTAGATGGTTTCTTATCTGGTCAGGCTGATAGCTGACCAACCAGCTAAAACCAGCTGAACACCAGCAAGGACCTTGTTCAGGAACTCATTGATTCATTTCTGTACGCAAAATGTCTGTGAAATTTGTTCGGTTTCTGTTTTTGTTGCGTCTTTTTATGCTCTGACAAACATTTAATTTTAATAATTTTGTGGGGGGCAGTTTAAAGTAAGAGGACTTTTCTTTTTTTGCTGAGTTTAGTACGAATGAAGTCCAGACATACTACATCCGCCATCTTTTCATTGTAACTGCCATTCACAACTCTTCTCCATTGGCTTCATAGAAAAAGTAAAGTGTCCATTGGATGTGCACTTCTGATCTCAGCAGATCTGGGTACTGTTTTATGAACATGTGAATTTTGCTACTATTTTAACATTATTTGCCTACTATATAGTAGGGAACCACTCTAAAAAATGTTGGGTTGTTTCAACCCATGTTTGGGTCAAATATGGACAAATGCAACCATTGTGTTTAAAAAAGTTATTAAGAAATTTATTGGTTGGGTTTGTCCATATTTGACCCAAACATGGGTTGAAATAACCCAGCATTTTTTAGAGTGTAGGAATATTTAAACACTGGGAGAGAAGACCAATAGAGTTTAGTGTTAGCATGTTGCTAAGGTAATATAGACACAAATACTGCATGAGGGATTGATAGGTGCTGGGAATGCTGTCCATGTAGATAGTGCATTAGTATTTAGCATATACCAGTAGAACCAAATAGCACACTTACACATTTTACAGACATCACCTTGTCTAAATTAATTATGGTATGCAACATATTTTTTAGTCCTCTAATTGCTATTTGCATGCATTGTTTTCCCATTAGAGACCTCTTGTACTTTTGGTTCACTACTCTTTGTCTTTTTCTCTCTCATTCTCTCCTTCCCCTTGTTTGTGTTAATTATCTCTAACAAACAACTCTGTATCATGTCAGGCATTCATAGCCCTTTAAGCTATGTAGGCCTTTCCCCTCTCCTCATCTCAGGCAGAGGAAGGGCTGGCTCGGGCCTTGCAGAGAATGCGATCGATCCGCTCTGTGTAATGATGGCTGAGAGATTGCCTGCATCAGAGTCTGATCTGTGCGCTGCGGCTGGATTAAGGGAACCATGGATTGCCATCGATTTCTATCTGATACAATCATTTCATTCAGACTCAAATCTCCTGCCTGGTGGAGGGAGACAATCCCTGCAAAGATCTTTTAATTCCTGCCCAGGACCTTCATCACAGGCTTCCCAATCACTACAGGCTCCACAATCCTGCCAGGTTAAAACCTATTGTTGTTCTGGCTGTTACTGTCAAACTTATTAATTAAGCCAGAGCAGGAGACTAAGACCCTGCTGGTCCTGAGGGGGCTCCACTTCCTCAGAGAATGGGCCGAATGAGGTCGTTGGCAGGTTTGCGCTTGCCATCAATTGTTCTTCCTGATCCAGTTGTGTTTATTGATACGTACAACATTTGCAGTTCACTTTGTGTTCTCTCTGGAGACTGAGGAATGCTTAAACTAACTCTTTTTAAATGTGGAGTGCTTTCTAAAAACTGTGATTAACTTACATCTTGCATGGTTTTTTTCCATAAAATGGAGTGGTTTCTGCAAAAAGGGCACTGTTTTAAATATTTGTATGCCATTTTTGCATTCCCCTATGAACACACACAAAGAATTTTAACTAAAGCGTTTTTGTTATTGTTGTTTTGTGTTTTGCATATGCTTATTGTAGATCTCTCATATAAAACAAAGTATATAATATCATAATTCAGTTTTTTCGTGAATTACTTGCAGTCCAGATCAGTTCTGTTTGAGAATAAACATTACATTCGTAGCAGCAGATCAGCATCAAAGATGTTCCCCACTGAGAGCTGATCCATTTTCCTTGATCAGGGTTTCTTTCAGCCCATTATATCAGTCTCTCACCATGCAGATCAATTACGCCCTCATGTATCACACTGTCATGGACATCCTTCTTAAAGCCTTCTTATAAATTGCACACTTCAATTAGTCCAATTCAAGAAGCAGGGCGGTGATTCACCCTTACTCATGAAAACAAACAGGCATGGGATTTATTGATTTTAGCCAGCTTTTCTTTAGACATTGATTAAATCCCAGTATTATCTCTCCAAGGTGCAGGGAGTGTTGTTGTTGTGGCAAATTTTGTTTGCATCAGTACATAGACTCCCATCTAGGACACATACACATGTCATGTTTTGTGATGTTGTTGAAATGACTTGTCAAATGTGGCACATATCAGACACTGATATAAACAGATGGTGCTGCTCTAAATGGCACTGTACATATATTTATAAAGGAATATAAATGGTATATAGTGTGTGTGTGTGTGTGTGTGTGTGTGTGTGTGTGTGTGTGTGTGTGTGTGTGTGTGTGTGTGTGTGTGTGTGTGTGTGTGCGTGCGTGCGTGCGTGCGTGCGTGTGTGTGTAAATGTACCCAAAATACTCAATATTCTTAAAGGAAAGCCACAGGAGTTCAAATATTAACACAGACATCCTTTCAATCTTTCAATCCTTTCAGTCTTCTTGGTTTCACGGGTTCAATTAATGAAGGCAATGGATATAAGATCACTCCTTGAGGTCAAGAGAAAGCTTCCCCTTCACAATCCAGCTCAGCTGCAGCCGGTGGAGAAAACTTTGCCTCTGCCATTACATATGACCTTCCGATTGATTTATCGCAATCAACTGGAAGGAAGGAGGAATTCAGGCACTGTCTATGTGCTGAGCAAAGGCACCTTGGGACTGCAACAGACAGTTCACAGCCTCCCATCAATTTCCAGATGACAGGAACAAGAGCTACGGCAGAAAGGTGCAGGGCTGCAGATCGGGGAAAGAAGGGAAGCCGGGAAGTCAAGAAGGTCCCTAAGGTGTCCAATAGTTAATTAGCTTTGCGAGAAAACAATCAGGTTAACAAGCAAAACAAAGTTATTAGACTCCCCACATTATCCAGCATTGCCTAGAGAGGCCTGTCTGTATCACGTCAACTCTGATCACTTTGACAGCTGCTGTATCTGCACTTTGACCAGTCACAAGTAGCATGGGTATATTTATGGCAATAGCCAACAATAAATTGTGTGGGTCAAAATTATCGATTTTTCTTTTATGCCAAAAAACATTAGGATATTAAGTGAAATTCATTTTCTATGAAGATATATTTCCTACCTTAAATATATATTGTTTTAAAATTGTGAGTAACACAAAAATAATCGCGAATTATAATATAATAATATTGTAATATATAATAAGATAATAATAATAATCACACAATCACAAACATAAATGGACAAGTTTAGAGGCGAATTTCTCAATGTTCTGATTTTTTTGCACCCTCAGAATCCAGTTTTTCAAATACTTGTTCTAATGTAATACCAAACCATACTGTATTTGTTCATCTGTGGAACACAAATTAAGTTATTTTCTTATATTCTGTAATTTACTCTAAATGGTCAAGCAAGCACATTTGGGCTGGCATTTATGATTAGCACTTTATTTTATTATTTATTTATTTTTAGACCAATGTTTATCTCTAGATTAAAGCCTAAATTACATCTGTTCATCTGTTCACAAAGCTATAGTGTCTTTTCAGAAGCCTTGGATTAAACAGCTTCATTCATATGGATTACTTTTGGAGTGTAAAAGACAATGTACTTTTTGAAACTTGTAAATGTTAATTACATAAACATTCAGTGAATGGAAAAACCGATGAGAGAATATTAAAAATCTCTTTATTTGACGTACCCACTGTTACTTGTGGCAGAGAGTCAGAGAACTGCAGGTATTTGTAAATCTAAGCAATTCTTGCTGCTCGCCATTCTCAAGTAAAGGATTTGGAAGTTGATTGGTGCTCTTTTATATGTTAACCCCTTGAGCCGCAGGGATCACTGGTGATCCCGAATTTTACATTAAAAAAATTGTGCATTGTTTTTGAGCTGCTTTATCTCTCTATTAGTAATTGCTAGAGCACTTCTGAGTATTTCACAGTAAACTGTCAAGTGTTAGCTTTTAAATGATACCTTGGTTTTGTGTGTAGTCAGAAGGACTCCTTAGCAACAACCATTTTATTATGGGTATGTCATTTTGCACTCGATTGCCAAAAAGGGGGGCGACTGGTAAGGTTAATGATATCAATTAGGTGTTTTTTACAAGGCGGAGACCTGAAACCATTCAGCTGCACACAATTTCAAGATCATTTGCGATTTATAGATTTTTAGGTTTTTGTTTGTGCTTACGTTCATTCTCAATCACTAGTAGGCACATTCGAGAAATTATTGTAAGATCAAATGTAGGATGTTTCTATGCATCATTTTATAAATGAGGCCCTCTGAGTGCGAATTCTGTATAAGAGAAGCGGTATATGGAAGACCGGGCCGGTTTCACAAAGCTATTTTAGACCGATCTATAGTGTTAGACAAGTCTAAAATTTGCTCATAGACTAGTCTAATGCAAGTTAGACTGTTTCACAAAAATAAAGACTGACTTAATTTAGACCAACAAAATTAGACACCTTACCCCCACGCTAACTGTGGTCTAAGACTCTGTTACCTTGGCAACCAGCAGTAACAATCAGTTACATTACAAACAGCCCAAAGAAAAGGGAAAATGGGTCATAATTTGTGGTTTGCTGACGACGTTATGGAGAGAGCTATGAGAAGGGAAAGGGTTTTTAGGATATTTCCTCTTAAATATTTCTTTTTTGGCATCTTGTACCATGTTTTTGTATCTTTTCTGTACGTCTTTAACGCTCCGCTCAACGGTCGGATTAACGCTGTTAACTGTCATAGCAATCTTTTTCCAAATTAAACATTTCTTCTTCTACTACTACATTTCTCCGATAAATTCCCCTAGTAAAATGTCCTTGTAACTGTTATAGTCCTCCAACAAACACATGTTCTGCTGGGATAAACTACACTGAGCAGTTGAATGCGCTTACTCGATCTGCCATGTTTTTTGTTTTGAAAAGTGTCTTATTTTACCCAGAATGCATTGCAGTGTAGTCCTACTTAAGATAGTCAGAGTCTTAAGTGCTTTGTGCAACGGTCCGGTTTAGATGTCTATCTGGGGCCGGTTTCACAAAGATAGACTTTGACTATGGCTTAGATATAGTAGATAGTCAGACTTCAGATAGACATCTAAAGAAGACCTGAAGTGGAGTTGGAGCCGATTGATTACTGCTCCACTCATATTCACTGTTCCTGAAGAACAATATACAAACTGGTCTGAAATGTAAGTTACATGATATTAAATTGTTTATTGAACCGGGGTGCTACCACAGAAACCGAAAATTCTCGGGCCAGCAGCATTTGTCCAAATTTCTATCTTAACCGTTCTATTTCATCAGAAACGATCTTAAAACAGGGCTTTAAGTGTAAAATACCGAACTTGTCCTTTAATTTCTTTGGATTGCAATTCCATAAATTCATCTTCGTCTCATTCCAATTCATATTCCAGTTAAACCTCCAGTAAGCTGTCTCTAATTTAATTCAAATTCCAGCTAATCAACTGAAAAGGAGCCAGTTCTTAAATTCTGAATTTCACCCAACCATGGTGCTTACATGATTGTTTTTCAAAGCAATATCTGAAATTGCAAAGATGCGTTTATGTTTTGTTGCAAAGATTAACACATTTGTGTGCACATTTTTCCCATGTACATGCCTTCCTTTGTTTTTGCATCAGGCTGGGTGATTCCATGCATTAATGTACTCACACAAACTAAAGCCGGTGATAAAATGAGCCTATCACATAAAACAGCAGCTGTCCACACACAGTAAGTTGGACTTTCAGTCCACCCAAAGCAGACTCTATATCTATAGCGCTCTACAAGGGCTTTTATATGTTTTGACATAAATCGGAGGCATTGGAGGGGAAATCGCCAATTTGGACCAGGCCCCATCCAAACAAAATGAAGCTCTGCCTCGTATGAGCTTGTAACTTAAGCAGGACCCTTTCCGTTCTCCAAAACAGCCTGAAATAAGCAATCGGTTTATTTACTATAATGACACCAGTGAGGTTTGAACGCATGCAGTTCCGTGAGCAAATGCGCATGGAACTGAACGTGAACCACCGTAAGACTGGAGCTGAGTGGAGGAGCAGAGCAGATGCCACAGTTCGGGTGTGGTTGGCAAAAGAGTGCTTGGCTTGGCTGAAGGCCATCCTTTCCCACTGGGCTGTGGCCAGTAGAGATGCTTTTATTATGAGCTAGCCTCCCAAAGCTGCTAGGGAACCAGGGGATCAGGTTTAACACCAGCCAGCTGCTTGAACTGAGTTTTTCAGATGTATGAGAGAGAAAGATTGAGATATCAGGGAGATATGATATGATAATAAAACCTACTGCATTTGTTAATTGGTTTGATCAATGCTGATTTACTTATTAGCCTCACAGAATTATTACTGCATAATTATTACTGAAGAGGGCAATAAAGGAAACTCATTCCAGTGTGGTGAGATCAGAGAGTTTCACAGTTGGATTCAAGGACCCTAAATCTAATCTTTTTATTCACTATGAATCACTAATAAAATAATATTATTAAATAACTTATGAAAAAATCATAATCATTTATTATTATGTTATATAAGACATTTATAATATAATAATTACAATATACTATTATGTACTGTAGCAAATATAATAAATGTTAATAATAATTCAATAATATGTTTATAGAAACTTAATGTAGTGTAATCAAATTGTTGTTGTTGTTCATAACAATGAATAATTTATAGTTTTCATTTATTAGTTAATTTACAATATCACTGATTATCATATGTTTGTCCATAATGTAACAACATAAATGTAACAATACAATTATGACAACCCAGATCGGTTTCACTTTATTTTGATGGTCCCTTTAACACATTCTGTTGACTATAAGTAACTTTGCACACTAGTCTACTAACTCTCTGGTAGGGTTAGTAGAATAAGTTTACATGTATTCACTTGCAAAGTTACTTATATTCAGTAGAATGCCTGTTTGAGGATCATCACAATAAAGACTTAGTAGATATTAAGCAGACAGTTTACTAATACTCTTATGTGAGTTAGTTAACATGTAGTTACAAAGTTACATATAGTTAACAGAATGTTTAAAAGTGACCATCAAAATAAAGTGTTACACCAAGATCAATAGTGTTTTTGTAAATTAACTAGGGCTGGGAAAAGATTAATCGCGATTAATCGCATCCAAAATAAAAGTTTGTGTTTACATAATATATGTGTGTGCACTGTGTATAATTATTTTGTATATATAAATACACAGACATGCATGTATACATATAAGAAAAAAATTATATTTATATTTAATATAAATTATAAATAAATATATACAGTATATACATGCAAATATTTCTTAAATATATACATGCATGTGTGTGTATTTATATATATACAAAATAATTGTGTGTGTGTGTGTGTGTGTGTGTGTGTGTGTGTGTGTGTGTGTGTGTGTGTGTGTGTGTGTGTGTGTGTGTGTGTGTGTGTGTGTGTGTGTGTGTGTGTGTGTGTGTGTGTGTGTGTGTGTGTGTGTGTGTGTGAGAGAGAGAGAGAGAGAGACACATGCTTGTAAAGAAAGGGGCAAAAGTGCTGATATTTCCGTTTGCTACTTAGCAATATTTTGTATGTATGAAGCAAGGAGTGGAAATCCATAAATCTTTGAAACATGCACATTATTGCTGTTTTTATGTTGAACTTCTGCTAGTGTCTGAGTGCTACAAACAACATTTGCTTTAACAACACAATCTGTTCCTCATGGTGGCCATTTGGTTTATTGACTATGCGTTTCACCGTCGCGCTACTGTGCGCAGCGGTGAGGGTAAAGTCTTTCCTCCAATAATCCACTAAGTGACAACAATGCCATTTTAGGAGCAATACAGTGAATTATGTAAACTGTTTGGGAACATTTCACCTGATATTGCTGCCGTTAATCACTGAGAGGTCTTATAAGGAGCTGGAAAACTCTCATAAATCAGTTTAGGGTAGCGTGACACTCAAGCAGGGTTTCTGGAGTGTGTAGCCATGTCTCTGTGTCTATTTTTTTTTTTGAAGCAGATACAATGGAAAAAATCTGTTTTATTTATTATCAGTATAGTGTGCTTATGCTAATGCAATGAAATTGTGGAACAATTGACCCCGCACAATGGCACAAACCTCTCCTTGACTGAGTCTGGTAAAGCTATTTGCAAACGAATTCAATTAAATATCAATCCCAGGAGAAACTATTAGCATTTTTTGTACTCAAAACATAACACCCCATCCTTACACTGTCCATTAACAAAGATATACGCTGACCTCTGCATAATTGCATAGTGGTTAAAAGGCACCTGGATGCACCAGATACTATAGAAAAACAACATCCTTTTTCTTCTACTCTTTCGTTCCTTTCACATTAGCGAAATTTCTGCAAAGTTTCATAGACAATAAAAGAACCATTGTCTATTGGTCATAATGTGGCAATGTCTGAAGCACCGTTCACACAGGAGTCTCTTTCAAACCGAGCAGCTTTCTGTTGGTCAATGCAGCAATTCCGTGTGACCAACTTGAACTTATTGCAAAAACTTATTAGGGAAATCTTTTACCCTCAAATGAAATTCTAGATCTTGTGGATTCCTATTGAAATGGCTCGATTTTACCCTCGAAAATTCTTTGAACAATGGCAAATGTGTCCGCACCTTTAGTCACTTTCTTTCTTCTTTCTTTTGTCATTTCCTTTCTTCATTCTTTCCATCATTTCTTCCTTAGTCTCTTCCTACTATTTACTATTTAACTGACTTATTTCCTTTCTTTCCTTCCTCCCTTCCTGACAGTACCAATTTATTTCACTTCCTTCCTTCCTTTCTTACCTACTAAATTCCTTACCTCCTTTTTACCAACATGTTTCCATTCTTCTTTCATCCCTTCTTTACCTACTTCCCACTCTTCTCTCCTTATTTACCTGCCTACTTGTGTATTTACTTTCCTCTTTCTTTTGTTACTTTCCGCCTTCCTTCCCTCCCTTCTTACCTACCTACTTATTTCCATTTGTGCTTTCCTAACTTTGGTACCTATTCATTTCCTTCCTCCTTACACCTTACTTCTTCCTTTGTCCCTTGCTTACTTCCTTCCTTCATTCCCTCTTTCCTTCCTTATATTTTTCCTTCTGCACTGTTTAATTTGGTTTCTTTTTAACTACATCTGAGTTACAGTTATTACCATTTGTTTGGATATTTGTGACTTCCTCTGCTTATTCAGATGAGTTTGGGATATCTGTAGTTTTTACTTTAATGGGAGTGTCTGTGGTCTCTATGTAGCCATCATGGAAGATCATGTGTGCTAAATGTAACATTAAGTATATAATTGTGAGATGGAATTTAATACAAAAAAACAGTATGTCTGTGAAACACTGATTTTCTTCTCAGGACAAACTAGTCCCATCCCAATTGAAATTTACTTTCAGATATGACCTAACAGGTGTAACTACTCGCTGGTTACAAAACAGTCCACGCTTCCGAAGTACTGATGTCCATTTTTATTTATTCCAGAGACACCGTGAAAACTAGACACAAAAGTAAACCAAACCATAATTTTACACACAACACCACTACAAACACAAACCAACATAATATACAAAATATTAAAACCTTTACCGTATGCGCCTGGTAACCAACAGTAGATTAAGTCAGGAGCACTAACATGGGTATCTGAGTTTCACATCTCATCATTACATTGACGCTGATACGTCCAGGTGAAATAATCAGCACAGGGTCACATGACACTCAACTTAAACAACAGAATAATAATAAAATACAAACGGGAACCAAATTATGAAATTATCACAATACAGAAATAAACATTTAAACTATGAAATCCAAATAAACTATAAAGTCAAAATAAACTAACCGCTGAAATCACCAAAATATCATAACCCACAGCTGACCTTCCAGCGTCAGCTACACAGGACTGTGCATCCCCAAGGCATTTGGAAACATTGGTGAATCAAGATGTTCCTATATTGATGTAACATTAAATCACCTAACACATATGGTCATGTCTGTCCTTGTCCTGAAACTAGACTAAGAAACTGATTTGTAACCCAAGTTTGAACGTCTCTCTGGTGCGTGCATGTGTGTTTATCTGCATGCGCAGAGGAGGTGTGCTAATGGAGTCCGTCTCAAAGGTGAAACCGGTAATCCATCAGAACCTCCTCCTCCTCCTCCTCCTCCCATGACCCCCGTGTTCAGCAGCTGCTTGAAGAAAACCAGAGGTTGCCCATCCAGTCTGGAAATCCCTTTAAAACTCCACAACCTCTTGACAGTACGAGAGAAATGGCATCCTGTGTTGACAATATGTAACATGGCGGCTTATATCTTGTGCAAAGCCGCCGTTTTAGCGATCATATTCTCGCTATGAAGTTCCTGGGAGGGTTAGCAGTGGATGGTGATTGATTCAGGAGGTTCTGCACACCGCCTGTTTAGGTTGCCCTCTTTTACAGTTCATTGGTTCTCCACTTTAAAGGCTACGCTCCCTTCCTCTGTTTTATTTCTTTTTTTAAGTGTCAGCAGAAAATTGCGAGAATGTCATGAATGTGTTTCACCACAGGACTAAAGGCTTGCTCACCAAAAGAACAAAAATTGAAAGCTTTATTGCCTTGATTGTTGTTATCTTGTAGTCAAAGGCCTGGACGAAACCTGTTGACTGGGAGCTACGGACATCCATTCTGTGTGGGTTTTTTTTATTTGATAAATATCTCCTTTTTTCAATTGGTCACATTACTTGTACAAGTAGAATAGGTTGCAAATTGCAACTTTAATGAAAGCGTTAAACTATTAAAGTGTATTCATTATTTCTGTTGAGTATACAAAAGGTAGTTCACAAGTACTTTCATTGTGCATGTAAAAACATGACGCATCTTAAAAGTTTGATTGATTTTAAAATGACCCTGTTGTTAAACCCAAACATTTGCCCTTCCTTAGCACCTAAAGTAAGATAAAAACCTTTAGTAACCTATAAATGTATGTGCTCTTTTGTGCTTTTTATCTGTGTGTGTTATGATTCATTTTCATGTTCACCTATAGTGAAGACCTAGCCATTGTAAAAATGGCTGGGGGCAACTTTCTCTAGCAAAAAAAAAATGAATGCATTAAACTGCAGGATGATTTCTGGCTGGAAGAGAGTCTCATTGGCTTGCATTTTTTATGAGAACAGCTGCTCCAATCTCTCCTCTGTTCACAGCCGGGCTTGCTTAATCACACAGTTTATCCCTGCAGCCTCACTGACAGGGCAAAGGCAAGGCAGGCAGAACAGCAAGGGGCCTGAGAGAAAGATGAGAGGAAGGAGGCCAAGCAGAGAGACTGATGAGGGGAAAGGAGAGAGAGACCTGATAGCAGATATAAAAAGTTCTTGATGCTAGTTTTAAGGAGAGTATGAAGATTTTTAACTCGGGCATTAATTAAAATATTGTCATTGTTTACTCACCCTCATGTTGATCCAAAAACATATGTGTTTCAAACAGTGTAAAGCTTCCAGAAGGACCCAAAAATGTCAGTGTATCATAAAAGTGCCCGGAGCGTACTTCTGAAGAGTGAAATACCTTTGTGTGATGAATGGACTGATACCCTCCACACACTGTTAACTACTGCAACTATCATTGATTCAGTGAGTTGAATTTGAGAACCACATCGGTCTGATTCATGAAGAAATCGTTCAGACTGGATATATGCACTCTACTAGCCAATACTATATAACTGATTAGGCAAGTAAATGTTTTGTAAAAAGTAACCGGTAACCCTTTACAGTCCCACTTTATATTAAGTGGCTTTAAGTATTATGTACTTACATTGAAATTAATAATTTGATACAATGGACTTATTATGGTGTACATACATGTTTTTACATTGGAGTTATATTTTGAAAATACCTGCATGTGATTACAGCTGTAATTAATTTATGTAATTACATTTGTAATTACACTGTTGACCCTTCCCTTACACCTTAACCCACCCTTAAAGCTACCCATACCAGCACACCTGACCCTAACCTTACCCCTATCACACACACCTGACCCTAACCTTACCCGTATCACACACACCTGACCCAAACATTACCCGTATCACACACACCTGACCCTAACCTTACCCGTATCACACACACCTGACCCTAACCTTACCCGTATCACACACACCTGACCCTAACCTTACCCGTTTCACACCTCAATAGCAGCACAAGTGTTTTACAATACAACCTGAACACAATAAGTACATTGTACTTATTTTTCAATGTAAGTACATAGTACTTAAAGCCACTTAATATAAAGAGGGACCCACTTTACAATAAGGTCTCATTTGTTAACATTAGTTAATGTATTAACAAACATGAACTAACAATGAGCAATACATTTGTTACAGTATTTATACACAGTATAAATGCAGCTGTTTATGTTAGTTCACAGTGCATTAACTACAAATTAAACTTTTGATTTTAATAATGTATTAGTAAATGTTGAAATTATTTGTTCATGTTAACTAATGTAGTTAACTAATGTAGTTAACTAATGGAACCTTATTGTAAAGTGTTACCATGTAACTTTTGTGGTATGTGGATTTGCATTTTATACAGTGGCAAGAATAGGTTTGTGAACCCTTTGAAAACATCTTGACATTTTCTGCCTAAAATGTGGTCTGATCTTTATTTACCTCACAATTATAAACACAATCTAAATTTATAACACAAATATTTGTATGTTTATTGAATACCTTTAGTGGTCACTGAAAGGGGCAAGATGGTGAAAGTAAGTGAAACCCCTAATTTAGTAACTTATTAGCAGCAAAACCTCCACCAACATTTGCTGTATAGCTGCTTATATGAATTAAGACCAATTTTGGGCCATTAAATAGCTACCTCTTGTATATTTAAATCATTAAAATATCTTTCTGTTACTGTTTTAAAGGACTTTGTTTTGCTTGAATGAATGATTGACCACTATATTCCTATCCTTTTTGGGCAAATTATTCCTTTTATACTTTTTTTAGGGTTAAGCACTTATAAAAATGTATGAGCATTGTTCTAATCTTGTAACTGCTTCTTTTTTTCACTCATCAGTCCTTCTTAATTTCTGTATAGATACAGTGAATAGCAAAACAGCATCTTTCCTAATTAATCAAATAATCCGTGAAAATTGAATTAATAACCTTCTGTTACGACAAAACTATTTGATCATTGATCTTGACAGCTTGAGCCGGCACTGAGCTCTTTATTTTTAATAACTGGAGTGTACTGCCGCCCCATCTCATGGTCACAGAGGACATTCGGCCCAGGACATCGAAACTGGAGAGTGAAGCGGTGAGGATGTCTGTGTCTGACCACAGGACTGACAGACGGGCCGCAGCACGGTCGTCTCAGCACATCAGGCTGTAACAGGAGCAGCTGAAAGACGAGGAGCATCAAGCCCCCATGTGAACCCACCGGGACGCCCGTCCCTTTCAGCCAATTACAGCAATGTGCTGCCAGCAGCAGACTGAATAATGCCCCTGTCTGATAACACTGTAAACTCTGACCACCCTCTGTAAGTATTCGCAGACAACTGCACATCCGGATGCTTCGTTATGAATGCCCTATGAAAGAAAGAGATCAGCCACGGTCTCTCATAAATGCCCATCATGTGCATTACGCACACACGCAAACGCAGACGCATTATCTTATCTGGTTTCTGTATGCAGGGCCAAGCAGACTCGGTGGAGACCCTTGGGTTGTAAAGCATTCTGGTATCACAGTGGTGTTTTATGAGCATCTCCTATTGGAGATATTACTCCAGCACAGACATTGCAGCTCTGCTGGTATCAGGGGTGAATCATTGAATCATGCACTATTCATCTATGAACCTATGTAGTGGCCCGAACTGAATCAAACAGGATAGATCCACTGCTGCCCGGTGTTCAGAATCATTTCTGATTGGTTTTACTCGCAGTTAAATTTCACAGTCTCCTGAATGGCGAACTCACACTTTTTCATCAGATTTGTTTTTTAAGTATTTTCCCCGTTTATTTTCTATGTAGGGAGTTCTATGCTTTAAACAAACCAACCAGCTCATTGATTAATAACAACAAACAAAATCTGAAGCAAATATGTATTTGAAAATTGAGTTTTTTTTATTTAATGACTCACATGTCAAGTGGTGTAACCCTCAATTAAAAGTACTAAAATAGTCAATTAAATTCAATTGGATTCAAAATGGATTCCCGGATTTTAGTTGCATCTGTGATTCTCAACTCAACTTGTCAACTTGTCTTATTTTTTAAAATAGAAAATTTGGCACAATATTTTATCATTTTTTATAATTTATTTGTTTAATTAATCTCTTTTGTAATCAAATTATTTTAATTCAGAAAAGTGAAAAGGTTTATCATTGAAGAGAAAGAATAGAATTTTTGTATAAATTCTAATGCTTATGTGTATTTTTAATAGTGCTGTCCATCTATTAATCGCAATTAATCGCATCTGACATAAAACATTTTTTTATATAATATGTGTGTGTGTGTGTGTGTGTGTGTGTGTGTGTGTGTGTGTGTGTGTGTGTGTGTGTGTGTGTGTGTGTGTGTGTGTGTGTGTGTGTGTGTGTGTGTGTGTGTGTGTGTGTGTATACATATGTATATTTATATGTATGTATATGTATGTATAGGCTACACATATATTTAATAGTATATATATGCATACATATATAAAATATAAATAAATATAATAATAAATACACACATATATTATATAAACAAAAACTTTTCTGTTAGATGTGATTACTTGCGATGAAGCGATTTAACAGTACTAATATTTTAATATTTTGAATAACTTAAATAACTGACTGTGAATTACACCATTTGCAATTGCTGCTGAGCTCTGTTGATGTGGTTCTTGTTTCCATGGTAACAACAACTTCTTTGATTGGCTTATCTCTCATCAGGATTATGGGTACTGTAGTTACTGGCAACTTGTTTTTTTAGTAGTGAATATTCTTCAAATGCATACTTAACAATCTCTGAGTTCATGTTTGGTCTGTACTGAAAGGTTTATATGTTAGTGTTTTCTCTATGGAGAACCCTGCTGTTGTGCTCTATTCATTTAAATACATTTAGTGCATCTGTTGAGAACACACTCTTCAGGGGATTGGGTGAAAATTGGACATATCACCACTGTGAATGCGTGGAGAAAATGCGTTGTCCCCTGCCTCGCGGCTGGATGGCTGCCTGGCTGCCGGGGGTGTAGAGACTCATTTAGAGAGCTCGACTGGGACGGGACACTGAAGGTCAGACTGAGAAATGCCTGCAGCAATCTCCCCTCACACATGCTCTCTATTCCCTCTACCCATCCCTTTCTTTTTCTCTCTCTCTCTCTCTCTCTCTCTCTCTCTCTCTCTCTCTCTCTCTCTCTCTCTCTCTCTCTCTCTCTCTCTCTCTCTCTCTCTCTCTCTCTCTCTCTCTTATGTCTCAGTCTGCTGGTTATAAATCCTCTGGCTATCAGGTGCAGTGCCCCTGCTGGCACTTTCACGAGCTCACGGGTTTGTGTCTGTGGTGCTGAGTGCCGTGTCACAGTCCCTGGGCAAGCGATGCTATGACAGACAGTGAGTGTGACTGAGCATACTGACACTCTCTCTATATTTATTATGTTGCACCATATATGATTATATTTTGCACAGGTCGGACTGTCCTTGAGACGTCCACTAGACCATCAGACCTACTTCAACTTCTTTTTACCTGACTCAAACTGGCACTCACGCTGCTTGTGTCAGACAGGTCTAATACATCTGATGCATATGTACATACAAAAACTATTTAAAAACAGTTCAAACGCATGTGAAAGGCCCTTAATTGTGGTCTTTGCATTGTATCTTGGAGCACTAAAAAGGGCACTTCATGTTTTTTGAGGAAATGTGCAATACTTATGCAACCAAATAGAATTTAAGATGAATTTAGATTTAAGAAAATCTAAATATATATATAAATAAATATATATATATGAAAAATGTATATAAATTTACATTTTATATATATATATATATATCAAATGTAAATGTATGTCCCTGTTAAGGCCCGTTCATATCAACAACGATAAATATAAAGATAACTAATGATACCGGTAACACTTTACAATAAGGTTCAGTAGTTAACATTAGTTAACTACTTTAGTTAACATGACCTAAGAATGAACAATGTTTCTTCTACGGCATCTACTAATACATTATAAAAAATCAAAGGTTGTATTTGTTAACATTAGTTAATGCACTGCGAACTAACATCAACAAACAATGAAAAGCTGTTTTTTACTAACTAACATTAACAAAGATTAATAAATACTGTAACAAATGTAGGCTATTGCTCATTGTTAGTTCATGTTAGTTAATGCATTAATGTTCACTAATGAACCTTATTGTAAAGTGTTACCACAAAAACTATATTAATGTCCACACCAGCAGGGGATATCTTCTGTTTATTATTATTATTATCTTCTGTCTACACTAAGCATGTGCTTGTCTGTCACTTTAAATGCTTGAGCTCATTACAGCAGGAGGGATTCTGATTGGCTGCCAATTTTTTTATCGTCCATCAGCTGAATAAAATCGTTCTGAAAGTAATTCCGATATCGTTTCTCTGTGCCATTATCGTTACAGCCGTGGTGAGAACTCTGCCATTCTTTAATATTGAGAACGATTTTAGAACTAAATCGTTATCTTTATAGTTTCTGTCCTTGTTGTGAACTGGCCTTTACACTTAATTTTCCTGGTTAAATAAATATTACATAAAAAAGAGAGACCAAATACAATTCTATTTTGTATTTTGACGCTAACAATGTACTGTTCTATTTATTAAAACCAAGTATTTAATTTTATCAATTACTGTTTTTATGCATTTTTACAATTATTCCAAAGTAACAACTAAAGGCAGTAACAATTTAAACAATATACAGTATATTATTTGTGAACTAATGTTCAGCTTGGGCTGCTTGCTCAATAAAAAAAAACACAATCATCATGTTTTCAGGCCATTTCAAGTTTGATTTAGACGTAACATAAAGTGGTGATTAGATGCTATGTTGTTTCTTTGCTTTTTACGTAATTAGTCTTGCCATTAACGCTATCATTGTCTTCATTCAGGCCGATTCGAGAACGCGCACAAAAACAATAGGCGGGATTTACCGCACGAACCAATCATATCCAATCATAGCGCGATGGAGGCATTGCCTCCTCTCACGTGACCGTCCCCCATTAATTCTGAATTACCCCTCATCAAACTCACCACACGCTTTGGGGGGGTCTGCTAAAAGTCAATGGGCTCAGGGGAGGCAAGCCTGAACCATGCTGAACAGTGTTACTTTAGAAAAACAAGTGCCTTTTACACTGTTAAATTTCACATTTTGTAATATTTGCATTGTTTTATTTTTGTAATATCGATTATTTTTGAATCCAGTTTTTCTGAAGAAGACACTGCCTCCCTTGCCTCCTCGGAGGAAACACCCCTGATGCATTACAATATACAATGTACAGTATATATCAAATATTTCTTACATGCACTAGACTAATATATATTTTAAAAAAAGTAGCACTATGAATCATCAGTATTCCATTTTCAGGAAGAAAAAACTCCAGTTTTGGCTCAATGGGGTCTTTAAATTAATGTACTACTGTGGTGTTCAAGTAAAGATATGACTTCATGATATGGATATTGAATTTTACACCAGCTCAGCTTGGACAGGCAATTTTTTTACTGCAGTATTTCTGCGTGGTACAGTTAGTTGTTTAAGGAAATCCCACCTCAAGCTACGAAGGCTTTTAAGGTTTTCAGAGCATTTAACTTGTTGATTAAGCTTTATATTTAAGCCACAGTTCGCTGTGTGAACTGCATGCATTATTCTTTGTGACAACATAATGCTTCTCTGTTTAAAACCATATTTAGGAATGATAGCAATTCAAATCGTGCACGTCGTGAAGGCTTTCAACCTCAAAGGGACATTCAATACTGTTACCTTTTTGGAAAAGTGGGGACTTTTTGAACTGAGCTATAGGAAGCTGGCGTGGAGCCCGAGTTCTTGTTAGCTTGTCTTGGAGCCGCCCGCCAAGCACGCACACGGATGATTATAGAGATGAACGGCCATAAGCTCCATATTTTACGAGGAGGAGTGAGTGAACTCTAAAGTAGGGAGATGTCTGGGTCATAGTCAGAAGAATCGCACAGTAAGAAAACTAAATGGGTGTAAAGGGATTCATGAAGCTTATTCTGGATAAGGAGTGAGGATTTCACTCATCTCTTCCTCCCACTTCAGGGCTTCCTCTCAAACACCCTTCAACAGCCCACAACAATAAGGTGACACAGTGGAGTAGAAAAACAAAAGGCTTTTATATACAATTGCTATGTATTACAATTATGCTTCAAAATGGCTAAAAAGGAAAACACAATACCAATAAAGTATCATAAAAGTTGCCCATACCAACACTATTTTACGTTTTGCCAAATTGGTGGCTAATTCGTATGAATTTGTAGCATTTAATTCGTATGTTTTCGTATGATCTGCTTACGCCCCAGTGACGGCTATGTTTGGTTATGGTTAGGGGGGGACCTTTCTTGCTTAATTATTTCTAATAATCGTACATTTTTGTTACAATTCACTTCATACGAGTTCATACAAAATCGCCAACTTGTGACATAGTTATGTTTTCCCTTGAGATCAGGTTGTCCATACATGGACATGCTATTTTCCAACCCTCCTGAAACCAACTTTGCTTGAGAAAGCAGACCAACTTTTAAGTCATTAGAAAATCGTGATAAAAAAAATAAATCTTTTATTTTTCAGGAGGGAAACAGTAATGCCCCGTTTGTAGATGAGTCCTTTCAATCAGATCTTTAAAAAAAAAATGCTTTATATGTTTCACAAAACTGTTCTGAAAGGTTTGTTCACAAAAAAACATCCGGTTCATCTTATTGAACAGCTCAGGAGATTGTCAATAAGTAACAACCTTTTCGGTTTGTTCCTCACACAAAGTTATCGCATGGCTTCAGAAGACTTCAAATAAAGCGCCCAACTGATTTTATGAGACATTTATGGTTCTTTTGCATGCCTTTTTGATGCTCAAATGCTTCAGTTATTCATATGAGGAGGGGGGGGGGGGAATTACACGCGCAGAAGAAAGAAAATCATACGGGTTTGAAACGACATGAAAATTTTCATTCTTGGATAAACTATTTTTTTCTTTAAGACAGAGAACAATAGTTATGAAATATGTATACACATCCAAGTTGGTCTTGGTTGTTGTATGTGATAATTATATATGCTCTCCAGTATTGCATCGAGTAAACTGCTGCGATTGAGCGGACCTCCTTCTTTTGGAGCGCTACATTCGTCGTAGACTCGATTTTCCACAGACGCTCAAGTAAGTGCGAAAGAAGTCACTCTACTTTTATCTAAGTGTGCAGCAGAGGCTGTTTAGAAAATATTTATTCCACAATTCAAGATCTTAGCTTTTTTTCAGCCTTGCATTCATTTTGGGGGGACTGGGTTTGTGAAAACCAAAGCGGTACGGCACACACGTTCTCAATAAATACATAAACAAGGAGATGGGAGAGGGATAAACAGACACAGTGCTTCATCTCGACGGTTGACACTGATGAAGTTTAAAGCGGGCCCCACCATTAATGGCACTAAAACAAAAATAAACCATTTTCAAGTATAAAAAGATGCACAGCCGCGCAGCAACTAGGCAGTCGCGGTCTTTGATTTATTCCTAAGGGGAAGAGAAAGGACGGGAAGATCTTGAATGGCATACAAGGAAGATTCAAGTTCTCCACAGGAAATCAATTTAAGTGAGAGGGCATCTCAGTTAAAAATAGGGTAACGCTAAGAATACAAAGAATTAATTGGCATGATTTTGATAGAAGAGAGCACTAGGCAGAACCCAAGTTTGTTCACCATCCTGTTTTTGTGTTTACTCAACAGAGTTAGTCGTGTAGTCAAGCTGTCACGCACTCTTCTTTTCCCTTACTTTTTTCTACCCTCGATCCATTTCTTGTTGTTTTCCGCCTTCGGCTGTCAGAATTCAAGCAGAGCGAATCACTCCAAGATTTTATGAATCTCCTTCAAAGGCTGCCTCATTTCACTGGAAATGATGATATATGATGTTCTTAGTATGACAAGGAAGCTTTAGATAATAAGTGTTGTGTCACACTTCACTGAGTTATGACTAGTATCCAAAATGACTGTGCTAGACACTGATGGGGGTTTTGGTGTGGGCTGCGCTTGTACAGATTTTAATGAGATCTCGCAGCGTGTTTAAATATTTAACAATTCCTGGAGTAGCTCCTCTGTCTGCTGTCAGGAACACCCATTGCAATTTCATCCTATCCGAGAAATGCTCCAAAAAAAAACCCCAAATGTGACATGCACATTGATGTTCGGCTCATTTTCTGTTTGTGCATCTCTGTATATATTTAAGGGTGCATCTACCCATAAATGTAAAGAGTATATATATTTGCCCAGTTCTTCATATGAACAAAGGCTGTTCAAAAAGTCTATAATGGGGTGTCTGGAATACTTGATTCTGATTGGTCAATCGCAGCATCCCGTGGTCAAGTGTATGATAGTGTATAATGGAAGTGTATAATGAGTGCTAAACTCTACAACTGATCATTGTCCCAGGCTACTGTCACTATACTTAATCAAGTCACTTTTAAGGTTTATTTTGCATTAGCCTATACAATACAACAGTTACAGTATATCTGGATATTACTTCATGTAATCCAGATGCTACATTCGATATATTATTGTCATTAAGTGTCCATCAGATGTGCACTTCAGAATCTCAAACTTATCGAGGTAGATTTGTCTAATGGTTTATGAATACTGTGAATTCGGACATTCTACTCTTTTCACGTACAATATGCATATTTGGATGCAGCCTATCTTTATAACTTAGTCAAATGATTCACTGAACCAATGATTTATTCAAAACAGTGATTCATTCAGGGGAAACTGCCCATCTGATTGATCTGTACATCATATCCACGTGAAAGTTGCGTTAGTTACTAGCATTTTCATCTCAGAATCATCATCAGTCCGAATAATTTTATTAAATATAATTAAGTTATGTAGCATCATTAAGAACTACCATGATCTAGCAATGGACAAGAGTATATTTATAAATGAACATTAACCAAGATATGCAAAAAAAGACATCCATTAATGTATATAACTTTATTGTAAAGCGTTACAAATCACAAAATCATAGTCTCTATCATAATCCCCTAAAAGTCATGAACCCCCCCCCCCCTTGGGTTGGCAGTGTCTCTGGGCCCGGAGAAGGAGGGTGTCAGTGCCAGGTCTCTAGATCCCACTCCAGCCCACCATCCTATACCACCCCCACTTCCCCACCACACTTCACTCATTATTCATGTTCATAGGGACAGCTTTCATTTGATCTATTACTTAGGCGGGGGGGACCGCAGACTGCTGTGCGGCTCCATCCCTGCTGGATCTTTAATTATTGCAGAGAGTGTTTTCTCTCTCTTGTTCTTTGTTGTGCTAATGAAATATTGAAGTGGCCGATGTAGATTGTGTGGGTCCTGCTGGGGAGGATGGTGGATTACCTTTTACCTCACAGACTTTCTGCACTCTGACCTGATTTCTCATATTTCAAAAGCACATATGATCAAATGTTTATTTAAAGAGGTCAGTTCAGCTTTGTTTTTATGTCTGAATACTATAAAAGTTGTTGCACTCCACATTTGTAAATGGCTTTAAAATGAAAGTGTTTGGAAATAAGGTCTCTTATCCATAAATAGTTTAAAGTGAAATGAAATGAAAGGTCGTGATTGGTAGTTTGTAGTGTTTTGAATATATGAGGTTGTAAAGTATATCAAGTTTATTCAAATTTACTTTCTGTTATAAATGATATGGATTTACGGTATTAACAAGTTACAATATAGTGAAGGGTATATGTATAGATCCTTCACATCTAAAGAAAATATTAACAATTATTCATTAAAAAAAATGTATTCCATTAGTGTAAAAAAACTGTGATTTTATTTCTTGTAATTGTTACTTTTTATGTCAATGTACCATATTACAAATACATTTTTGTAACAATCATAATCATAATTGTAACATTATTTCTCGAATATATCTCGAATTATTTCTGACCTTATTTTTTTTTATTCTGACATTATTTCTCAAATTGACATTATTTCTGGTAATTGTGGCTTTATTTCTCAGTAGGAACTGTACCTCTTGTAATTGCAACTTTATACCTCACAAATCTGACCATATTTCTTATTTTATCTTACAACTACACTACTATTCAAAAGTTTGGGGTTAGTGTATGTATATATATATATATATATATATTTTTTTTTTTTTTCTTTTTTTTTTTTTTTTCTTAAAGCCAGAATGCATTTCATTAAAAGTGACAGTAGACATTTACAGTGTTACAAAATATTTCTATTACATCAAAGAATCCTGAAAAAAGTGTATCGGTTTTTTTTGTTGATAAATTATTATAAATTATAATTTTTATAAATAATTTTTTATAGGCCTATTAGAATGATTTCTGAAGGATCATGTGACACTAACGACTGGAGTAATGATGCTGAAAATTCATCACAGGAATAAATTACGTTTTAAATCTCTTCAAGTAAAATAGTTATTTTTATACTGTTTTCGAATTTTAATCAATAAATGCAACCTTGATAGTCATAAGACCCTTTCAAACACATTTAAAAATAAATCTTACCAACCCCAAACCTTTGAACGATAATGTACTTTCTTTTTTTTTTTTTACAAAAACATGCTTCTGTATATTATCACCATACACTATAAGAAAGACTTATTACAGCCAATAATGGATGGCAATACAAAAAACCCAGCTCAAAAAGAAGCCACCCACAGTATTGTAAGAGCGCATGTTTGACCCCCTCCCTAGTTCATAAGGACTGCGCTGTAGGAGCGTCTGTCCATAGCAACTGAACATATAATCCTTAAACACTGTATATTCCCTCTCAGGGCAACTGCAAATAGATGTAAAATTGATCAACCCGACTGTATGACCACTGGGGACCACTGTGGTCTCCAAGCAGAAAATCTCAGGAATTTAACTGGAGCGAGTTTATTAAAATCACTGACCAGTACATTTCTCACGCCGCATATTTAAATCTGGCCTTCATTAATATTAACCACCACCAGGCATATAAGCAGTGTGTTAAAAAATAAACATTTAATTGCATCTATAGCAAGAGATTCAATAATTGGCTAAGGGGAATGTGTAATTGCGCAGTGGTGTGGAAAGCCGTCTGACAGTGATCTACAGGACTCCATTAATTGCCATATGAATATACCCTAGTCTCTTCTCCACACTGCTGAGGCATCAGTGTGAGGGAGACGGGTCACTCCGTCTTTCCTGGCCCATATCCTCACTGAGCTCATAATTACTAAAACCTTTAATTAATCTTGCTATCACTGGGTAAATGCAGTGCTCACCATATAAATGAATTATAGGATAAGTGTGGTGTTGTTAGTGTATGAGGGCATGGTGAGCGCCTGCATGCGTGCCGTGCTAAATGTGGATTTCGATTTTGAGATTTAAATCAATTTGAGATTTAATAACTATGGTGGAATATTTTCAGTTGAAAAAGGAAATCAATAATAATAAATCAGTTTGTTAACAAAAATATTGTTTGACTTGGAATATATATGGACAACTTTTATGGTGTTTTTTGTGTCTTTTTTGGTGATTGCTCTGAAATCTCATAAATTGTTTGTAAACACATTGTGCCAAAATTTTGACAGAGATTGAGATTAAATAGCTAAAAATATATATAATTCAAAAAGAACAAGAAAATTATAATATTAATAAATCAGTCTGTTCACGCAAATATTGTTTGGTTTGCAATATAGCATGGACTATTATGTTGTTCATTTTCATTTATTTAATCATTTATTTTGGTGATTGCTCTGAAATCTCATAAATTGTTTGTCATCGTGCCAAGTTTTGACAGAGATTAAATCTCCATCTCTGTCAAAACTTGGCACGATGTGTTTACAAACAATTTATGAGATTTCAGAGCAATCACCAAAATCAATTAATTAAAAAAATAAAAATAATTGTTTAGTGTTTTTTTGGAGCTTGACAAGTGTCTTCCCTTCTTGAGAGTATTTTCATCTTTAGGTGAACTTTATTTAAAAACAAAAAACAAAAAATGTGTATTATATTAAAATGTATTCTTTGCTGATTATTTCAGTACAATAAACACACTGGAACTGAAAACTGAGTTATACATGTACATTTTTGTCCTAGCATATCACTCTTAATTAATGATCAGAGTCTGGGTCCAAAAGCAACAGCAACAAATCAAAGCAAGTTTAAATTGCCTGGACCAAATCTATTGCTTTTAATACCTCCATAAGGTCCCTTGATTCCATCTCCTATAGGAGTGAATGCCGAGCTGACCAACAATGAGTTCTTGTGTTTAAATCTAATTGAAGTGATTGATGAATTCTCAAACCTCTTTAGCTGAGTTCCTGTGTTTCACTGGGAATAAGTCAGAGTGAGGAAAGTGGACGCTGTGACCCTGCGTATGAGAGCTGACATCCAGGTACGGCACCCGCAATAACTTTGCCTCTGGTGTCATCACTAAAGCTCTGTGGGAAGGGGAATATGTTGTGACATGTCCAGATACGAGTCCTGAAATATATGCTGGCAGTTAGCCACCAGCCTCCCTTTCAATCAACAGGCTCAGCTGACTGGGGCTCTTCCAGTGGGTTTAGCTGACTGAGGATGGAATTGTAACACTGCACTTCCATCTAGTGGTTTGCGGAGGGATTGCAGGGCTTCTTGTCTCAGGGAGCCGGTTGTTTACAAGTGACATTTGTTCCTAATTAAAAGCTGCACTTGTTGCAGCACTTCTTGTGGAGAGGGGCTTGCATCCACGATAATGCAGGCGGGATTCTGGATTCTCTTGTAAGCTTCCTCCACTCTGAAAAAAAAGAGCAATTTGTCATGAGTGCACCAAAGCTGTTTTGCTTATTGGCTTTTTGAATATACTTGATATTGTTTGGATGAAAATCTTAAAAATTTGGCTACCAATAGGGGTCATTTTCAGGAAATTGAGCCATAATCTTTTTGTGATAACCATAAATAGATTTGTTCAGGATTCTTTGATGAATAATAAAAAATAAAAAAATAGAATAGTAAAAGTCATTGTTGTTACTTTTGATCCATTAAATGCATCCTTGCTGAATAAAAGTATTCACTTCTTTAAAAATAAATAAATACTGACCCCAAACTTTTTAGCAGCAGTGTCATATTTCAGTATCGGTGTATTTTTTATTTTATTTTTTTTATCTAAAATGATTTATGCATTTCCAGAGAAAATGCTAAATTTGTCATTGTTTCTACATTTTCTGTTCAAGCCCATTATGATCCAAAATTACAATAATGGTTAGATGTTTCTGAAATCATGAAGGAGTGATATAAATTCTTTGACCACATGTTAAAAAAGTATTTATCAAGTCTTCTTTATCAAGGCTTCTTTACCCATTATATTCAACCCTAAAACATTTTGATTGGGGTTGGCAAATACATGTTTTAAAGAGAAATTCTATTATGAGTTATTAATATTGTTTCATATTAAGTTTAATTAATTTAAGAAAAGCCACATTTTATCTCACAAATGGAACTATTACCTGGAAATGCCCAAGAAATAGCTATTGACATTTACTTTAGAGTAATCAGTACAACTAATATAGAGATGCACAACATCTGAAAACTTTAAGGGTTATCACATACAGTAAGCAAGTGATCTTAAAAGATAACAGACTTCAACAAGTTGCCCTACTTAAGTCGGAAGAGCTGATTGAGCTCTAGCTCAGCCTCCTCAACGGTCTTGTCCTGTCCTCTGTCTCTGAGTCTTCTCAGTCTTTCTTCTGGACTGACAGTGAGAAGCAGCACCAGGTTTGGTTTGAGCAGGTCTCCTGGCCACTGGTAGAGATCTGAGTCCAGCCTAGGGAGGTTTTCAACCCTCCCACTGACTGCTGTGGCAATGGCATACGCTGCTGTGCTGTGCCAATACCTAAAGGAGACAAAAAATAATAATTGTTTAGATTTTTTTAGCCTTACACCAGGTTCACTATGTACACTAGCGTACCTCTTGAGGCCAGGGGAGTGAGGTTTACACTCACACAGCTCTTACTGGGCTACGTTAAACTCAGCTCCCCCAAACATCACTCCCATTCGGGTTACAGCCCCAACTGTAACCTGTCCCACTCGCCCCGCTCTGAACGAGATTTGAACCTTGGGAGGTGGGTGCGCTAACAAGGATGCTAAAGACCAAAGCCACTAGTGCCTCTTGAGGCCAGGGGAGTGAGGTTTACACGCACAGCTCTTACTGGCCTACGTCTGTTACACACACCCCTACACCTCACTCCAATCTGGGTCACGGCACCAAATATAACAGGTCCTACTTGACCCGCTCTGAGCGGGATTCAAACCGGCGTAGGAGGCATGCGCCCTCCTACCTTAGGCACACTAAAGACTGTAGCTTCTAGCTAGCACGCCTCTTGAGGCCAGGGGAGTGAGGTTTACACGCACAGCTCTTACTGGCCTTCGTCTGTTACACTCACTCCCCTACACCTCACTCCCATCACGGTCACGGCCCCAAATGTAACCGGTCCTACTCTCCCTGCTCCGGGGTGCGTGTCGCAAAAGCCAGAATCACAAGTTCCATTGAACTCTATTGTTAACTATGGAACTTTCGGCCATAGTTGGCTTTGGGAAACGCACCCCAGTGTGAGATTTAAACTCTGGCATGGGAGGCTGGTGCGCTAACAAGGACGCTAAAGACTGCAGCCGCTAGCGTTAGCCGCTAGCACACCTCTTGAGGCCAGGGGAGTGAGGTTTAAAAGTCTATTTCTCACAGCCTCAATTTCATCCATGTAAATTGTATTTTTTATGCCAGATAAATTCTGCTCTGATTACAAATATAAATGATTTTACCTGATCGATATTCAAAACATCCTCAAATAAACATTTACGTTTGAGCGAGCCTCAATTTCCACAAATCAAGTTTTAACACATACATCTGCTATAACCCTATACGTTCCACAGTGCTGCCCAAACATCAGCTGAATCGTGTGAGTGTATTTGTGGCGCACATAGCTCTACCTGTCCACTATGACAGGACTCCTTAAGGACTCTTTTCCGATGTGGGCTGCAGTGATGTAGTTCCCCAGAGCGTAAAAGGCTCTGCGGATGAGGGGTGGTTCTGAGTCAAAGCGCTGTCTGAAAGAAGCCAGGCACTGGGGAGGAGATTTCAGCAGAGTGGCATTCAGAGACTCCCGCAGGGCTTCTGTGAGAGTAGTTTTACCTATAGGGGAAATCAGGGAAAGGTATCAAGAGGAGTCAACAAACTTTTTTTGAGTGCAAACTATTTGTTTCAGCATGATTTGAATCATATTGACAGCTATGAATTTTTAGATGATATTACTTTCTGCTTGTTATTAATAAGCTGAACAAAAATATTTGTCAGAAAGACTCAGTGTTAACCTGTAGCGTCAAGTCCCTCGATCACAATGACAGGAAATCCATCACCACTGCTTGTCTCCAACTGTTCGTCTACGAGCTTCAAGACTTCCTTTGACTCCGGGATAATGTCAGTGCACTGGGATGGGCAGAGGAGGATGTAATGTTTCACTTCAAGCTGCATTATGGTTAGAGTACTGCAATTCATTGGTTAAATAATTAACTCATTGTTCATTGTTCCTTTATATCAGGTAATCAAGTTTCTGATAATCATACTTCAAGTTTCAAGTTTCAGGTAATCATACTTTCATTTCAGCATTAAAGTAAAATAATCTAGAAAGGTATAACTGCAGCTGTTTTTGTATACTGTATACATTTATAAACATACTAGTTCGGGTTTGATATATATATTCAAATATATATTTATTGTTGCAATAAATATATTTTTTCTGTTGCAGAGAAAAATCAAGGAGATTCCTGAGCTTCTCCAGGATTTATTGAAGAAAAACTGTTTTTAGAGTATGAAATAGAGCTGGGCGATTTTTTTCCCTTAAAAAAATCTGCGATTTTTTAATAAAAAAACTCGATTTACGATTCGATTCGACTTCTGCATATAAGGCCTACTAATCTTGACAAATCTTGTCATCTAATCAAAGCTGATGAATAAATAACACTGTAATATTATTATAACTTACATTTTTGATAATAATCATTTTGCTATCACTGACATATATTCAATATATTGTATGTAACATGTTGCAACTGTCCCCAGGCCCGGGTCAGTTGCAAAATCTGACTCCGTACATTCAAATGCAAATTGTGAAAAATGTAGATTCTGTAATTATCTTTAAATAGTTTAGACTATGGACTATAAGTTTATTGTATAAACAATTGGTTTGTCTATTCCAAACCGTCTCTGAATAACAGAGCCAAATGCAAAAAGTGTTGCAACTGTCCCCGGTCCCACTATATTAACATTAGGCTATAAATGACTACAGTCACTTTTGATTCATTTAATCCATCGTTTCTGCATTAGTAGTAGTATAGTAGGCTATATTTATAATAATAGTCTATAGTAGCTACGATACTCTGGTCCCAAAATGTTTCAAAATCCTACTGTACCTCCTGAATAACCTTATAGGCTTCGTCCAAACTGTAGAAGACATCGGAGTTCCTGATGTTCAGTGTGGATGGGTGATGCTGTTCTGCTGTAGCAGGAGTGATGTACTGTCTCACTGACTCTTTCACTTGACTGACAGGTGACCACAGCTCCTGCCAGCAGTACTGACCCTCGCGCTTGTATGAAAACACACATACAGTTTTACTCTGCCGCAATGTGTTTAATAAGTCCTCTGAAAGTGTTGTAGTGGATTTGTCTCGTATAAAAAAGCCTTTAACGACGCTATTTTCGTCGTCCGGAATAAACGATGACGCTTCAAAAACATCGCAATCTCGCGAGATTGTTGAAGACAGCTTGTGTTTTATTTCGGCGTGCGTTTGCGCTGTCTCGATTCTGTTCTCACTTTGGACGTGTAGCGAGAAGAGCTTCCCACACTCTCCAAAGAGCTGTTGATGATCATGATGGAGAACCTGTGGGCTTGAGCTCAGTGTGAAATAAAGAGGTTCAGCGCGCAAATCAAACTCCACCGCAAAAACACGCGAACACAGCTCTCCACAGCGAAACATTGCTCTCCTTAGCATTCTGAACGGTGTTAGATAGAATTTAGCCTATATAAGGAAGAATCACATTTTTATTAGCTAGCGGTTACAGAGAAACGAAACTAGACCCGAAAACGAAAGTAGGATAGCCGTCCGCTTACATAACTCACGAAACGAGCAGCTGAGTCAGTCACACATTCTAAAAACAACAGTAGCCTAGTTACGGTGAAGTTAAGCTATGGAAGTAAAATGCCAAATGCTTTTGAAACAAAAAAGCCTGTTGAATTGCACTACTTGAAAAAATAGGCATTGCATTAACCCTGCTTGCATTTTAATGTTTTGGATTTCAGGGTTTGCATTTTGATGTTCTGAAATTCAAAATGGTAGAATATTTAAGCAGTGAATATTTCTGGATTATTGAAATTTTACTAATGAAAATGTGTTTGAAATATTTTGAATTTAATCAGCCATGCTAAATTTCAGCCCATAAAAATGCAAGCCCTAAAAATATAATGCATTAAAATACACGCATGGATAATATTATGCAATATGCAATGCATATTTTTTTTTTCAATTAATACAATAAAACAGGCTTTTTTGTTTCAAAAACATTTGCAATTATTTTACTTCCATGGTAGTTAGGCTGGGTTTAAGCAGGTTTATCCAGTTCAGCTATCCTTGATTTCCATTAAAACTTCAACGTCTAGGCTACTCTCGTGTAATGGAAATCAAGGATATCAAGAGATCAAGGCTGGGTTTAAGCAGGTTTATCCAGTTCAGCTATCCTTAATTATATTAAATTTAGGGTCCAATTCTCACTATAAGGCTAATTTTATGTTTGAGCAGCATACTTATAAAGCACTAATGCCTTATTCTGCATGACCATATTCTACATCCCTAACTATAAATAAGCAGTAATTAGGAGTTTATTGAGGCAAACGTCGCAGATAATAGTTAGTTAATAGTGAGAATTGAAACTTAAGATAGGCTATGATATTATGTTGTTGGGCTATAGTGTCCTAAATGATAGGACAAGCAAATACATTCCTATAAAATAAAAGAATAATATGTAGCTGCATCGGCCATGATGGTATAAATATATTTACTAAATCCAGAGGTGACTAAGGAAAATGAAACTACGCTACGCCTATTATGTTTGACTCAGCTAATTGTCTTTCGTTTTTCGCCAAAGTGTTTGACTTAGCTGACAGCTATTTATCTTTCGTTTTCAGTCCCCCCCGAGCAAGAACAGAAACTGATCAGAACAGTAACTTGAGATTGTCCTATAAAAAGGGAGGCGTGAGCTCTCTGAGTATCAGTCTTCACCATAGTGACATCAAACCAAGTTGGTTTCGCAAGAATGTCGATGCAGTTGTGTTTCGAGAACATCCACAGCGTCTTTTCAGCCCTGTTGCGATGGTTTTTGCTGATGGTATCAGGCACACTGCAACCCCTTGGGATGATCAGTCGTCCGAAGATTCACACCAAAGAGCAGAAAGAGGGATCCAGCGCACAGCTGACCACTCCAAGCAGTGTAAACTACCATTTTACCCGGCAGTGCAATTACAAATGTGGATTTTGCTTCCACACTGCGAAGACCTCGTTCGTCTTGCCTATTGAAGAGGCAAAGCGAGGGTTACGACTTCTGAAAGAAGCAGGTAACCTAACATGTCACCATGCAATTAAAATTAAAAATGTTTTATGGAATATTGCAGAATTTATTATAAATTATTTATCCGTACAAATCATTATTTTAAAATAGGTTAAATAAATAAATAAATACATAATAAAAGGCATGTGCCCTCGTAATATTTATTCAAAATAACTTTCCCCATGTTTATCTGACGCGATTAATGGCACGAGGGCGGGGCAACCTGTCACTCGCCTGAGATCATTCGACATTAATAATTTAATGTAGCCTAGTTATTAATATAAACTGATATATATATATATATATATATATATTTTCATTATAATTGTCATAATTAATAATTCAATATAATTCTGAATGATCTATTTTTCCCATTTCAACTTTAACGATGACTAGACTGTCTTTTTTTATTCTAAAACTTGGTTTGTCTGTTTCAGGAATGGAAAAAGTCAACTTTTCGGGTGGAGAGCCCTTTCTTCACGAGAAAGGCTCTTTTCTGGGAGAGTTGGTGCGATACTGCAAACAGGAGCTGCAGCTTCCGAGCGTCAGTATCGTTAGTAATGGCAGTCTGATTAAAGAATCCTGGTTTCAGAAATACGGTGAGAATCATTCCTGACCACCAGAGGTCAGCAAAGATCGTTTTAAAGCACTTTAGGGTGAACGTGAACGTTACACATTTTTCACGGTAATAACAATCTCAATGTTGATTACATACAGCTCTACAAAATATAATTACATACTTATAGGTTAATTATTAATAATTGAATATTAAGAATATTAATATTAAGTAGCCTATTAATATAATGTTTGCACACTAGCAACAAAATCCACCACAGCACTTTCATGAACACCTGTTTGTCACTATGCACTGCATTCTGCATTTCTTTTGTCTGTTCCAATTCGTTCATTGTTTGTAACGAGATTTGATAAAACAATTGATCTTTATTTTTAATTCATGCACATGAGAATCCCTGGCACTGCCTGTATAAAAAGTATGGGGGGGGGGGGGGGCATCCATACAAAAGTTGGGTGTGAGTAAAAGGTTTTTATTCAGTAAGGATGCATTGAATTGATCAAATGTGACAGTTAAGACACTTATAATGTGACAAAAGATTTCTATTTCAAATAAATGTTGTTATTTTGAACAAATTAGGCAGCACAACTGTTTTCAACATTGATAATATATATATATCACCAAATCAGAATATTAGAATGATTTATAAAGGATCACTGACACTATAAAGACAGAATCTGAATCACAGAATCACATAATAAAATGTATTTTAAATATATTAAAGAAGAAAACAGTTATTTTAAACTGAAATAATATTTCACATTCATTTGAACAGTATTGCTAAACATTTTTTTTATTATAAAATACTTAATTTTGGAATGCTAAAATGGGTGGTTATTTTTAGCATATTTTTAAATCTTGCTTAAAATTATCAAAGGTATTTGCATATGGTGACAAAATTAGCCAGAAAAATACTTCCCCTACACATATAGGCCCAGTTTCACAGACAGGGCTTAGATTAAGCCAGAATTAGGCCTTAGTTCAATTAGTACATTTAAGTAGCTTTTATAAACATGCCTTATAAACAAAACTATGGCACTGACATATTTTAAGATATGTCAGTGCAAGTTACTTTCAGTTAAAACAGCTCACACATGCATTTTTGTCTGAGATAGGCTTAACCCTGGTCTGTGAAACCAGGGGTTAGAGTATAGCACTGTCAGCTCCTAAATTGGTCAATTTAATTTGCATCTGTATTCTATAGGGGACTACTTGGACATTCTTGCAGTATCTTGCGACAGTTTTAACGAAGACACCAATAAAGTCATTGGTCGAGGTCAGGGCAGGAAGAGCCATTTGGACAATCTACATAAAGTTTGTATCTGGTGCCGGGACTACAAGGTGGCTTTCAAAATCAACTCGGTTATCAACACCTACAATGTGGACGAAGATATGACAGAGGAGATCACTGCTCTGAACCCAGTGCGCTGGAAGGTACAGTTACTTCTTTTACTACAGACTTCCATGATCGATTCCTCTATCGTTATAACCAGGCTGCTGAATATGTGTGTATTTGCAATGTTCACACAGGTCTTCCAGTGTCTGCTAATCGATGGTGAAAACGCAGGGGAGAACAGCCTCCGCGAGGCAGAGAAATTTCTCATTAGTGAGCAGCAATTCCAAGACTTCCTGGAACGCCATCAGAGCGTCAAGTGTCTGGTTCCAGAGTCTAATCAAAAGGTAATTTTGAAACACAGAGTGCATACTTTGGCTCAATTCAGATCACTGTTTCAAAATAGCTTACAATTTCCTTGATAAAGTGGCTTCAAATTATGGGTAATACAGCAATAAACTCTCAGTTTCAATTCATTACCGAAGCTTTAAGACGTAAAAGAGTTTTGAATTTAAATAAAAATCTGTCTGTTCAGAGATGGAAGCTAGGAATTTGAATATAAAGCATACTGTTAACTTGATGCGAATTGTTTATTTTCCCTTTTACAGATGAGAGACTCTTACCTGATTCTTGATGAATATGTAAGTGGTGTCATATTTTCTTCTCATTATTGCGCAAAGGATTTTTTAAATAAATATTTAATTATGTTGTCATTGGAGTCTAAAGGATTTTTTGTATATTAGATTACACTATTATTACAGTGTCAATGATCCCTTTAAATTACATTATGTCATCATATCACTAGTGAAGGGATTATGGATAGGAATCTAATAAGGCCTGCAGTAATTTGCCTCATTCCAGGCTTCAAATTACTTCTCCCCCTTGGATAATCTTTGATCTCTATTAATAATCATGCTGTCTACGCTACATCATCAGAGAGAGCAATCATCATAAATAGATTTTTAATCTTCCATATCTGATTCCGCAGATGCGCTTCTTGGATTGCCGAGAGGGAAGGAAAGATCCGTCAAAGTCCATTCTGGATGTTGGTGTGGAAGAGGCCATCAAGTTCAGTGGTTTTGATGAGAAGATGTTCCTCATAAGAGGGGGGTAATATGTGTGGAGCAAGGAAGATATGAAACTGGAGTGGTGACTTTTCTGAATATTGCTTTTTTTACTCTGTGTTTACATTGAAAGCTGATTTAATTTATAAATGCTAAACAATAAATAATCATACGGTATATTTACAAGCTGATTTGATATATTGGTGCCTATGTCTGTATATTCAATATTTTTTTAAGGAGATTCTACTGCACTGAAATACTTATATTATAGATATTGATTATTTGTATAGATATATGCTACATTTTTTATTTGTATTATGCTTGAGTATTTGCATTACCCAAAGTATGTTTTTAACTCTTACTTTGCTGTTTTTCTTTACCTTGACTTTTTTAGTAGAAGTAATTGTTTTTATGTAATCCTGTAGGAAAATTATTGATAAATGATCTACCTATTTTAACGTGCACTCTGAAGGCATGAAGACACTTTGAGTTAAAATTAAGACTTAATGCACCTTAGATGCTTTAATTGCCATACAGTTGAACTGGTAATTTACTTAAGCCACAGTTTGAGGCTCCTCAGATCACAATGTTGGACTCTTTTAAGCTCCTTTTCTATAAGGGGAGTTTTCTAGTTCTTGCAAGATCTCAAAAGACTATCTCCTGTAACCCCACGCCATTAAGCTTTAAATCACTTCTATCATGAAGAGAAGTTCACTGAGGCACCTTGAAAAAGAAATCTATGGAAATCAAAATGATACCTCGATTATCCTTTCATTTTACAGTGAAGTTGTAACTTTATATTGTATTTTATTTTATTATGTAAATAAACTTTTTTGACAACGTGTTACATCTGATCTCATGTAATTGTTCAAACTGCTCAAAGAGTCATCTTTTAAGATGAATAGGATCTTCATACAAAATACTCTTTTTAAAATGTTTTTACTGATTTTGCTAACAGCTCTCGCTGCTCAGTTGCATTTGTAATCCCTGTTATCAGTCCCCATCATCATAAATGTCCTACTATGTTGCCCAAACGAATACATGTGTAATATTTCACCCTGTTAGTCTTTCATAATACCCAAATAATAATATATATATATAAAAAAAACAGGTCTTTGGATCTGACACATTTTGTTGCAGTAGGCTATATACTTGAAAATACTTCGAAATAGTTCATCCTTTCAGATAAAGATAAATAAAAGTAGGCTACAGAAAATTCGAAAGATGGTTAATAAAATCAGAATAAACTTCAGGTTGACACCTCATGATACGTGTAAGATAATGTTCCCTCAACTTCGCCCCCTTGTTCATTTTTCTCAAAAGTATCATAAGATTTGTTTGTCAACGGTGCATTTAACTGTTCAGTGCTGTTGATATCAGTCAAAAATTTTAATCATCAGCGAATCAGGCATACAATAAGACGTCAAAATATGTCTACAATTATTTATAAAAAAAGAAGAAGAAAGAAATAAAGAAATAAATTCTAAAAGGATATAGGCCTATTAGTGCTTGCTTCACACTTTAGATGAGGTGGGGCGAATAATTCATAAAACAATAAATTGCAATATGGTTTCTTGCAATAGGTGCTACCCTGGCACCAAAACAAGCATTTCGGTTTTTGAACAGCTAAGAGTCAGTTTAATCAACTATAGTATGTTCAGTTTATGTTAAACTCGTGCGTTGATATCATACAGCGACCGGTCTGTGCTTAAGTCGAAAAAAAAACAACCAAAAAACAGTGAGCAACTTGAAGTTGGGGTAACCTGAATGGGGCGTAAATGGAAGGGGCGTAACTTGAAGTCTTGCAGGCTGCAGACAGACTCTATTGGGACTTCTCTAAAGCCCCATAGTTTGGTATTGCACCCAATAGAGGGCGCTAGTGCTGCGCCTTCGCCTCAGAGACACATTACAAATATAAAGAGACGTACAGAACAGTGCTAGGAAATACTCAGACTAATGGCGTCTTCGCAACGCGTCCGACGGTTTAGCTGATTCTTATATCTGCCTGCAAAACTACATGAAGACATAAGGTAAAACGCTCGTGCAATTACAGATAGATATGATGAACGTGTCTGTCTTAAACTAGAATGTTTGCTTATCCACAGTATTCGCTGCATATGGCACTAGATTGACTTTCATTAATGCAATAGGATTTGTTCAGCGTTCTTTCGTTTAAAGCCAAATGTCTATGTCAGCTGTCAATATATCAACATTTCGGTTTAATTTTTTTCATTTTTAGAAATGCGTTAATAAAACCTGGTGTGCTGCCTACCTAGACAGCATTTTGGGGCATCGTGATGTCCAAAAATGCTGCTGTAATGCCTAAAAAAAGCTGCCTAGGTAGGCAGGGCAGCACACTCTGTTTTGGGATCGTGGGACCCTCGGCCAGTCCAGTCAGATGATGCAAATATTCATATGAATTGACCCATTCGGGTGTTTGAGGAGTTGATGTGCTCCAGTTTAGGTGCTGGTGCTCTGCAGGGGTCTAGTCTAGAGGATCAGGATTGTGTAGATTGTTAAGTTTTGACATAAACCCTTGAACATTCCATGGAAAGACAGTAAGTAGCTTTGAGTTATAGGGATTTTCCATGCTTTTTTGGGGATTGTGCAGTAAAGGAATAAGGTTCTCCCTGGGTCGTGAAAACTGAATGTGTGATCCAAAGGACCAGAATATTCTCAATGCATCTGTTGACATCTCAAGAAAATGTTTTGAGGAAGGTACATTTGGTTTGAAAGTTGTTTGTAATATTGCAAGAAGGCAGGAGACAAGGATGGGGTTTTAATTTTTAAAACAAACCAATGATTAATCATATTCAAAATGTTTGTCAACAAAAGTAGAATTGCTTTGAGGATATATGGTAATATCCAGAATTAATACTATTTCCCCAATATCACAAGTATCAGTTTCTCTGCCCCACCAAGTTAAATTTACAATTTGTTGTTTGTATAAAGATTTATTGTTTTTGTTTAGGCTACACACTTTTTATGAACCAAGATGCACAATGCACATAAATTCAAAAAATGTGCATACTTTTTGTATATATTTGTTTTCGATAAAAAGACATGCGCATAAACTATGACACATTTACTGAATAAATCCCGTGATGTGCAACAAAAAACTCACTTGACTTTGCCTCAACAGTGGATGTGATTGGATAACTGGACTAACCAGCAGACCAGTTTTATTGCATAGCATCTCAAATGTTGGTTTGATTATTCTGAAATGCCTGAGCCACGGTCTGTCATCAAAATGATTTGGTTTAATGACCTCCCAGAAGTGTCTCATGATTGCATTTACTAAATACCAGGTATCTGAATGCATGAAAGTGTTTATTGGTTTTCGTCTACGTGCTCTGAGGTGCAAGTCATTTATGATGTAGGAAAAAAGATCACCTATGGCTTCCCTGATTGAAGCAACTTCCATTTATATTATAGATACTTTTCTGCTTTATTCGCAAATGTTTTATGCAATATTCCATATTAATGCAAACATGTAGTCCAAATCCCTCTGAGTTGGCCTACAAGTAGATGCCATAACTAGGGCTGGGGCGCTATGGATTTTTTCTAACCGCGGTTGAAAAGCAAGATTTTCCCGCGGTATGGCGGTAAACCGCTTTAAATAGCCAGCACCCAAACCCAAACCCAATGTAGAAAGCCTTTCTTTAAATTAATTTCGTTTTGTATAAATTGTACCTTAATTGTAATCACTGTTTCATTAACTAATTGCCTGGAAATAAGAAGCAAATAGCAGACATATAATCAGAAGGATGTGGAATCGCAGGTGCGATCTCTTGCGCGTGAACTGGAGCTCGTCTCATAAATGAATCGAATCTCGGCGTAGGCTGGGCCTAAATGCCTACTTTTAAACTAAATTCAAAACGAAATGATAAAATTTTAGTCTACAGTAGCCTAGTCAGGTAAGGTCAGGTTTGCCGATGTGCATGATAGGCTATTTACTTATTCATATTTATCCCTGGGCGCCGATCGGAGACGGAGTTCACTGCTGATATTCTGGGGATACAACTTCGCCAATATACTAGGGACTTTAGCCTTTAAATATCTTTGCTGCATTGGATCAGTGTTCTTTCTAGAACAGCCAAGAGCTTTCTAGCCTCGCGACAGCAGCGCCTCGCATTGCTCATAGACCTTAAAACAGTCAGCGCCGCGGATGCGGTTTCGGAATTGATCAAAAAACGTTGGTGCGGGTGGATGGCGGACAGATGATGAGTTTTGTGATGCGGTTGCGGATGAAATAATAATAGCCTATCCGCGCATCTCTAATACGAATGGAATGTTATTATGCGTCATTGCGCTCCTCAACTCGCGAAAGGTCGGATTTGCTCCATCTTTTGATTATAAGTTTTGTTTAGAAAACCCTGAATCCATGTAAGCCGCAATATCATTAGGCATAATCCATGTCATTAGAATCAATGAATCCATGTCATTAGACACAACGTGCACAGATGTGCAGGCCAAGGTTTTTTTTTCTTTTTCTTTTTTTTTCGGTGATGACGGTGACGGGCTCAGACCCGCGGTTGGAGGCACGTGACCGCTGTAATGCGGTAACCGTCCCAGCCCTAGCCATAACTAATTTAAATTGCAAATAAATAAATTTCAAATATCAGTGTCCGTTAAGGAACATGATCATTTAGGCATCTTTTACTTGGAGAATTCAGTTGGTAGGATCATACACCACACTTTTTTTGTGGTCAAGCTAGATTAGGAAAGCATTTTTAGGAAAGAGGGTTTATCAAAATACTTCTAGTCAGTGTCCAGGAAAAAACTCTTTACTCCCATTGGTCCTCTCAAGTAACTAATGGGTGCAAAGGTTTGACAACACCACGTTGCTAACTGCCGGTGTTTAGCCTACATTTGGTAGTGCAGTCCCTCTGGTATTTACTCAACACCCAGTATTCATTGCTTTACTGGCTTAAAGTCATCATGTAGAAGGGTTACTATGAGGGAGACATGCATTTATCTTTGACAAGTTGAGTTTTGAGAAATGTTACGTGTTATTTGGCATGGCAATTTTTTTTCTTCTTTCAAATATTATCTTTTAAATGTGATAATGGCGGTCTGTTTACATTATGGGATAGTCTTTATCTGATTAGTGTTATCTAGGGTTGGAATTGACTTTTATGTTTTATTATTGTATTATGTTTTATGTTTAGTGTTTAAAGCATTAACATCAAACTCTTTGTCCTCCATCTAACATCAAGCCCACTGCATTTTAGCCTTGACTAAAGAACAATTGTATGCACTTATCCACTATATGTGCACTATAAACAGTAACATTATTGATCTGTGCACTGTATTTGATATACGTTTATGCAGTTTCACCCGAAAAAAGTAGAACAGAGTGTGTTGCTCATAACAGTTAGAAAGTCACTCCCAAATGAGGCCACTTATCTTTCCACGCCATAAATAGGCCTAGACATTCTGTAGTTTAACTTTCAGTATATGTCCTTTAGTCATAATGGTGGCTTCAATGGTTAACAAAAAAAAACCAGACTCTTTTCTCTGATAGGCTTTATTTCTGCTGTTCATAACAGCTCACAGATGCTTCAGTTCAGCCAAAGGTTGTGGTGACCCAGCAGCAACAGTGGCAAGTACAACAGTCATCTCAAGAATATGATAATAAACATGCAAAGTTGCAAACGTTAGGCCAGATTAGCTAAAAAAGGCAAATTAGCATGAGGCCGCAATCCCATAAAAGCACGGTTGGGAGTGGGGGGTTATCGACTGACAATGCATGAATTGAACACAGGAGCAACCAGATCTTTTCCATAACAAATGCAATCTGCAAATAACAGTGCAAATTAGGAATAGGAACTACATCGCATCCATGCATTTTGCAAGTGCGAAATGGGTTAAGACGTGTTTTTTTTTCGGGGATTGGGGGCGGGGTGTTAAATAATGGGGCAAATACCATTAAATTGACTAGTGAAAAGTTTTTTGTAAATCCCATTGCATAATTTTGGGTGTTTTCACACTTGAAGGAGAGAATGGTTGCTTGCTGATGTTCTGTTGCAGGTCTATGGCTCCTCCCTCTGAACTTTGAGGAGGTTGCAGACAGGTCTGGTCCAGATATTTAGCATGCTTGATATTTCAAGGGCATCAGCGCTTCTTTTAGATCATGTCTTTGATAATACATACTCCTCCATTGTGACTCACGTGGGATGATCACTGATTTCCCTCAGATTTCGGGCATGTGTCGCGATATCCACAAAACTGTTGGCGAGTGAAATCTGGGCTAAAATAAGACATCACAAACTGTGTTTATATAAATACTCAAGACGATGGGCATTTTAACATAATTGTGTGTGTGTGTGTGTGTATTTGACCATTCAAGTGCAATTATCTGCAAAAGAGAACTGAATTTTCAATTTTTTTGGCTTATTGCGCTTAATTGCTCTTTTTAACATTATGCACGGGATGTTCTTTTTCTCATGTTTCTTTATCTCTGCATGTTCTTTCTAAACTTTCAATATCTTTAAAGGCTCCGATATACTCACAGCAAAGTTCTTTTTCGTTCTTTGTTTAGGGGTAAAACAAAGTTTGAAGTACGCGAGCAGTGATATACTGTTATCGAACATCCAACTCCGCAGACTCTACTAAGAAATGAATATGTAAATATGTGTAGTGCGCTTTCATCTCAATAACAAAATAAACACAATAAAATTGAGAAAACGGCAAGCATTTTAATAGAGCATTAGAAAAGCATCTGATCTTAGCGATGTGGATATGTTTGCACGAGCTCTACGGCACTCCAGTAAAGTCACGTCACGATAATTTATATATCACTTTATACAATAGATAGCTTAAATTCAAGCAGCTTTACCGTTTTAAACATGAAAACAGTGTTACGGTCTCGTTTCAATAAGAAGTATAACTTAATTTTCTACTATAAAGCAGCTCTGTCAGTTTTCTCACATCTGTTTGTTCTTCGATTTCACTTGAAGGGATTCGGGGCCTTAAGTAATGCTGTGCTACATGGATATATTTACACACCGTGAATCCGTGATCTAAACAATACTTTATAAGACAATACTTTATATTTTGGTCATGATATATCATCATACCACCTATAGCGTACTCTGATTTATGCTGTTGGTATAATTTGTTCCTATTACAATAAGATGTAACACTTTAATAACAAAGAATGCTGAATAGCTTGACCTGGCCATATTGAATTTTTAATAACTCTTCCTGGTCGTCCGATTTAATGCACCTGACTTGGGAATTTTTACGGGAAATCCATGAAGACATTGACTAGCTTTGCAAATGTGTTCTATACTGTACTTTATCATAATATGGCCTTGTTTGACCTTTTCAGCCTCCAAACACATACATTCAATGCACTAAATGCTTTACAGAGCACTTAAAGCTTTTTATGGTCAGCAGTTGGACATATATGTGCAACCCTTTTGCAATTTAATTATGAGAGACAACAGACATTTAATCCCTCCTAAATCAAATCTGCGATGCCTTTATCACTCAAGACATTGTTTTTGCCATAAGCAAGCGCCAAGCGGTAAGGATTCTTTTGAAATTTTTGAGAATTATCTAATGCAGTCTCCTAATAACATACCGTGTTTTCTCTATTAGTCAGTGATTTCTATCAGTGATCTCAGTAGGTACATTGTTGCTGCCCAACAGCTGTGGATGAGAACGCAGTTATGGCAAAGCTCTGTAATGCAGGCGGGAGACTGGCTGGCTCACGGCAGAAGGTGACCTCAGCTGGGTTCAGATCTGATTGAGTCAGATATTTCGCAGGATAAGTCCCAGTAGACTAGCCTAGTGTATAAAAGTTGCATATGTGCAAAATAAATCTCCAAAGTGAGTGTGCCAAGAACACATTGGGATTCATGGCGTAAAATAAATGAGTCACACCAAAAGACTCACACGAGTCAAAGTTATTGGTTTAATTAATTAATAAATAAATATATATATTTTTAAACCAATAATTTTGACTCATGTGAGTCTTTTGGTGTGACTCATTTATTTATTTATGTATATTTAGAATAATGATATGGGTGCTTGCTTAAACACTAAAGTCATACAGATGTTTGACCCTTTTTTTTTTTTCTTTTTTTTTTTTTGCTTGGGTTTTAATTACTCCAGTGAGAGAATTTGTCATTTAAACAGTAACAAGATCTTTGAGATGTTATGTTTTGCCTGTCTGATGTGATTTAAGCCTACCGGGTTGACGGGTATAATTTTTTATTTATTCCGTTCTCACAGCTGGTACCCACTCAAAACTTGGCGCTCACACCTGCCCACAGCAACGAGCTTTGCCACACGTGGCTGGTGATAGAATGAGACATTTGCATGTTAATAGCTTGATGGCAACGTGTGAACTCATCAGACACTGAAGGCTGTAAAAACGTTGCCTCCAAGCGTTTAGTGGTTTGTACAGCACTACAACATCGTCCAAATTCTAGTACCACCATGATGGTTAATGCAGCAATTCAGCAACAGTTGAATGTGAAGAAAATGGTATTATCATACATGATAAAGTGTTTTTTTAACCACTAAATTTTACCAGTCATTTCTGCATTTTCATTTATGGAACCTCAGTAATTAAAAATATGAGATAAAAGGAGTTCATTAAAAATGTGATTTCAGTTTTTTTTTATCTCACAATTAAGACTTAATTTGTCATAATTGCGACTTTATTCCGCAACGTTACTTTATTTATTTGAATTACAACTTTACAGGTCACAATTTCAACTTTATATTTTATTAAAATTTTTATAGTTTGCCAGATAAGGATCCGAACCTGTCTTGAATTTGGGAATGTATTTAAGATACCTGTCCTTTCTGGGAGGAGTGTTCTGATCCCTATCCTGCAGTTGTGCTCAGGAGCTGGACCTTCATATTGTTTTTCTCTGAATTGATTGCTTATTTACTGTTGTACATCTATTTTCTTTATCATTTAAACTATAGACTTATATAAATAAATAAATACATATTTGGTTTATCTATTTTTGGACTATTTTTGATCCCTCTCTTTTGTTACTTCCTTGAGCCGGAATGTAGGCTAACACTTGTAATTAAGACTATATCTATAACTTTTTATCTCACAACTTTCAAAAGGAAAACAATTTCAAACTCTGGGTTCCTGCTGTGGCTTGCCACCACTATTTTACAAGTTCAAGAGGAGCTTTGATTGGCTCCGCAAACTAGTAATACCTGACTCATCCTTTGAGTTGCATTTTTTAACACAGGGCTTCAGTTCTGTAAGGTTTTCTAAGACACAGAACATTTTGTGCTAGCTAATTATGTAAAATAATGTTCAAAATATTATTTTTCATGCAGTCATTTTGGTCTTTGCAAGACTATGAGATGTCTACAAGAGTGTGTCTGAAGTGTCAAGCCAGGATGTATGATGTGTTTTCCAGTGAGGATGTGCTAGGGTAGATCAGTTTGAGCACGTCCTGTCCTCAGCATCTGTGATTCAGAGCTTATTCACAACTATTGCCTATAGGTGCTACTGTGCTCTTCTTTACTGTGTTTTTTTTAAAGGGGAACTTGCCGACTCTAGCTATTTCTTCGCTGATATTCACTTTTGTTGTCGCATGTTTTCTCAGCGAGCTCCCCCTACAGCTGTGAGGCGTATAATTCACAACACTGTCGTAAAAAAACTCACTTGCGGCCCCTCCTCCCCCTTTCTACCGCTGCTCATGTGCATTTGTTATTATCGAAGCCGGCCAACTGGAGCGATGTCTACCAAGGTGGGTTATACATCATACACATGGAGGGGGGCGTGTGTGTTAATGTCGAATTGCCGTAAAGCAGTTTGTGTTTCTCACTCGCTCTCGACTTCCTATTTCCAATTTACCGGGACATTATTCCCCATGTTGCAAGGTTGGTTTTCTGCCTGGGAAAGTTGGGGGGAGTGGGGAAAGTCATCATTTTAACAGGAACAGGTTATTAAACTACCCAAATGATTTCTACGCGGTTTTATTAAGTTGAAATAGTTGCCAAGTTCCCCATTAAGTAACGGTGGATACTAGAAAAAGTATCTGAATTTTGAAAAGACCATATTCATCCATGGCTTTTGTTTTTGTTGGCTAAATGTTTTACTTTTTCTCACATCTGTTGTCACTCAAGAACCTTGAGTGACAACAGATGGCATTCACAGATAACCTCAGGGCTCTCAGTCTCTGATCGTGTCAATAGAAATAAGTACTCAGCAGCATGCTTGTCATATCCTCTAAATTTTTCAGGCGCAAATGCTGCGCCACAAGACTTCTGAGAAGAAAGATGTCTCTTCATATTTTAATGTAGTACTATTCTGACATGGCTGATGTTTTTTTTCTCTCTCATTCAAATCCTTGACTTCACACCACAGAGAGTCACACTGGGAAATGTTTTCCACCTCTGTAGACGCTAGGCAGAGTGACATCAGATCATTAGAGAAATCTTCTCCTTATTCTGGGGGATTGACCTTTACAGTACATTCTCCTGTAACCTTTGAACAGAGTAACTTTGTTCTCCAAGATCTTCTTCCTTCAGGCTGTTTTACCCCTTTTCCACCAAGGCAGTTTGAGTGCTGGTTCAGAGCCAGAGCCTAGTTTCAGATCAGTTCTTTGTCTTTCGACACCCAAAGCACCAGCTCTGAACCAGGAAAATTTAATTTTTTAAATAGCAGGTAATCGAGCTAATAGCAGCTCGATTGTAATCTCCGTCTATGCAAGTTTCGGCGAGCTGCACAAACGCTTTGGATTCGCCGCGTTTGGATGCCGATGTAGGTTCACAAAGCCATGAGCATCAATAGTAACGCAACGACCGCCATTGTTGATGGAAGGCTTGTTGGAGATGCATCGGAGCTGCGGGAGTGTTTGGAGAGCATACGACTCCTCGCCATTGGCTTTTGGCTTGCTTAGTTGGGGACATTTCATTTTATATTTAATAATATTATTACAACATTATTTTCCTGTTATCTCTGTAAAGCTGCTTTGAAACAATCTGTATTGTAAAAAGCGCTTTATAAATAAAGGTGATTTTACTTGAGCTTTTGATCACTTTCGCAGTGCTTTGATGTCATGCGGCGATTGGTCTACAAGAAGCCGATGCATCTCGAACAAGCCTGGTGTGTTTGGTGCTGCTGGGCAACATGAGATGTATACAGTGACGTAAGACCTGGCTCTGTGGTTGCTTTCTAGCCTGAGGAAAGGCAAACCGGTTCTTAGAAGGCTCTTCAGTCGAACCAACTCCGAACTGGCAATAGCTCTGGCTCTGAACTAGCACCCGGTTCATGCTGGTGGAAAAGGGGTATTTGAGAACTTATTCTGCTGTTGTATCACTTCCTCGTAAATCTGCTGTCTTCCTAACAAGTCAGTACGTGAAATTTTGAAACTGCATTTCTTTCATTATCTTGGTTCTCCATCTTAGTACTAAAGAAACCAGGTCATACCAGGTTAAGGTGGTATTTACTCGTCAACTAATTCAAACTATGTTTTGGATCTCTTCTCAGTTCAACCAGCTCAATTGTGTTTTAGTTTACTAGCTCAACTAGGTCCCTACCAGCTTAATCAAGGTCTACCAGCTCTGGCCTGGTTAACCAAGATCTACCAGATTGAGATGAGCAAAAGTAAAAAAAGAAAATGAATTGTCTAGTCAGTGGTTTGCCTAATAGTCAAATAATCTGTCATAGGGAAGCCAATAATTAAATGGTTTTTGGGTTCACTTAATGTGTTTAGTACTGGAAATCAGACCATACTAATTGGTTAGACAGTTGCTGAATGACTAATTGACCATCTTGACAGCCCCATTGGGTTGATCAATCACCTAAACCACCTTGGCCCAGCTAATGACCAGCTTCAACTAGCTAGAAACCACGTAAAGCTGGCTACTACCTGGTTTTTGTTGGATTTGGTTAAGGCAAAGCAAATTGTACTTGTCCCAAAAAACATAGTTGTAATTAGGGCTGAAATAACTAATCGATTTAATCGATTAAAATCGATTATTAAAATAGTTGTCAACTAATTTAGTCATCGATTAGTTGCTTAATAACTTTTATTTCCCGTAAGCTGCTCATTGCGTACATTTTTTAAATCTGCGGTGACCATAGTGTGGCAGTAAAAAGCCACCAGGGGTTTTACTCAGCCAGTACAGCAGGGGAAGTAGCGAATAGCCAATAGCTGGCCTCGTTTTATGTCACGTGCTTCTCGCACAGCGGCTCTGCGTCTCTGCTGCATTCAGCGAGACGGCGGAGGCAGGCGGCAGTGGAGTAAGCTTGAGAAAGAGAAAGAAAAAAGCGAAAGATAAAACTAATCGAACGAATTAACCAACAACAAATAAATAAATGAATAAACAGATGTTCAGCTTCTCATCTGCGGTGATGTGTTGCAGTAGCGCCGTCATATCTGGCTATAACATTAACGTTACATATAGCCTATATAACACGCTCTCACATGTTTATTTTTTTAGCATTTTGGGAGGAGTCAAATTTACATGTGGTTTCAACAACCAGATGCATTTACACTTGTCCAGTTTCGTCTGTAATGAGTCTCAGATCTCCTCCTGAAGTGGTTTGAGCGATCAGATTCAAATCCGTCTCGAATGCGTTTCGGAGGGCATTTACACCTGGTCTTTTCACGATCAGATAGCTATCCGATCTGAGAAAACAATGCTACTGTGTAAACAGCTTTGTTTACTAACTTCGGGACAGACACACTAGATCAATTTTGATTTGAGCATCAGGTTGCGCAATCAGTTCGCTCGCAACATAAGTTATGGATTAAATCAGCGCTACTAAAGAAATTAAAACAGTGTTTACAAAGTGAAGCACTAAATATAAAGGCCGTTAATAACAGCAGCAGTAAAAGATTGTTTTGTATTCACTGTAGTCAGTGGTTTTCAGCTAATGCTTGTGCACTAATGCATCATTTTTCCTGTCCTTTGAATCAAGCCTGTTAGCTTGCTGCGTACCTCCATTCCCTTCTCTTTTTATAGCATTTGTCTACTATAAGTTTTAAATGTTTTTCAAACGCAATCTACTGCGGCTCTACTACGTTCACATGCTTGTTTTCAGTCTTTCTATATTTAATTTATCAATATATTAAGGTTTAAAATGTAAAAAATAAAGATTATATTAGTAAAACTCAATGTGTGGCTTTTTCACTTTTTAAAGTACACTTTTACACATAAATATCCTGATTTAGGGTTTTATTTAGTTATAATAAACAAACAATCAAATTAAATTTTCTAAACTTTTATCCGATTAATCGAAAAAATAATCATCCGATTAATCGATTATCAGAATAATCGTTAGTTGCAGCCCTAGTTGTATTACAGCCTTGATAATCTGGTGCAAAACGTTTTTGAGTTCAACCCTTTAGCAGTGTCATGTGTGTCACACATGTTTTGCAATTTATTTGTGGCCTCTGGACAATAAATTCAGGTGAGCTTTTTTGGCCAACTATTTCTCGAGTGTGGATCTTCTGTAATTTTTATTTTTGACCTAATTTTTGGGTCTACGCATTGCAAGGAATTCTATTCATTCAACTTTTTTGGACTAGTGTCTGGCGCTACGCATTTCCCTTCTCTCCAAATTGTTATTGTAGCCTTGCCTCAGTCACTGAACTTCAAAAATAAACCTTGATTAACAAAAGTGCAGTGAATCAGCTCAGTAAAGCAGCCTGTTGTACTATATTTCAGTTTTGATCTTACTGCTGAGAACTGAAGATAATTGTCCCTGTCTGCTCTTTGGGAGTGCTTCACCTCTGGGATTCCTGATGTTTATAAAGACTAAGCCAAAAATAAAAGAGTGCTCAATCGCCTTTGGGTGATAAATGTGGGTCATTGGCAAGGGCAAGCAAACAGTGAGAGAACAGTTACACGTGTGTGCATTTGTCCACACTGGGTAATGGCCACTTGAAGTTTTTAGCTTTATGCATGCACTAGTTTCTTGTCTTCCATTAAAGTCCAGACTTTCTTTTTTACTCTAAGTAATATATGTGTTATTCTGACAGCTACAGTTGCATTCTCAGAACTGTGAAATAAATATCTTTAATGAGCTGGAGAAATTGTAAATATATTAAATGTTTCTAGTAAATTTCTGGCCTTTCAAGATGGTTGCCAAGTGAACTGAGTTGTCTGAAATGGATCATGACATGACCGTTAAAACATCCTGTAAATACAAAAAGAGCATTTCACTGACATGACTGCGTCTAGAGCAAGACATCAACAAATATCTCTAAATCATTGCACCATTTGTTGAGTCAAAAGCAAATGGAACCCATTTTAATCAAGAAATCACGTTGAATTTCTGAAGTACACTTGAGCTACTCCCGACAACAGGACAAGCAACGTTTGCTTTGACATGTCCGGTCCAAACACCCGTCCAACCGTAATCATTGAATTATACTATTGAGTATCTGCTAATACAGAGTCCCGATCCGATTATTCTAATAATACTTACACATATATACACACACACACACACACTGTATAAAGACATTGGTTGATATAAACATCTGTTTCAATAGTAGATGTTGTAAACAGACTGTGTGGTCATACAGAAAAAATGCATAATCATAACCCCTTTAAAGAAACTTTAGTCAAAATTATCTTGTCTCATTTATGAAACCAATTGATATTTGTCATATGCCACTCTGACATTCACTTGGTATCATGGCAGTTTAATGAGGTTATAGTTTTTGACAGGAAGCCAGGAATGACCTTTTAGAGAGAGACAGATTCAGGGCTGACATACCTCCTCAGCGAGTTCACACACAGCCTGCAGTCGGAGACCAGCCCTGCTTTACCAAAACACACTGGGGCTCCTTCATTTTGGGAAATTCCCATATTGTTTTACCTTTTCAGAACTTTACTATATAATGTTGTTATGCATTTAAATGGATACATTTATTTATACAAAATAATATAGAATACTAATATTGTCTCTTTATCAGCTATAACATGAAAATAGTTCATTTTAAGTCAATTTCAATTTTATTTGTTTCTTTTTATGGAAATTTCAATTTAATTTCCTTATGCACCTTGTTTCAAAGCAGCTTTACAGAGAGATTTTGCAAAAAAATAATGATTGACTTTTCAATATTCACCAGAATTCTAATATTTGCACATCTCTGGTCAAAAAGCTATTATTAAAACGGGTAGTCCAGCATTTTGATTGGATGAGCCACTCAAGGCGATTTGACATTGATATTTTAATTCCATTTAAATATGATGGGTTGCTTTCCAACGATACACAGCCTACAGATATGCTTTTTTTTTATTTGTTATGTTGGAATTATCATAATTTCAAGTAAATGGATTTGACTGTCATGATGACATGTAAAATAAACGGTTAAAGGTAGTTAAGCATCTCTCATCTTTTTATTATAGCCCTTTACCTGGTGAGATTTTTTTTCTCTTCATTATTTGCCTGAGCATATAGCATTAAATTAATGGAATAATGTAGTGGTTGAAAATTTTGTCGTTGCCATAGAAACTAATTATTCTGTGTCCAATGACGCAAACCGCTCAGAGTGAAATCTCAGAGATGTCATCTCGTAATTACAGTAATTCAGCATGATGTGAACACCGCATTAGGCTATAATGAACAGCAATACTTAGTGGAGGATTTTTTTAAATTAATACATTAGATTATTTATTGAACATGGGTACCTTTTATTTTATTGCTACCATTTTATACTTGTACGTTTTTATACTTAACGCACCTTTTGGAAAAAAAACTTTTGTTGAATTTAGATGTTCTGAGCAAATCACTTTGTTATTCAGTTCGTTTTCTGTTAGTTGTTGTAAGCTCACAAACTGCTGGCTTTTTAGAAAGTAATAGAGTGAGAAACAATGTTAGCAGTTTATTTCGACCTTAACAGATTGTAAACTGGAATAGGAGTGACATTTTCAAAATAAAGTGATTTAATAATTGAATAATTCAAACATAAATCAATACATTTTAAATTGACTAATTAATAGGCAAACAAAACTGTTTATTAATGTTTTATAATATATTTAAGTAAAACAAAGATTTTAAAATAAATGGACATTTAAACCACAAAACCAGTCACATGGGTCAATTTTATTAAAATTGAAATGTATACATCATCTGAAAGTTTGATGTATGGCTTGTTAATATAGGACAATATTCTGCTGAGATACAACTATTTTAACTCTGGTATCTGAGGGTGCAAAAAAACGAAACATTGAGAAAATCGCTTATAAATAATAGAAGGATCTTTGTAAACATCTGAAATTTGAATACTTAAATGCTTTTTAAATGTGTTTTTTGGTTGTGGGACAGCAGTTTGCACCAATTCTGTAGAATGATTTTGACATTGAGTGCATTACTATTTGTTAAATGTTGAATTTATGTTAAAGTCCTCATGTAGTCAATAATTGTATCCGTTAACTTTGATCACCAAAATTGCATTTTTAAATGTTATTTTCTTTGAAAAAAGATTCTTCATGTCTTAAAATATTGAATGTAACTCTACACCCTTGCCTCATTTAGTAAATGAGGTTCTATGAATATGCAAATTAGCCCCGCCTCCGCTCACTCACACCAGCTCAGAGATCCACTCGTTGATCACACGTTGATGTGATTGGTTACAAGGTAGTTTGTGACATCAGAAACACCAGCAATTTCAAACTGCGATTTTGAGACTGGCTTTGGTTTATTACAGTTTTAAGGAGAAAATACTCAGCAATGGTGTTGACTTACGAATTTCCACATGGTTTGTCTTAGAGGGGACATATCATGAAAATCTGACTTTTTCTGTATTTTAGTGCTATAATCTGGTCCCTGGTGCATCTACCAACCAAGAAAATGTGAAAAGTGACAACCCAGTAACTTTGTTTTGGTAAGCCTTTCTCTGCAAGCATTTAAAAAAATAAGCCGATCAGATTTTGCTCCCCTTCTGATGTAGGAAGGGGATCTTATTATAATATTACCGCCCCTTAATCTGCACGTTACCAGCCACAGCGCCACCATATGCTTTTCTCAAGCAACAACGAGTGTAACCAGTTCTAACGCAAAAGTTTGCAATGGAAGTGGTTCACACCCAAAAAGGGGCACATTTGACAAGCTATAATAAATGATCTGGGGGGTATTTTCAGCTTAAAATTCACAGACACATTCTGGGGACACCATAGATTTATATTACATCTTGTTAAAAGGGGCATAATATGTCACCTTTTAAAGCATATTAAAAACACCACACCACATATAAACAACATTAAAAGTTTTAATTTTCACCACAGAGGGACTTAAATAAAAAAAAATGCTGCCGATGCTCAAAGTCTAGTGTTACCACAGCTTAAACGTATATTACCTGTGTTTTTGACATCCAACTGATCTCGTTTGGGCAATTATTATCGGAAAGTGTTATGAAACTCTACAGTATTACAACACCATGTTTAATGGTGAAATATTTTATATTATGATAAATGAGGTTGAACTGTACCCATGGGGCAGGTAAATGCTTCTGATCTTTTCGAGAATGATTAAGTAGAACCCATAAGTCAGATAAAGAGAGTGAGGGAACATTGTGTTCATGTTTGTGGAGACTGGGTTATCCATATCTTGAAATATTCAGGCATGTACTTCTCGGGTTTCATTGTGAGACTGACCCATTTCCTTGAAAATAAATAATGGAGCGGAGACTTGGAGATCAGCACAAGACCTTTGAGAAGTTCATCTTCTGCACCTATTTCATATCTCACGGCATGACGTATCAATCTTCTTCTGGTCACACATCCAAAAGACTCTGTATAAGTAATTCTCTCAATATTATGTACTAGTATGTATGTTTGCGACCAGATTTGAACAATAACAAATTCCATTGGAAACCATATTGTCTGCCAAAATACCATAGTTATAACAGTTATTGTTGCTGCTTTAAAAACATAAATGATAATAACATAATAATGTTTTGTTTCATTTATTGTGTTTTATGAAGTTATCACAGGTTTGTGATCCTAACCACAATGTTTGGTCTGGCATTTTGATTAAACATAACACATTATGATGTTTGTATAAAACTACATATTTTGAAAATGTTCAAGTTTATGGGATGAACAATCTTTAGCCATGTCAGACTGTACGGCAGTCAAGACACGTTAAAAACGGACGCACGCAACAAGACTCGTCCGGAGTTGTACTTCATCAATCCGTGATGTGTTCAGTGACGTGAACGATGACATTTGCATGCTGAATAGAAATGCTGGCTAGCAAACAATCATATACTCCCCCTCATGTCTTCCCAATCCTGTATGACTTACTTTCTTCTCTTGAACACATAAGAAAATATTTTATTAATATTTATCTGTTTTTGTCAGGCTGCATGCAGTGAAAGTCCAAAACAACTCTTGACCCCACTGACTTTTTGTAAGGGCAAAAATCACAAAAGAAAGAAATGCATATTGCATAGACATGAGTAAATGATAACAGATTTTTCATTTTTGTGTGAACAATCCCTTTGATGCAAGTTGCATTACATGAATTCTTTAGGGTATTTTTGATAATGTAGTAAATCATATTGCAGCCTGAGCTCATGATAAATGATTGTTCTCTTCTGTTCAGTGATCTGATAAGAAACTGAAATGAGGGCATAGTGATGTTCTCTCCTAGGGCTGCATTGTTGAGGATTACTTGTGTTTTTCCTTGTTATTGTTTCTCTGTTGGAAAGTGATAATTGCTTTCTGAGTAATGCAGCTCAGTGAACTTTTTCATACACCACTTTTCCTCACAGAAAATTTGTCACTGCAGACCTTGAAGACTGATGTAAAGGGTGGGTGAATTGGGAAGGAATGGTTAAGGTGAATCAGAGCCTGAATCATTAATTCCAAACAATTTCTATTAAAGGATCTTTTGGGACTTGAAGAAGCACACCTCTTTTTAACACACACACACACACACTCACTCACTCACTCACGAATAAATAAGTCCTGATTCTTTGGCCACATATCAGCATAATGATATCATACACCCCTGTTTCATGAGATATATAGTTAATGTGGTCTCTTTTCTCTGTGCTGCTCAGATGAGGTGGTAGCCTGTGAGAACGGGCATCAGAGATGGATGGATGTGGACGAGCAAGACAGGTTGTGACAGGTTGAAGGAAGAGTGATGTAAGACCTCTGAGCTCGACCAGAAAAATCAGCTTTCTTTGGCGTCTCTGTTCTTGAGATACTGGAGGCTGCGTTGGTGCATCATCAAGCCATCAGTACTTCACCCCATTTGACTTATCAAGCGGAAACAGCCAGGAAGTTTTGTGCAAATGACGAATGAGAGCTTAAGAGCCCTTTAACGTCTGTAGCACTAAGGATTTGTTTTTAATTCTGTACTTATGCTCAGAGAAAATTACATGCGATTGTCTTATGCAAAGCCTCTCTGCTCTCTGAGAAATTTCTTTTACTTAAGGTGAGCGGTTAAGAAAAATATTAAACTGATGTAAACATATCATTTATGCTATATCATTATGGACATCTATTTCAGATAAAAAGACAAAGGTACAAGACTGTGTACTTGACGGATTTAATGAGAGAAAAACAGCAGTCAAATTTAGGAGAATCTCAGACATAGTGTAATTTGGCCAATATCTCATGTTATTATTATTATTATTATTATACGCACAGGCTATTTCTGATGACAAATGCTAGACTAAGACTCTTCTCCACTCCTCAAATACATTAAATATATGTACTGTTTTTTGAGAAAATGCTGAATTTAGTCAAAGAACCAGTTTTTTGTTTACCCTTGCAATACAAACAAGCAGAGACCGTCAAGTCACCTTCATTTATAAAGCGCTTTTAACAGTATGGATCGTTTCAAAGCAGCTTTATAGTAAATGGCAGCAAAGAAGGAAATCGTTTTGAAGGTGAAAACGATTATACATTTTCTCTGCGCAAACCTCAAGAACGGAAACGCAGGCGGCACGCACATGCGCATCACGTGTTCAGTCGATAGGAATGCGCATTTGAATATCTATGTGCGCAGGCGTGTAGTCCTTCACAAATCAACCCTCAACAAACTACTTGTCTGGCCTTAATGTATAATACATAATTTTTTTGTCGCGTCTGCGTAGCCACGCAAACCGTAATTATCCCGACAACGTTTTATCTATACAGAGGTTCTTCTTACGATGTAACATCAGGTACATCAGGATTTATGGGAGGTGTTCCCGGTCCCAGCTGATCTAAACTATGCAGCCAAACATTGAATTATAGAAGTCTATAATGCATTGTGTATAGGCCAAAGAGATTCAATTTTAGTCTAGATTTGAACTGACAGAGTGTGTCTGCTTCCCGGACAATGTTAGGAAGATTATTCCAAAGTTTTGGTGCTAAATAGGAAAAGGATCTACCGCAAGCAGTCAATTTTGATATTCTTGATATTTGATAGATTATCAACTGGACAGAATTTTTAGATCGCAAGAGACGTGAAGGACTATAATGCGTTAAGAGCTCCCTCAAGTACTGCGGAGCTAAACCATTTAGTGCTTCGTAAGTTATCAGCAATATTTTAAAATTTATACAATGTTTAATAGGGAGCCAATGCAGTGTTGACAGAACCGGGCTAATATGGTCATCCTGGTAAGAACTCGAGCGGCTGCGTTTTGGACCAGCTGTAGTTTGTTTATTAAGCGTGCAGGGCAACCACCCATAATAGCATTACAATAATCTAGCCTTGATGTCATGAACGCATGAACTAATTGTTCTGCATTTTTCATTGAGAGCATATGACGTAATTTAGATATATTATTAAGATGGGAAAAAGCGGTTTTACAGATACTAGACACGTGACTTTCAAATGAAAGATTGGTATCAAAGAGCACACCCAGGTTCCTAACCGACGAGAGGACTTGACAGATCAGCCATCATGTGTTAAACAGTATTCTAGGTTATTACGTGAGGACTTTTTTGTCCAATAATTAGAATCTCTGTTTTTTCAGAATTAAGTAGTAGGAAATTACTAGTCATCCAGTTTTTTATATCAGCTATGCATTCCGTTACTTTTGTGAGTTGGTAAGTTTCATCAGGGAGTGAAGAAATATAGAGCTGAATATCATCAGCATAACAGTGAAAACTAATGCCATGCCTCCTAATGATATCTCCTAAGGGTAGCATTACAGAGTCAACAGCAACGGTCCTAGTACATCTCTCTCAGTAGCTTAGTCGGTATAGGGTCTAACATACATGATGTCGATTTTGATGATTTAACGAGTTTAGAAAATTCTTCCTCTCCTATAGCAATGAATGAATCGAATTTTTCGTCAGGGAGACTACAGTGCACTGCCTGATGCGGTACTGTAGTAGACGGTTGCATAGTTATAATTTTCTCCCTGATATTATCAATCATGTAATTAAAGACATTCATAAAGTCATTACTGCTGTGCTGCTTGGAAACGTCTGGGGTTGAAGCTTTATTTTTTTCTTTTCACCTGTGCAATAATCATGCTGTCTAATCAGCATCTTGATATGCCACACCTGTGAGGTGGATGGATTATCTCAGCAAAGGAGAAGTGCTCACTAACACAGATTTAGACAGATTTGTGAACAATATTTGAGAGAGATAGTTTTGTGTACATAGAAAAAGTCTTAGCCTAGATCTTTGAGTTCAGCTCATGAAAAATGGGGGCAAAAACAAAAGTGTTGCGTTTAGTGCATAAAAAACAATATATTTTACATTTATGCATATTTATATACAAATATTTAAAGTATTTTGAGAGCATAAACGAGAGTCAGACTAATTTGATTCACAGTACTTCACTGGAGTGGGTGTGTGCTAAAAAATTATTTTGGGGAGATTGGCTTGATATGATTCTCTGATTTGTGGAGAATTCTTTGCACTCGATAATGCTCTGGCAAACGACTGGCTAAAAACCACTAACAACCACTCAAAACACCTGGCAACCACCTAGCAATGTGGCATCAACTACTTGTAGCACATTTCCATATAAAATCTTTATGTAACAGGACAAAGCCAGGGTGAGTGAAATGTTGATGTCGGCATAGAAAGGTGACATAAACGGCACCTCCATGGTGTTAAGCGCCTCCCCGTAACTAGCACTAAACCTGAACCACTACATCACACAACTCTCTGCATCACTGACTGAAATGTCTAAAAGCATCGTGAGTGATTCTCAGCATATGATATCCAACATAACCTGCCATAAGCACCCGTTCCTCGACCTGCAGAAGCGGTTCCCTGTTCCCCGTTGCTTAGCAGCCAAGCAGAGTGATGATGTTTTCACAGGCACTTCCTGTAAATACTCAAGACACGAGCCTCTCTGTGCACAACAGCCCACTTCAGCGTGAGAAAATGGAAGTGTCTCATGGTCGAGACTTCCAAAAATATCCCTCTCTGAAAAACTGTAAAAAGAGGAGACGTAGGCAGAGAGTAATGTACTTTTCTCTCTCTCTCTCGCTCTCTCTCTCGCTCTCTCTCTCTCGCTCTCTCTCTCGCCCTCTCTCTCTCCTAACCTTCTCATTTAAGGAGTAGGCAGACCTACCACGCAGTGAACTCATCTTTCATTCAGCAGCAGAAGGCGAAAAATTGCTCCGTCTATCTGGTGCGACTTTTCATTCCATTACAGTCAGACTAGACTCCCGAATGCATTCAGAAAAGCACTTCGTGGACAGGCCTTCATTTAGGCTACAGAATATAAATGGAGGTAAATAATGTATTTGCCCCTTTCGCCACTGCGTCTGTTAGACCATCTCTAAACGTAACGTGGCTAGTTTGATGTGCATTTATGGGGCTGGTGTGTGTGATGCCGTGGATATTAGCGCTGAGAAGCACTTATCGTGACTGCAGCATCAGTCGGCACTTTAGATTGACAGCGGTTAAAAGCTTTGTGCCGTTTGTTGTGTATTAAACTGTGTAGGCTTTGTCTAATTGCAGCTATTCTGTGTTTCAGCTCTGCAGCAGGCATCATGACCACAGCTAGGTACCGACCCACCTGGGATTTGGCCCTGGACCCGCTCGTGACTTGTAAGTTGTGCCTGGGAGAGTTTCCCTTGGAGCAAATGACCACCATCACCCAGTGCCAATGCATCTTCTGCACCCTGGTGAGTAGTATCTAAAATGATTTTAGGGTTCAAAAAACATGTTTTAAAAAATATATTTTATTTAGTGCATAATAAACGTGCATAATAAATAACAAATAAATAAAATATTTGCTTATTTTTATGTTATGTGATATATCAAAATGAAATGAAATAAAATTAGAAATAATAAGAAAATACATTAAAAAAATAAAACTATGTTATTGTATTTAATTGTATTTGAGTTTAGAATAGAAGTCAATGAAAGATTTTGACAAACATTTAAAATAATGTGTGCTTTCAGTAGGCTTGGGCGGTATCCAAATTTTGATACCGTCAAACCTCCTCCCAATTTTACCGGGGTATACGGTATTACCGTGACTAATTAAAAATTATGACATAAGGCTCAGACAGCGTCACCAAACTGTTGGCTTGTGTCTACACCGTTCAGAAACTGAATACCAGATCGGGCATAAAAAACACACAAAAAAAAAAATCAAGGCCAACCCGTGTACGTTGTGTCTGATCCCTGTTGACGGCATTAAATGTAATATGAGCCGGAGCCCTATTTAGAGTCGACTATTTTTAATACGTGGGCCGTTATAATATGGTGGCGCCAAATAATTGTTTAACCCAGGTGCTGAGGGGGTGGTAGAAATAAATACTATTTATAAATGAGCAAAAATGGGACAATTAATAATATTTAATTATTTTAATTATGACAATTGTATTCATTTTATTAATTCATTTAAATTAAATTAACAAGCAACAAGCAAGAAGTGCATTTGTAAATCCGGTGACACGCGTCCATTGATTTTTATTAATACAACTTTTCTGTCAGTGCTGCAAAGATTAAGTTGACGATCGCCATCTCCTAGTGGACGCGCATATATAGAGAGAAATGCACATCATGGATTACATAATCAGAAGGTATAGGCTAGCCTTTTTCTTTTCGTTTTGAATTGTTTCGTTTAAAGAAGTTGACGATTGATATCTCCGTGGTGAACGCGCGTATAGAGAGAAATGCACATCATGGATTAATCAGAGAGTATGCTGCCTATATTTCTTTTCCTTTTGAATCGTTTCGTTTAAAGAAATTGACGATTGATATCTCCGTGGTGAACGCGCGTATAGAGAGAAATGCACATCCTGGATTAATCAGAGAGTATGCTGCCTATATTTCTTTTCCTTTTGAATTGTTTCGTTTAAAGAAATTGACGAATCGCCATCTCCATAGTGAAGGATAGAGAGAAATGCACATCATGGATTAAATAATCAGAGAGTAGGCTAGCCGATTTCTTTTCGTTTTGAATAGTTTCGTTTAATTTGATGATCGCCATTTCCGTATAGAACGCGCATAGAGAGAAATGCACATCATGGATTAAATAATCAGCGAGTTGCCTATTTCTTTTCGTTTTGAATTGTTTCGTTTAATGAAATTTCAAGCTTTATTTAGATATCTGTCATGTCTGTGAGACATACATGTGAGTTTCGGTTAATTTATGATGAGATTTCAATGCAAGTGACCGCGGCGCGCCAGCGCACGATCATGTCATGATGTTGTCTGCTATATTTGATTCTTATTTATTATTGGTTGATAAAAAAAAATGATTAAAATTAGGATACAATTTATACAAAACGAAATTCACTGTAAAGAAAGGCCTTTTACAAAATGAAACTTAATTAAGTGGTCAATGTCTGACTCCCGATGCATCCCATCTTACTCGTGCTGTTCAGTTTTCATTATCAACGTAAAAAAAAAATAACATTATAATATTTTAACAAATATAAACGAATGCGCTTATTTAATGAACTCGGGGCAAAATGCATCCTCGCCGCACTGAGTGGGTGGTTGTTTCGGAGATGCGACATTAGGTTAGAGGTGTTTCCATCTCTCGCGGTCACCTTTTTTATTGCAACATTTACAAATTGCCTAGTCAGTATTTACCGCCTCTCCCTTCTCTCTCTCTCTCTCCTCCACACTGTCACTTGATGACAACTACATAAGCATTTTTGGGCATTGAATAAATTATATTTATTTATTATATATAAGTGCCGGTAATGACTGTATTGAAACTGATACCGTTGCTATTTTAAGACCCCGCGGTATACGATATTACTGAAATACCGCCCAACCCTAGCTTTCAGCCATATTTTATGAATATTTCTATATTTCATTTCTGTCTTTAGGTGTCACTGTTATAGGAATGGAACATCTAAAAATAAATGAGTGGGATTCTTACATAAGCCTCAGACATTTTGAAATGTGTCTATATATAAGCACAGTTCACAGCTATAGATGGAACATCCACGGGCCAACTGAACTGTTTTTATTAATTTTTTTTCAGAAATGTGATTCATAGTCCAGTATTAAACAGTCTTATTCAACCCTCTGAGGTTTGCTGTTCTGACTTCACCTTTGCTGTGTAGTCATACTGATTTGAGACCAGTTTTATTTATATCTTGAGGTTGCAGGCAACATTTGGGCAAAGGAAGCTGCTAGAGTCGGGTAAAGGGAAAACATCTCCTCATCTGACTCTGAGAAGCCTTGTCTTGCTTGTGTCTTAAGACACAAAGACAACTTTGTCTCTAGTGAGCTAAGCGCAGCATGTTTATAGAAACAACTCCTTCAGACTTTGCCTTGCCAAACATTCCTAAAAGCTCAAATACACAATTAGTTTTATATTTATATATATATACAAAATTATTTAATATTATTTTGTAATGTTTTTTTTTGAGAGAGACAGAGAGAGACAGAGAGAGACAGAGAGAGACAGAGAGAGACAGAGAGAGACAGAGAGACAGAGAGAGAGAGACAGAGAGAGAGAGAGAGAGACAGAGAGAGAGAGAGAGAGAGACAGAGAGAGAGAGAGACAGAGAGAGAGAGACAGAGAGAGAGAGAGACAGAGAGAGAGAGAGACAGAGAGAGAGAGAGACAGAGAGAGACAGAGAGAGAGAGAGACAGAGAGAGAGAGAGACAGAGAGAGAGAGAGACAGAGAGAGAGAGAGACAGAGAGAGAGAGAGACAGAGAGAGAGAGAGTATGACCTGATTTTTCTCCTGAAGCAAAAATGAAATAATAAAATATATTTTGTTCACAGCCTATTAAAACAGTGAGTTTGCAAATTGTTAACACTGAAGGATAATTAGTCTTGGACAAGTGAATACGTCTTCATTAAATTGAGATGTTATACAGCGTAATTATTTTGAGGAAGTTAACGGTGCATTACAAGTGGTTTAGTGCTTCTGTACTCGCACTCTCGCAGACACACTGAGCAAATTAAACAAAAAATTAAAAGCAGAATTTGTTTACACATAATGCATTTTTCCATATTTTCTATTTTATTAATTTAATATTTATGTCTTATTATCCTTTTAAAGTGCCTGAAGCAGTATGTGGAAATTCTCATAAAAGAGGGCTTTGAAACGGCCATCAGCTGTCCAGACTCAGCCTGTCCAAAACGTGGACATTTACAAGAAAATGAGGTAATGTCAACATACACTACCGTTCAAACATTTGGGGGCAATAACATCTGCATCACTGCATGATGGAGCCTATAAAAGGCAGTTAGAATCCCCCTAAAATGTAAGATACTGGGGTATGAATATCCCCTGAGTGAGTTTTTGTCTCATATTTATATCACACGACATAGTTACGCAATATCATACACAAGCAAGTCTTCTATTCAAATAAATGCTGTTCTTTTGAACTTTTTGTTAATCAAAGAATCCTGATAAAAATGGACCGTTTTCACAAAAAATATAAAGCAGTGCAATTGTTTTAAACATTGATAGTAATAAGATTTTTTTCTTAAGCATCAAAACAGCATATTAGAATGATTTCTGAAGAATCATGTGATGCTGAAGACTGGAGTTATGATGCTGAAAATTCAAGTCATTACAGCAATAAGTTACATTTTAAAATATATTCACATAGAAAAAAATTGTTTTAAAATGCAGTATTATTTCATAACATTGCAGTTTTTATTGCCATTTCAAAAATATTACAAAATTACCAAATATTTGAATGCTAATGTACATATTCCTGCATTTTGCACAGATTTTTAATGCTAAATATTTACTATTATAAAACAGAGTTGTGATTGGTCAGTACAGCATTCATGTCAGGGACTTTTTAATTTTACTATTACTAAAGTAGGTTTTTAAATGAAGGGCCATTAAAAGGATAGTTGACCCAAAAATGAAGAGTATCCCATTATTTACTCACTCTGAAGGCATCCTAGGTGTATATGACTTTCTTCTTTCAGACGAATACAATTGGAGTTATATTAAAAAAGGTCCTGGCTCTTCCAAGCTGTATAATAGGAGTCAATGGGTATATTTTTTTGGGAAGTCCATCAGGGAACGTCTATCCGTGTTAAAAGTACTTGAAACGGCTCTGTGGGGGTTAATAAAGGTCTTCTGAAGTGAAGCTATGCATTCGTGTAAGAAAAATATCCATAATTTAAAACTTTATTCGACTCAAATAACTAGCTTCCGGCAGACGGCCGTACGCCAAAAGAGTAACACTTGACGATGTATGACATAGGAGTAACATGAGCTTTTGACGCCTCTTGCGGTTCAAGCAGGGCTAGGCAACCGTGTTCATCATTACGTTGTGCATCAAGTTCAAAGGTTACTCTTTTGGCGCAAGTCGACTTGCGTACGACCGTTTGCCGGAAGCTAGTTATTTGAGCTTGAGCTATTTTGAACTTGATGCACAACGTAATGATGAACACGGTTGCCTAGCCCTGCTTGAACCGCAAGAGGCGTCAAAAGCTCATGTTACTCCTATGTCATACATCGTCAAGTGTTACTCTTTTGGCGTACGGCCGTCTGCCGGAAGCTAGTTATTTTAGTCGATAATGTTTTAAATATGGATATTTTTCTTACACGAACACATCGATTCACTTCAGAAGGTCTTTATTAACCCCCGGAGCTGTTTCGAGCACTTTTATCACGGATAGATGAGCTTTGATGGACTTCCAAAAACATATACCCATTGACACCCATTATAACGCTTGGAAGAGCCAGGACCTTTTTTAATATAGATGACTCCAATTGTATTCGTCTGAAAGAAGAAAGTCATATACACCTAGGATGGCTTCAGGGTGTGTAAATCATGGGCTAATTTTAATCAAAATTTTTCAAATTTTTTACCGTCCAAATAAAAGTCCTAAAATGGACCTGCATCTCATCAAGAGGAGATTTAAAGCTCTTTTAGCATAAAATGGATGCTGAAACCTCTCCACTCTGACTCTCCCCTCGGTGTCTTGCACCACACAATCCTTCCAAGTATGAGGTCAGTCCGAGGGAAGGGTTCCTCCTCGGCGCTGCAGGCTCATTGTGAGGATGGCTGGCTCGTTCAGTATCAAAGCAACTAAACCAGATGAAAAAATCAGACCGAGCTGCAAAGCATCAGAGCAACTAATGAGCCTTTTTTATTTTGGCAATCCTTAAAGCTGACGTATGTTGTTTCTGCGCCTCTAGAATCACCAAACAAAAATTCTGCATGCATATTCCTGCGGTGTTGTTTGATCTCAAGACAGTGATTAGATTAGAAACCGTGTTTGTTGTTGGATGTGTGTTTACCCAGATCAAATTGAATGCTAAATGCAATATCTGCAAAGCAAAGAGTGCTTTTGTATCCATCCACATTGTTTATTAACTGCTTTTGTCCACTTTCTTTCTCTCTCAGATTGAATGCATGGTGGCCACAGAGATAATGCAGAGGTACAGGAAGCTGCAGTTTGAGAAAGGTAAGTGGAAAGAGGCTGTCTGTGTCCATCAGGGGTTGATGAGGCACGTGTGCATGTTGATGGTGAGCTCCATGCTTGTTGTCCTAGATGACTCCGAGTGACTCACTGTAGACAAATAGGCCAGGTGTGAGGATGAAAGGAATGTGAGTGGACTTGCTCTGGACTCGTGTAGGTCCAGCTGAGCTTATGCCGTCACAGAATGGAGGCTTTTACCTGTACTGTCTGTTTTTCTTCAATGAGAGCCTGCCACCTGCAGACACCTTGTTTAACTGTACCATTATGTTTTCTGTTTTTTTACTGGAGAATGGCAGATTCAAATCTTTGTACTTTGTCCGCGTGAGCACCAAGGCTACACGTTCTGAAACTCGTGCTGATCAATATGCCACAGTCCTGACTTACAATTTTTATCTTAAAGAAAACTGTCCCTTTTTTTTCCAAAGTGGAAGTAAGCTATTTCCTGTGACTGTGCAGGATTCCAATTCATTACATTTTACACCTGTATGAAGCATCATCCACTTGTGATCCGATCTACCAAAATGCAGATATTACTGTAAGTCCTCTTTCTAACATAATTGCCCCCAACCACACATTACATAACCATAGCCATACAGTATGCCACTAACTGACCTTTTATTCATTCATCAGGCAGATGAGCAAGTAAAACCACGTAAAACCATTATGAAATGTGTAGTTGCATCTATAAATTCTGATTAGAGCAACAATCAAAGGTGTATTTAAAGGAACCAGAATATCATAGAGACTTGGAGTGGACTGTTTTTGGTGTGGATCAGTAAGCAACTAGAAACCACCTCAAAATCACCTTGGAAGGCCCTAGCAGAATGAATTAGCAACTTCATAGCTACACCCAAACATCAAGATCTTTCGCACAAACAAGCACCACTCACGTTTTATCAGAATACATGATTCTTGCCACAACTAAATGTAATTATTTTTTGAACAACTTTGTCTCCGCCACCTATTGTGCCCAGTCGTAAAATCACTGTAACGCACAGGCCTCATGCAGCTTTTTGCTTTCATGAAATCTAATTAAACTAATGAATTTATGCAAAGCTATGATAAGTAGCAGTTCTGGGATCTCGTTCCTGAGGGCAGATGAGGCCGAAGCTGCTCTTTTCTATTACCCCTCCATCTCAGATGGTGTAACCATGGTGACCTGTCAGCCTGCATCAGCTGGAAGCAGCCTAAAATAAACACTTACGGAAGCTGCGTCTGATCTCTCATCTCTCGCCCCCCTACAGAGGTGTTGCTGGACCCAAGCCGGACCTGGTGCCCGTCCTCCACGTGCCAGGCCGTGTGCCAGCTGAAGGAGTCTGACACGCCGCTTCCGCAGTTGGTGCGGTGCAGCGTTTGCACACTTGAGTTCTGTTCCGCCTGCAAGGCCAGCTGGCACCCGGACCAAGACTGCCAGGAGAACGTTCCCATCACCTCGTTTCTACCTGGAGAAAGCAGGTACTGTTGTCTTTAAAAAAATTATCTATGGTACCGCTGAGTAAAAAATATCGATTTTTCGATTTTAATCGATTCTCATTTTTACGAATCGATATCGATTCTTAAATCCCAAGAATCGATTAGGCTAGTCATCCTGTTTTCAGTTGATGAATGATTGGCACGCATTGTAGCACCCATCCCATCCAATAAATTGCAATAATCTTTGTGTTTTGTTATTATTGATATGAAACAAAGTCTCAGATTTCAAATTACGTACATTTTCTTACGAAATTCAAAAACATAAATGCCACTGTGGCGTGAGATCGCTCTGGCGCAGCTCAAGAGAAGCACATGATCTTCTCTTCCGCCGTAATAATATTCAAATTTGTATAGCGCTCTTCACAATACATATTGTTTCAAAGCAGCTTTACAGAAAGTGCATTTCAGAAATGTACATAGAAAAATACATACCAGTACAAAAATTATTCCAGTTACAGCGTGAAATAAATGAATGAGCATCTGAAAGTGTGTTAAAAGATAAGAGTACAACTTATCGAAATCCGTATCATGTCACATGGAATCGCTCAATTAGTGTTTCAACTGTGGAAAGACATCAGTAAAACAGCTTGCAAACAATGTCTTGTAATGTCACATTCACATTCACACATCCAGTGACCATGAACTTGTTAGTCAGCTAGAAAAATTAACTCCAAAGAGGAGCATTTTGCTAAATATATGCACCATATTACATATTCATTGTCATTTTTAATGTTCTTCAATATTTAATGCATGGTTGAATAAATCTGGCAAGTTTTTATGACAGCCACCGTTTAAATGTTTATTTTTCATATGACTTTATTATTATAAAAATAAGTATAAGTGTAATTTAAGTGTTTGTATACAAATCAGTTAATTTTTACCTTCAATATTATAGTAGGCTAATGAAGCCTATAGGCTACAACTGACTCCCATAGTTTACAGCATTAGTTAAGAGATTTGTTTTCCTTGAGAAAATTTGCCATGTATTGTAGCTTACCTGATATCCAAAATAATCAATATTGAATCGAATCGAATCGGAATCGAATTTAATTGCAAGCTTGTGAATCGAAATCGAATCGAATTGTGAAATTTGGTCAATACCCAGGCCTAATCTATGGCTCAGTACAAGCTGTGCTTAAATGACCGCACTTGTGGCATAATGTTGATTTTTACTTGTCTCTTCTTTTAAAAAAAGCAAAAATGTGGGATACCTTGCGGCACTTAAAATATGACAAAACATGCATGTTAATATGTTTTCAGTGTGAAGAAAATTCTACTTTTCTATGTAATATCCAATATTACAACGTATTTTTCCCATGACAACCTAATGCCTTAAACTGACTGTGAAGTGACCAACCAAAAATGAAAGGGACCAACTTTAATATTCAAGTTTTAAGAGAAGAATTAATGTGAGGGGTTTTATAACATTGTACATTACCATTCAAAATTTTGGGGTCAGTAAGATTTTTAAAAGAAATTAACATTTTTATTCAGCAAGGATGCATTAAATTGACAGTAAAGACATTTAGTCCAACAGGTAAAAAGATATTTCTATTTCAAATAAATGCTGGTCTTTTGAACTTTTTGATAAAAAAAATGATCTTGGTTTTCACAAAAATACTAAGCAACACAACTTTTTTCAACATTGATAATAATAATATTGATATAATTAATAACAATTAGAAATGTTTCTTGGGCAGCCAGCAAATCAGAATGATTTCTGAAGGATCATGTGACACTGAAGACTGGAGTAATGATGCTGAAAATTCAGCTTTTGCCATCACAGTAATAATTTACATATTAATAAATGTTCAAATAGAAAACACTTTTAAATTATATTAAATAATACAATTAATAATATTATAATAATATTAATAATATTTTACAGTATTACTGTAATGCTTAGATCCACAGAAGACGAAGTTGATTATAAAAGAACAAGATTTATGATTTTATGACAAGATTAAAGATTTATTATGAACTCAGAATAACAAGCCAACATATGAAACGGTGTGCTAGTGCACAGACAACAACCGAAAATAAACTGAGGGACCAAAGGAACTACAAACAAGGTTAATAAGGGGAGACGGCTGAACTAAGAGGACTAATCATCAGTAACCATGACAATGCATAAGTGGCGGGAAACTAGACAAAGGAAACATGTGACTGAATGAAAACAAAACAATCTGAACGTGACTGTGACCATTACTGTTTGTACTGTATTTTTAATCAAATAAGTGCAGTCTTGGTGAGCATAGAAGACTTCTTTTTCAAAAACATTACCATTCAATAGTTTGGGGTTGGTAAGATTTTTTTTTTAGTGCAAGTTTCTCGTTTCTGCTTTCAAATGATTTCACTGCTTTTCCACTGAAAATTGGTTCCATTCACTTCATTTGTGTCTCATGTAACCCTTTTTCTATAAAGACATTTTTTGGGGGGGTACACTGTGCCACACATGCTGTTGATCGAGGTTATCTTTTATCTGAGGTTATCCTATCCTGAACTATTCCTTTAAGTCTTTCTCATCTTTTCGTCTCCTCATTCACCAGCAGCTTCGCTTCAGTGGAGTCTCGTCTCTTTGATGTGCGTTTAAACACTCCCATCCTTCCTCCTGGTCGGTATGTGTTTCCAGCTGTCACGATGAGGCATGTACAGTGTAATGATGTTCGATGTTGATAGGTCGACATGAGATTTGAAATAAAATACCTCAATCTGTCAGTGTTTTTCTGCCTTATTGAACATGCTCATCATTCAGTCAAAGAATGGATCTTCAGCTTCTAGATGCTGAAGAGAGTTTTTTTCTCCCCCTCTCTCTCTGCTCAGTAAGCCAGAGATGCATGCACACGTGTTATTTGACATTCACGTCACACGCACACTTGATTCCAAAGCAAAAGCATCATTGAGCGGAGTTTCTGATCCTTGATCTTGAGTCTTACAGGAGTGAACACTCAGCTAGCTCTGAAGTGAATTGCTTCACTAATACACGCTAGTCATAATACTCCAAAGAGTCTTTCAAGTTTACAGCTCAATTTCTGTATCATTTCATGTTTGAGATCGCCTAAACTCATTCATTCAGACTGAGAGAATCAGTCTTTAGACAGCATGAAATCAAAATGGACCCCATTTACACTTAAAACAGACTGTTGTTTCCTCAAGGAGCGATGAGCTGACCTGACCTGAAGTGTAAATAATGTATTTAAACTAAATTTAAAAAGAAAACATTTCATGGCCTCCCAAGGAACTCAAGCAATGGCCCTGCGAGGGGAAAATTTTTTTTTTAGGTTATTTGACTTTTTTTTTTACAATGTACTTGAATAGATGCATAGAATTATTATTATTATTTATTTTTTTCAAATGTTGTTTTTTCTACTTGTGTAACCCAGGCAGGGCTCAACAATACATTTTTTCTTTTCTTTCTGGCCCAGTTCACCAGAAAAATAAATGAAATAATAATTTATATATATATATTTATATATATGCTATTTTACTGAATAGAATACTGAATTTATTGAATAGAAAGTTCAAAAGAACAGTGAAAAAGTCTTTACTGTCAATTTAGTTCATCCTTGTTGATGAAAAGTACATTTTGTTTTACCTCAGACATTTGTGTATATAACTCAAACAGTAGTGTACAATCAAATCGGAAATAATCACATTATTACTATTCTTCTCATTAAGAGTACTTCACTAAACTGCAGTGTTGCAGTACTGTGAGTCAGATGCAGGTGTAAGGAGGAGCTCCTGCTGTTTAACGGGCTCTGAGAGCTTTGCTGCACACTGTCACTTCTCTTAGATCAATAGACTGGGAATTGTCCTGGAAATGAATGGGCTCGTACTTGTCAGCTCGGTCCCTGCGGGTCAGCCTCTTCATTACCAGTGAACACTGTCCCTGGCCCACAACACTTTAGTACACAGAAAAGAGATGGGCCTGTCTGCGTGGAAAAAAAAGTCTGTACTAGAAATCGAATTTACCAGTACCTTATTTTTTATTTATTTTTTGTCCTGTGAAAAAGGGATATTTTTTAGAGATGCACCGATACTAAATTTCTCTGCGAAAATGATAAATTATACCGATAGCTGATTATTCAGAGCGATATCTGCCGATACAGATAGTTTGCTTTTCTTAAGGGGTCTCTCTCAAATAATGCTGTAACTGTACAGGGAAACATATTAGAGGTTAAAAACTAAACTATTATATTCAACTGCTAGTTATTTTCAGATATAATAATAATTTACATTCATTCATTTAGCAGACGCTTTTATCCAAAGCGACTTACAAATGAGAACAATAGAAGCAGTGAAACTAACAGTAGGACAACAATATATAAGTGCTATAACCCCTCTGTTTAATCTAATGCGGTCCTTTTTTCTTTTATTTTTTTTAAAATAAATTTAAAAAAATAATATAAGAGAAAGTGTTAGTATTACTGGATCAAGTGCTGCCGAAAAAAACACTGAAATAATTAAAAGCTGAAATGTTTGTGTACTCATTTGCACATAAAGTAGTTTTCATAAACACCTGTCTTCAAACATACATTTATAATTAACAGTCAATAATGTCCTCTAGTGTTTACTTATAGCTAATTATCTGTGAACTTTGCATAACTTTCCTGAGGTAAATGCAATGTTTAGTGACATTGTTCACTAGCTGTTTTATTGACATGTCTCCGTGGTTGAAACGCAGATGGAGTGATTACATGAGTCGTGATTCATTTCAGTAAGTTGTACTGTACCTTTCAACATATCTTTATATTGTTCATGCATGTTTTTTTCGTGCTACAGTATTAAAGTGGAAGAAAAGACTCGCGCTCCACACTGCCGCTTAAACCGGGGCACTACAGCGATCTCACATTTAAAGGGATAGTTCACCCAAAAATGAAAATGATCCCATAGTTTACTCACTCTCAAGCCATCATAGGTGAATATGACTTTCTTCTTTCAGCCAAACACAGTCAGAGTTATATTAAAGAATATCCTGACTCTTCCCAGCTTTCTAATAGGAGTGAATAGTACCTTGTTTTTTGAAGCCCAAAAAAGTGCATATAAAGTTATAATTATGGATTTTTTTCTTCTTACAAAAAATACGCTTCATTTCACAAGGCCTTTATTAACCACCTGGAACCGTATAGATTACTTTTATGATGGATGGATGTGCTTTTTTGTGCTCCGTTACTATTCACTCCCATTATAAAGCTTGGAAGATACAAGGTTTTTTGTAAAATAACTCTGGTTGTGTTTGGCTGAAAGAAATAAGTCATATACATCAAGGATGGCTTGAGAGTGAGTAAACTATGGGATCATTTACATTTTTGGGTGAACTATCCCTTTAAGAGCATCAAAACCCCATTTATTGTTTGAATTTTGTGATCAAATGGACAGAATTTGAGAGGCTGAGACTTTGTTTCTAATCAGAAGCTCTTTGCCGTTGTTGGATAGAAAGCACGCTACAAATAATGTATATAAAGATATAATTAATATTATAATTGTAAATAATGGTGTAGGGGAAAACCGCAGACCTGGCAACCATGGCTTGAACTACATGTGATTTTTTTTTTTCTTTAACTTCAATAGCCCTAAATTCAACACAAGGACATTTTCCTCGCACACAGTTTGAGTTTCAGTCTGACACGTTTTTTCCATCTCCTTTTGATTGACAGGATATAATCGTCCCTGATCCTCAGCTATGAAAACAATTGCTTTTATCGGCCGATACGGATTATTGGCCAATACATCGGTGCATCCCTGAAAATTTTAACTCTTACTCTTTTCTTTTTTTCCTTAGTTTATTCTTTAAAGCTGATGATGACGAAGCCCCCATCAAACGCTGTCCTAAATGTAAAGTCTACATAGAAAGAGACGAGGGCTGTGCCCAGATGATGTGTAAGAACTGCAAGCATGCTTTCTGCTGGTACTGCCTGGAGTCTCTGGACGTAAGTTCACAGTGTCCAAAATATCTCAGCTTAACACTCTTAACATCATGCTGCTATCTTACTGTATTTTTATTGGCCATGTGAGCGCCACTGAGGCGGCATGTTAGTCCTTCAATCAAGGCCGTAAATGCAACAGTGTCCTTCATGCAGCTGTCCCGAACACCCACGGAGATAATGACCGGCCTCTTGTAAATTGTGTGTTTGACAGGACGACTTCCTCCTGATCCATTATGACAAAGGACCCTGCCGGAACAAATTAGGCCACTCCAGAGCCTCGGTGATCTGGCACAGAACACAGGTGGGTGCTCATGGGAAGGAGCACACGTTTTCTTACTCATTTTCTCTTCTCTGCAGTGTTCAAAATTAGTACACGTGCATCTACACGTGACCAAGTCAGGCATCCTTTCAGACACAAGTGTTTGTTCATGAAGTATGTGGTTGTCTGTTTTGAGCAGGTGATGCCTGCTGTTTCACAGCAGATTATATGTAAGAAGGTCTCTTTGGGAGAAATACACTAAAATGATTCATCAAATGATGGAGAAGAGCAGTAGAATCTGCCATATATTTAGAACAGTTTAGACTAGCACATCTTAAAAGGCCAACTCGGGTCTCCCACCTCCCTTCCTTTTTCTTTTGTTTGACTAAATAATGATAGGAGAATATCACATTGAAAAGACTGATTTAAAAAACAAAATAATACTAAGAAAATATCAACCTCTTTCTTGGATGAGAGGCATATACAAAAACATTTTCAACACAAGGCTCATTAGTCCCTCTGTCCATTATGTATTTCTTAATAGCTTTAAAAAAAGAATCTTATGGTTCAAAAATCAGCACAAATAGTGTTGAAAAACAGCCTTTAAGCGATGTCATTAGGAACTGAGAGAAACATAGTATGCAGAAAAGTCTGTTTGAAACAACCCTCAGAAAACTTTACTCCTAATTTCCTTTCTTGAAATATGACACCACTTCATAAATAATATTTATGTTTGTGTGTACATCTGTATATATATATATATATATATATATATATATATATATATATATATATATATATATATATATATATATATATATGAACACACCCATGCTAAAGTTGACTAAAAAGAGGAATAAAAAAATCATCTCTTGGAAATTGATCTTAATGCCTTAATTTAAAAAATGAGGAAAAATCGAACCTTTAAGGACACCAATTTTCTTTGTGAATGAATAATGTATCGTAAATAAATAAATGTTCTTCCTTAAAATATAGGGTGCATAAGTCAGCACACCCCTATGTTAAATTCCCATAGAGGCAGTTAGATTTTTATTTTTAAAGGCCATTTATTTCATGGATCCAGGATATTATGCACCCTGATAAAGCCCCACATCATCACACACCCTTCACCATATCTAGAGATTGGCATTATGTTATTTCAGTTAGGCTAATAGCTGGTTTGATTTGCATTGCGAGATGATCTTATGGAAAGTGCCCCATGCCAATCTCTAGGTATGGTGAAGGGAATGTGATGTGAGATATAAATATATGATATGAAATGTATGTATATAGGCATATATGGTTTACAGCATATTCTTCTTGAAGTTGTGTTGTATATTATCTTATGTGTATATATACATATGCATATGTATATGCATTGGCATTTCATGACAATTAAAGATTTATTGAAATAAGAATGTGGAAAGATCTCTAAAATGTTTTATAATAATATTTTATAAATATTTTTAATTTATAATTATAATTCAAAGTACTTTTAATATTAAATATGTATTAATAATAATCATGGTACCATTTGTTATGCTAAGGTAAATGTTGCTGATTTAAAAAAAACATTAGATCAGGAATATTTTAATTACAGCATTACTTTAGCATTAATATTTTTGTAATTTATAATAATGACATTTTTGAGGGGAAATTAGCTTAATTGTAATGCGAATCAATGCAAAAAAAAACAACAACTTAATGATAATGGTTTTCTTTTTGCAAAAAGTTTCTTTTGTTTTTCTTTTAATTTTAAGCTGTAATTCTGATACCCTTATTCACCTTATAAACCTCGAGTTTCATACACTCATCGTTTCATATGCTGGACATAATGTCCAAAAGGTGAGATGGCCTTGAAACTATGGAGAGCTTTCAGTACTTTCGCACAAAGACATCTGTTGCTCTGCAGGGAGGAGTGAGTCATGTTAAGCTTCGTAAGGACGCAGCGGCTCTGCTCCAGCCCTATGAGTTTGAATTTTACAACGTTTCTGCCGAGCAGCATCAGAAATTTGATTCTTTATGAATTAGTAAAGACGGAGCTGCGGGTCCAGGGTTTGGCAACACTCTTCCATTACGCCACTCTATTCTCCTACTCTCATGCCCTTCCACACAAGAGCTCTGAGAAAAAAGAGACATAAAATGGAGGGACATTTACATAGAAACAGAAATGGTGTGCAACACTATAATTTGTCCCATGATAAATGGGTATTGTCATCTTCGGAATGCTGAGAAGATCCCGCATGGAGGAACAGAGATCTATTGTATCCTATTCCCTGTTCAGAATTCAGAGATTGTTTTGCATCCAGAGAAAATTAATTTTACGTGGTGCTCCTATATGTGTAATTTTGTTGGCCCATGACGTTGACAGATTCTATATAGTTCAAGCATAAGATGAACTCAGTCTCTGTTCCATTTTGTAACGGTTATAAATTCTAAGGATCTGACGCCCCTATGTGGTGGAAGATGATGCAGCATCAGAACACTGGATTTTTGTTTACTTGGACATTTTTGCCCTTTTTTGTTTCATTTTTGTTCCGATTCTTACTTTTATTGATTGCAGAGTAGAAAGAGTACTAGAAATAATGGTGAGAAGAAGGATGAGCAGGATTAGGAAAGAAATGTGTTCATCTTGTCTTGCTTTTACAAAAAAAAAACATAAGTTATTTATCTTGTGATCATTTCAATTTAAATAAGAAGCAAAATGACTCAAGGTTACACTTTATTTTAAAGTGTCCTTGTTGAGTGTAATTCTACATTTAAATACTACGTAGTATTAATTAATTACATCTTACTTAGGGTTATTATGGTTAGGATTAGGGTTTGGTTTAGAGTTAGTTGTGTGTAATTATGCATAATTTACGGTTATAGTAACTACATGTAACGTGTAACAAGGATACATATTTCAAAGTGGCCATAAACAAACAACAAAAAACATGAATTAAAATTCATATATCATAATGAAGAAAGAATGAAAAGAATACAATTCTTGACTTTTTGTTGAATTTAATGTGTGTGTGTGTACATATATATAGTATGTGTATACTCAAACGTTTTCAGTCTGTATGGAAAATGCATTATTAGTTTTACTTGATGGTTAAACCACGTGACATTAAATTTAAACTTGTATTGAAAATGGTATAGAAGTTTTTCCAAACCAACATGAATGCAAAAAGTACAAGAAAACTTGGTACATGTGTTTTAAACTAGTTTTTTAGTTTTATTTTATTTTTTTATAATATATCTTCTTTGTGGACTCTCTTTCATATCATTGCAGTTCAAATGACGTTTTCATCTCTTTCTCGGCAGGTTGTTGGAATCTTTGCTGGTTTCGGCCTCCTCTTACTGGTAGCCTCTCCGTTCCTGCTTCTAGCTACACCATTCGTGCTGTGCTGTAAGTGCAAGTGCAGTAAAGGCGACGATGACCCTTTACCCACCTAACAGCTCGGCGTGAGCAGTCCCTGTACGAGGAATTCCGGTCATCTACTTTAATCCTTTTTCTTTTCCTCCTCCGCCTTTGCGCTCTTCATCAACCGGTGGGACTTGCGCATTTGAAGCCGCAACACGAGCCATCTCACGCCGCGGTTACTGTCACAGCTAGCTGAGTAGGCTCCATCCCCACAGGCCCGATGAGACTAAAGCAGACCTCACGAGGCTGATGCTTGCTTAAGTGGAGGATTGGAGAGGTGGGGTAACCCGTCAGACATCACCGAAAGAGCACAGTGCTGTTCCATCCGGGCGCTTGACTATTTTGTGGATGTTTTGCATATGTGGCTCTTATGGAGGGTTCTGTTCTAACAGAAAATATGTTCAGTGTGTTTGTCTGTCTGTTTCTATGTTCATAGTAGCGTTTCAGTCACATGGCCTGTTCTTTATTACTTGTTTTGTAATACTTTACATGTTTATTAAAAGCTAAATTGTAGATTCAAAACGTTTTAATAGCACTTTCTTTTTGTTTTTGTTCTGTGCATGTCACTTCATTGTCTTTCAGTCTAAAACTACAGATAAACCTAGTTTGATTTGCTGATTTTGGCTGTTGATGTCATCAGGAGATGATATTTGCCAACGAAATTTCTCTCTGCACTTAAATACAATTTTTAGCCTTGAGATTGAGTCACTGACGTCCATGGATTTAAAGCATAAATATGATTCCAAAGCAGGGCTGTTGTGTGAGTTTACAATGCCAAATATTGGCCCACTGAAAGTGTCGCTCAAATGGCACTTAAAGGCTTCGGCTTTCTGAACACCCAACATCTAAATGCAAACTCTCAAAATACTGCAACCAAATAGAACGTTTTTTAAGCTCTTTCAACAAAAAAATAAATTCAAATTTGTTTCCTTTTTCGTAGCTAAAGTTGAACTCTGGTCATTTTCTTAGAATTGAGAATTGTATTATTATTTTTTTTCTCAGATAGTACAGTTTGTATCTCTCGCAGCATTTGGGATTTTGGAACAGTCCCTGTAATTCAGGCTGGGATTAGACACTGTTTTCAAGACTGTTTGACTTAAACATATTTACAAGTCCAGCACTGTATCTATGCAAGTTCATATAACTTGTGGTTTCTGCTGTCTTGTACTGAATGGATTATATGGACAAGTTTGTGTGTTTTAGTTCAAAGGAAGAACCTATCAAATTATGTTCAACAGTTTCTGAAAAGCCATTACAAATACTTTTTTCTTTCATTTAATAGACTGGTTTTAAAATCTAGGTATGCGACTGAATGTCAACATCTTGCCTGCACCACCTGGAATAGCAAGTGTATGTTGTATCATATGTACCTAGAAATATTCAAATCAGAGCACTTGCCATATGTGTAGCTGTATAATATGTAGCTCATTAGGTTTGCTCAAAATCCTTGGTGCGATTTCATCATCTGCCATTTTTCATTCATGTTATGTAATGGAAGTGTGGCATATCGGAGGTTGATATGACAAAGTGAATGTTTTTTCTTTTGTAATACAACATTAGTTTATCCTTCTGGAACCCACAGTATTTATAAAGTTGATTTCTGGTGAATATTTCATGTTAGTCACCTCCATCCTTTGGTAGCAACCTGTCCTGCATTATCCTGTTTTAGCCTTAAAGTGTTTGAGTACCTCACTGGTTTTCTCTCCTGTAGCTGAGAGCTTTGTTTGTTGTTTTATTTTATAATTATTTGTTTATGTATTTATCCTCAGGTCCTCTTAGATTAATAATTTTGGCACTTCTTTTGAACTTGTGTGATACCTTTATGCATATGTATCTAAAATGTTGTATATGAAATGGCCATGATATAGATCTTAAAATTGATTTTGGTACATTATTTTATCAGCATGATAAAATTAAAGCACAGCATCATTATCAGTTATGAATAGCACACAAGTTACTCGATCCAGCTGAATCTAATTATGATCATTATTCAGCAAAATTTGGCTATTTCATGTAAATTAATGCTTATATATACATGCATATATTGACAATCATGCCAAGCAGGTTTTTAAGACATTGACGAGGGAACATTTTTTGACAGTGGGTAAATATGTACTCATAGCAGAACTCCGTTGTTGTATGGGCTTTATAAATTTAGCTGCTTGTATATCTTTTTGTTGTTGTTGTGATACTGCATTTGATGTTCTTTTTTATTGCATACTGTGATTATGAAATATTAGTTGTACAATATAACCGTTTCCTTCAGGGTTATTAAATTCAGGCAAGTGTTGATTTATTCACTTTTTTGTTTTTGGGTTGCGTCACGTTTACATTTGAAATGTAATTTGTTCCTATTCCTAAATCTAATACGAAATAATTGTGGCTTTACACGTAAACTGGGAAATATTCCTTGACGTACACTATAGATCTTGCAAACAACCAAAAACAGTATGGTTCCTGATTTTTGGAATTTGCTTGTTGCACAAAACTTAGCCTTGCAGATTTTTATATTTCCAGATTAAACTCCTGTAAACTCTTATAGTTTGGAGTTAGAGCAAGAATTTGGAAAGCATGTCTTTTTTTTTCTTTCTTTTCACCACACTGGTCTGATGTTTGTATTGATGTCTGTCTTGATGTCTGTCTTTCACACTTGACTTTTGCCTATTCCGAATATCAATTAGGCCTATTATTTTACTTATTTTGACTTGTACCCCTGTATAACATGACTGGGTTTTTAGGGACCTTGGCTTTGCCATTGCTTTTAAAACTAGTTTTGCCTTTCACTCTTCCTTATATGGCCTTTTTATGTATCATGTGTTTGTTTTTGATACATCATAAAGAAAATGTGTGTTTTATTCTCTATAGATCAGAACCAAATTCCACTTGTACAGTTGTATGTAAAATTGCATGTATGTGAAGTCTTGAGGATAAAAAAATTCAACTACAAAAACAACATATTTTGTATCATCTGTGCCACTAACACTGTGACATTAAAATGTATTCATGTTCATATTTTCCTGTTATTTTGTTTATATTTGCATTTTGGTTATAATGTCAATAAAACTGTTTAGTAGGCCACTATTGAAAAAATATACCATTAAAAATATGTAAATTCAGGATGTGCTGAAAAATAAAACAATGTTTCAAGTAAAATAATTTAATTCACCTTTTCATATAATTAGACAACTGCTTTGCACTTTTAGTTTTTATTAATATATTTTTTTATAATTTTAAATAAAATTTTCTTCATATCATACTGTATTTAATAAACATAATGTTGATTCTGGGTAAAACGATGAATGAAAAGGCCCATCTTTGTTTTTTGTTTTTATACTTTTCTCAGTCTTATTGGTGTGCCTTGCTTTATTATTTATTTAATTGTGTAAATGTCATAAATAATGTTCATTAAAAAATAAACACGATACCGGTAGTAAATCGAAATTTCAAAAGAAATTCAAAATAAAGGTTCCCTCTTCCTGGGAATTCAATCGTTGCCCGGAAGTAGAGTCGGTTGAATTCTTCCTCGGACTGAAATCGCAGCAGAATCCAGCGCAAATGTGCAGGAAGGACTGAAAGCAGTGGCTGTTCGACGTCTATTATCTCATTTTTATGGACATTCAGTATTCACCCGGAACCTATCCTGTCAAATATTATACTATTTGATGCCTTTTTTCATAGTCGCGTCTAATAAGCCGAACAGAAGGTGCTCGTGAGTATCGGCAAATAACGGACAGTAAGTTAGATGTTGACAGCAGAGATCTTACCGTCCAAACATGATGCTTTGACAGAAGTGCATCGCCGGTATGGAGTCTTTCATATGTTATTTAGTGCTGTTAGCTCCACTTCTTGTCCATTCTGCTGTGAAACCAGCTTCTTTTGAAGAAGACTTGAGAAATCAGGAAGAGGTACAAGAGTTTGGTAAGTTACTCTGAGAAAGTTATTTAAATAGGCTCAACAAGGAAATACGAGTTCAAACTACCAAATATACTGGTTTCTTAAATGAAGACATATCTTTAATATGGGTCATCTTGATTTGTGAGTTCAGTCTTCCGTCCTTTTCCTGTTTTGACTCAGTCATGACTGCTTATGTTAGTTCATTTCCTCAAACAGGGATGGTGCTGTAATTGCAGACTGAATGCAAAGGGCTTCTCTTGCAGAAGAGTCTATGTTTGGGTCACTGTATGATCATATAAATAAACTTACCTACAGTCTGTAGTACTGACCAATGAATATCTAATCTTGAATGTGTTGTTTTGTGATTTAAAAGGTGTGTGTTGGTAGTGGTGTTCTGCAGGAATGGTGATATACTGTATGTGCATTACTTCATCCAGATGCGCTCAGCTCCTTACTGTCAGACTTTGATGTGGTGCCTGTATCAGGACTCCAGCTTCACTCGGTCAGGAAGAGGGATGTAGATGCCCAGTCACATGTGGAGCGGCTGGTCAGCTTCACAGCTCTCCAGAAGTAAAGCTAACAGATCCACACATGCCTCTCTCTTGCTATTACATGGCAGATCATGTGATAATCTGTTTGTTTATTGACTTAGTTATTCTCTAAACACCCCTGATTTCTATTATATATATATATATGTATGTGTGTATTTGTATTATTTATTTTTTATTCTATTCTATATATTTTTTTTTAAATTGCTTGTGTTTATCTCTTATGACCACCCCTGACATATTATAATAATTACATTTGTGTATTTATTATTTTATTGTATTTATTTGTATGTTTTTTAAAAACATGTTTTATAATACATTTTTATTCATATATTTTATTTATTTTTATATTATCTTTATTTATATATATAATCTCTTATCTATATTATTCATTTATTTATTTTTAATGTGTGAGAGTCTTTGTGTTATTTTCTTTGGCCTCCTCTGACCTCAATTAATGATTTTGAGGCGGATTCTTATTTTAGATTTTCGCTGCACTAAAAACATGTTCATTACATCTTTTTTCAAAGGCACTTCAATCTGTACTTGACAACAAACACACAGCTTTTCACGGACAACTTCAAGGCTGTTTTCGTAGATGAGAATGGAAAAGAGGACCAATATGATATTCAGTTACAAAATTACTTTAAAGGACACTTAGTGGGTAAGACATGCGATGAGGTTATTAGCCTCAGCTGAGAACTGAATTTTCTTGTTTTTCATCCATTATTGTTTGCTATCCCTACAGGAGAGGAGCACTCACGTGTGCAAGCGCACATAGATGGGGACGAGTTTTCAGCCCACATTCTTACTGAAGAGGCTGAATATAATGTAGAGGTGATTTGTTTACACCTGCTCCTCAAATTCTTTATACTTTAAAGCATTTACAATTAGTTTTACAAAGTACTTTTTTTACAGTATGTTTCAGTATCTCTTTTCTTGTCTTCGTTAGCCCTTGTGGCGGTTTACAGAGTCGCCCCCTGATGGCCGATTGCTGGTGTACCGCTCAGAGGACATTAAGAATATTAGTCGACTGTCCTCACCCAAAGTGTGTGGATATGTGAAAGCTAATGCCCATGATCTCCTGCCAGAAGAGGCAGCAGGACAAACGGAACAGGAGGAGGGTGTGTATTTACATATGTATAATAGATGGTAATAATAATAATGTTTTATTTATGAAGTGCCTTTCCCAAGCTCAAGGTCGCTGCACAGGGACATGACATGACAAGTAGACATGAAATCATCAAGATACACACACACACACACACACATACACATACACATACACACAGTAACTAAACACAGTAAAACACTAGACTGAGATAGGCTGAAAATACTGTGAGAAAAGTTTCATGGAAACAAACAAATCCTCATGAATGAAATAAAGCCCCGCTCACATTATCTTCTAAATATTCCGTTTTTTAATTTTTTATTTCAGAAAATATGTTATTTAACAGAATTACACTACCATTCAAATGTTTTATTTTTATAAATTAATACTTTTACTCAGTAAGGATCTATTAATTTAATCAAAAGTGACTTTTACTTCAAATAAATGCTGTTTTTTTTTAAATCAAATAATCCAGTTTTTTTTATCAGTTTCCACAAAAATATAAAGTGTGTGCCACAGCCATTTTCAACATTGGTAATAATAAGAAATGTTTCTTGAGCACCAAATCAGCATATTAGAATAATTTGTGATGGATCATGTGACACTGAAGACTGGAGTAAGGATGCTGAATATTCAGCTTAGACATCACAGGAATAAATTGAATATTAAAATCTATAAAATAAAAAATAGAAACTCTATTTCAAATTGTAATAATATTTTACAATATTACTGAATTTTTAATCAAATGAATGCAGCCTTGGTGAGTGCTAGAGAATTCAAACAACTAAAAACAAACAAAAAATTGAATCATTTGCTATTAACTTCTGAACAACAGTGTAAATCAAATGTTGTTTCATCTGTTCTTAAAGGTCAAATTGTTTTGTTTTTGGCCATTTTGAGACAGACCCATTTCGTTATGAGAGGTACCTAAATGGACAATAGATACTCAGTTTATTCACCACTCATGGTTGGCTCAGCGGGATTGTTACTGCATGAGTGTGTAGGAGTTATACATTAGTCTGACAAAGGCCGCCCATTCAAGCATGTAGTCACCCAGCATTGACCTCCTGCCATGAGAATTGAAAATATTCTGGAGACAAAGCATAATAATTCTGTTGAATAACTTCTTTATTTTTCGTCCTCCATTATAATATTCATGGAAGTCCCCATTGTGTAGCTTTAAATTGGTTAGATCCATTTATGGATATTGATGCTTTGGGATTTACATAACTAATAAAATATAAAAAAAACTCATAGTGCACCATGTTTAGATGGTTTATATGTTTTGAATGCAGAGCCACACAACAGAGAGAGGAGATCTGCACACGACCACAAGAAGAACACCTGCCCGCTGCTGTTAGTGGCAGATCATCGCTTCTTTAAGCACATGGGCCGTGGAGAGGAGAGCACCACCCTCAACTACTTGGTGAGCAAAAGCAAACAAAATAGAACTGGACAGGAGGCATGCCATTGTTCTTGTACTGTACAACAGAGCGGTTTGATGCACTGGGGATTCATATTAACACCATGATATCAGATTTATTGATAAAAGTACATTGAATTTGAGCATTTTGTGTTTTTCAGATTGAGCTGATAGACAGAGTGGATGATATCTATAGGAACACATCCTGGGATGATAATTTTATAGGTTACGGTGTGCAGATTCATCAGGTGACCTTGATAACTTTCTCAGTTTTCATCTTTTCTCTGATGAGTTTTACTCCTAGTTTTTCTTTATATTTGTTAAGGGGATAATTAAACAGTTGAAATTTGAAAGGCATGAAAAAGGGTGCAAAGGCACTTTAAAAATATGTTCCATATGACCTGTGAATTTATAACAAGGTTTCAAGTTCTTGAATGAATCACTGAAGTGGTTCATTAATATGTTCTGAATGATTCATTCACAAATCAAACTGATCCATTTCTTGAGCACAATTTATCATTTCACAAATTTATCAGTAAATAACAACTTCATTTTAGTCTGTTTCTCAAATAAAGGCTTCAGATGATTTGTAATACAACACGCTAGTCGTATAAACCACTTTTCTGATACCTTTATGCTGCTTTACATCCTTTCTAAAGCTTGAAAGCTCCAGGCTGCATGGAAAAGAACAACCGGAACATTATTCAAAACGCTTCCTTTTGTGTTCCGCAGAAGCAAGAAAATCATACAGGTTTATGGGATTGTCCCAATGCATCCCTGAATTTTTCATTTGTAGAACTGGTGACTCAAGTCAAAGTGATAATAGCAGCTGACTCAACTCTTAATGTTAGTTTCATTAGACCACCAAAATTTCCAGACTTTGTCACATGGCTTGTAGCATACTCCAGGTGTGACTTAATCTGGGCCTTTCTCAGAAGTGGCTGTTGGCGTCTGGATATTTTCTCCCATTGTGACGAAATCCATTTCATGCATTACAGTGGAGTTCATGTGCTCAATGCTTTGCCTTTTTAAAAGCTTGTTATAACTTTATCTCAATGTGCAAAGTTTGATGAGTTAGTGTTATCTTGCCATCTAAGATGTAAATATGCCAACAGATAATCATAAATAAGGAGCCCACAAAACTTGCCCCAGGAGAGATTCACTACAATATGGATGGAAGCCCACTTGATAGAACTGGCAATGTGTGGGATGTGAAGAAGCTTCTGGAGGTAAGTGGCATGGAATCCTTGGAAATATACACAGGTCAAATTGTTATGATCAATCCATAACAACAGTCCAGTTTTGGGGTCAATGATGTTTATGTACTTTGTATTCGGGTCCGATGATATTGGCTGCAGACTGTGAACAAATGATCGCAAATGCAACAAAAAGATATTTCAATTAATGAAGACAGTTAGGATTTGTCAGATATCATCTGGCTTGGGTGTGTGCCAGTGTTTCCTGCACAAATAAATCAAGTCAGCGTGAGGTCCGATTCACTAAACAGTGACTCTTGGTTTGATTTGAATCATACTAACTCTGTTTGTGAATTCATTCACAATAGACTCTTACTGAACTGTGAGCCATTTTTCTATTGTTTGATTAGAAATGAACCGAGATCCGCTACTGTTTGCGAACCTCAAATAAGTCTATTTACCGACAGGATGTTCATGTGACAATGTGTATTTAAAGATATTCAAAATGTTATTTAAATTAATATTTTTTTTATTAAATTAATTAATTTAATGGTTTTCTAAAAAAATATATTGTATAGAAATAATATTAGTCAAAGGGCAACATTTTTTAAATAACATGTTGGAACCATTATCCCAATGTTATATATATATATATATATATATATATATATATATATATATATATATATATATATATATATATTTTTTTTTTTTTTTTTACAAAAAAAGAGACATGATACAATTATATCAGAATCACTATATTAAATATGTTTGCACCAAATGTATATTAAAATGTAAAGAAACTTCTGAATGACAATCTCTATCAAGTAATTCTGTAATTCTTTTCATTTTAAAGAGTCATTTGACTTCTAAAGCTGAGAGCCAGCTTTTTTTTACATTTTTTTAAGAGGAGCCCCGAAACACAGATTTGTAGACTCTCATCCTTCTCTGGGTTTTCTTCAGCAATTCAGTTATGACATCGCAGACAACGCCTCTGCAGTTTGCCTTGCCCATCTCTTCACCTATCAGGACTTTGATGATGGCACTCTGGGTCTGGCATACGTGGCCCCTTACAAACAGGGATTGGGAGGGCTCTGCCCTAAACGTAAGGATCTCTACAACTCTGATCAATGGAATCGCACTCAACAGCACTTGACTTTGCACATTCATTTTGTCTTACAGCCTACTATCCATCACAGTCTGTCAGGAAACCCAGTTACCTGAACACTGGCTTGACAAGCACCATGAATTATGGGAAAACTATTCTGACTAAGGTTTGCATACATTGCTTTAAATACCACTTGGATTTTGTAAACTAGATGTTTTTTAGCAGGAAGCACAGTGATGTATCATCTATCCAGGAAGCAGATCTTGTAACCACTCATGAGCTCGGACACAACTTTGGAGCTGAACATGATCCAGACAATATAGCTTCCTGTGCGCCCAGCGACGACCAGGGCGGCAAATATGTCATGTACCCTATTGCGGTCAGCGGAGATCACTTCAACAACAAGGTATTATCCATCCTGTGCTAAATTATTTCTTTTGACATGTAGTTACTTTTTCTCACTCACCTATTGTTTCCCTCAGCGCTTCTCCAGCTGTAGCAGGGCCTCAGTCAGTAGGGTGTTAAATGTTAAGGCCCACCAGTGCTTTAAGGAGAGGAGCAGTAAGCTGTGTGGGAACTCCCGTGTGGAGGAGGACGAAGACTGCGACCCTGGACTGCTTCATCTCAACGACGACCCCTGCTGCACAGCTAAGTGCAAGTTCAGGAAGCAGGCACAATGCAGGTAAAGAAGCTAAACGTGATTGACCAATATATCAGCCATTTAGAGATTATTGGCATCAGCTTTGCCCAGATCTAATCACAATAGTGACCGCCCACTATTTCACTATTTGGTCTATGTTTCTGAAGTATTTTCATCTTCATAGGGATTTCAAAAAATACCATGCCCTGAACCAGACCAACAAGCTCTGAGATGTATCAAGATATTAATACATAAATTAAATGAACTTTTTTAAAATAAATTGAAAAAAAAAACTGTACTTAATGTCTTTTATGGGTTGTTTTTTGCCCAATAAATTACGCTATCAAATAAAAACACTATACAACTATAATTTATAGACATTGGTATATATTTATAGCAAAATGTATTTATATATGTGTGTATACACTACCATTCAAATGTTGTTTTTTAAGAAATTAATACTTTTATTCAGCAAGGATTCATTAAATTGATCAAACGTGACCGAAAAGACATTTATAATGTCAAATAAACACTGTTCTTTTGAACTTTCTAGTAATCACAGAATCCTGAAATCTTGTGTTTACACAAAAATATTAAGCTTGCACAACTGCTTTTAGTATTGATAATAGTAAGAAATGCTTTTGAGCACCAAATCAGCATATTATAATGATTTCTGTAGGAATTATACTCACACAGTGAGTATTTGTGCCTGATTTGTAATACAAATTTGGGTAACACTTTACAATAAGGTTCATTAGTTAACATTAGTTAACTACCTTAGTGAACATGAAATAAGAATGAACAATACTTCTACAGTATTTATTTATCTTAGTTAATATAATTTCAACATTTACTAATACATTATTAAAATCAAAGGTTGTATTTGTTAACATTCGTTAATGCACTGTGAACTAACATGAACAAACAATGAACAGCTTTATTTTTTATTAACTAACGTTAACAAAGATAAACTAATACGGTAACAAATGTATTGATCATTGTTAGTTTGTGTTAGTTGATACATTAACTAATGTTAACTAATGAACCTTATTGTAAAGTGTTACCCAAATTTGTTTTCTGTGACCCTCAGTGACAGGAACAGCCCCTGCTGCAAGAACTGTATGTTTGAAAGTGCAGATAAGATCTGTCAGGAGACCATCACTGCCACATGCAAGAACATGTCGAGGTGCACAGGTCAGCCTGCTCACACTAACTTTAATGACACGTCATAATATAATAACTAATAACATAAAACGCCACACTGTCAGTGTAGTTTATCCAGACCACTACTGACCACACCTCTTATATTTGGTTGGTTAACTTTTTAACCCTTGTGTATCCCAGGCAACAGCAGTGAGTGCCCCACGCCTGGTAACCTGGTTGATAATACAGAGTGTGTGGACAAGGGTCGATGTTGGAAAGGCGAGTGCAAGCCTTTCTGTGAGGCCCTGCATAACCTTGAGTCCTGCGCCTGCAATGGTAAATGTCTCAACAAACCCTCCTGTGTTCACACTAGTGCCCAACAGAGATAACTGTTTGAATGACCAGTGTTGATACCTAGTGAGCAGCGATGGACAATATAACGTTGTTTCTATATATGGCAGACTGAGGCTAGTTGTCACAATTTGTTTTACTTCAGTTGATATTTTTCCATTTCTATGTAGACACAGACTTTAATATCTTCGCTACAATAAAGCTTTTGAACATTTACTCCATTATTGCCCGGGAAAAAAGATGTGGGTCATATTTAGTTTTTTTAATTAATTTTTTTTTTTTTTAATTACTAATTAATTGTATTAATCTCAGTAATATTTTTTCATGGTTTTGAAATTAGATTTTGATTTATTTGATCAAATACACATTAATATTGTGAAATATTATTACAATTTAAAATAAGTGTTTTCTATTTTAATATATTTTAAAACGTAATTTATTCCTGTGATGGCAAAGCTAAGTTTACTTCAGTGTCGCATGATCCTTCAGAAATCGTTCTAATATGCTGATTTGATGCTTTAGAACCATTTTCTTATTATCAAAGTTGATTTTTTTTTATAAAAACCATGATGCATTTTGTCAGGTTTCTTTTATGAAAAGAAAGTTCAAAAGAACAGAAAAACTTTTGATAGTGTAAATACAGACCATGTGACTTTATCCCCAGTCTTCCCTATATGACAGCATGTAAGATGTATAAAAAGGCTGAAATTACAGGAACATTTAGGCTATTTTACACAAAATGTACTCCAAATAAATATAAACAGAACCTGCACATATATTGGCATTTGTCATTATGACGTTGACCGATATTAGCCTGTTAATTGGAATGGTCCGTGTCCACTAGCACTTACACACTCTAATAATCGTGTTCACTGTTTTAGCCTCCATTATGAATGCAAAAGTGCTGAGTCCGTCCATTTGCTGTGATGTTTTTCAGAGACCGAGGAATCGTGTAAAGTGTGCTGTAGGAGCAGAGACGGGCTGTGCACTCCCTTTTTTAGGGGAGAGTTATTTCTTTACCTGCGCAAGGGCAAACCCTGTACCGTTGGCTTCTGTGATGGGGCTGTGAGTGCATCGCTTGCCTATCTTTTAACAATGATCATTTATCAGACTGAGAATAGTGTTTTCTATAAATGCTGTTGTGGTGCTCATTTCAGGGCAAATGCATGAAGCAGGTCCAAGATGTCATTGAACGTTTATGGGACTTCATAGACAAACTGGACATCAACACATTTGGTAAGAAATGACAGTGAATTTAGCTAGGAATCATGCCGTGAAATTGACTTTTTCTGTATATTTAGTAAATGCTCTTTTCTACCAACGTGCAGGGAAGTTCTTGGCTGACAACATAGTGGGATCAGTGGTGGTCTTCTCTCTCCTGTTCTGGATTCCCCTAAGCATACTGGTGCACTGTGTGGTGAGACTTATTTCACATATTTCAATATGTTTTTCTAAATTGATTTTGTGTGAATTGTCTGAAAATCTGTTGTTTACTCACTGTCTTGTAGTTCTAATCCTCTGTCACTTTCTTCTGTGAACTTGTGGTAGAATATACAATCCATGCAAATAAGTGAATGTGAATTTGGACTGTCAAGCTCCAAAAAGGACAAAACAAATAAAAGTGGCCCATATGACTTGTACACTATATTCCAAGTCTCCTAAAGCCAAGCGATATTTTTAATATTTATTAATATTTTGAATTAGCATTTATGTTTTAGTGATTAGACGGATAGACAGAGGTTTATCAACCAAACAGTTATTGCAAGAGTAGGTTTATCAAAAAATTGTGTTGTACGTTGTCTACTCTTTAAACAGGATTATGGTAAAAAGGTAACACTATGGCAACAGCTTTCTTACCTGTACGCGACAGCGCTTTGCTTCAGGCGGAGCGGACAGTACGGCAGTGTTTTAGGTCAAACGGAGAGGGAAAAAAAGGAACTGTGTTTGTGGTCATCCGGTATGAAATGTTGACTACAAACACAATTTATTTTTCTTCAGATTTTCCGTCGCTAAGTTCTCTCCGTATTTACGAATCTTTGTTGGAAACTGAAAGCAACTCACTCCCGTTAAACATTTACTCTTTGTATTCTTTTACCCGGGAACAATACAAGTCGACACCATTATGACTCCAAGTTTACTAAGAGGTATTTCCTACCAAAGCAAGGCGGAATTGGACTCTGGTCAAGTGTATCCTTAAAGATCGGTGGGTGTGGCCTTGGGTGGGAACATGTACAGTGTATTATGGGTGTTGATGTTTTCCAACCTATTTGGCAAAAGGGAAGACAGACAACAGCATTTTTTCTCTTGTCGGGTAGCACCGTATCTTTTTTTCTTTTTCCTTTTATTCTCCTGTATAGCCAGCCAAGTTTTATTGAAATCCCATTTTGCTAGCAGTTAACAAGCATCTAATATTTTCATCTAATATTAATATATTTTATTTTATTTCAGCTTTTTTCAATCAACAAAAAATGATTTGTAATAGTTTAATAAGAACAATGTGAGGAACAGTCTGAAATTTGATGGTATTTTTCCATAGCCTCATTTGTATTGCTGTCACATGCTGTCACAATGTTACAAAGAAGTAAATGCATTTTGGTGATTAAATAATGAAATAATTTTTGGCTAAACAAGATATTACAGTGATCATCTCTCTTTGCTTGCTAACAGGACAAGAAACTGGATCAACAATATGAGGAAAACTCCAAAACCATGATGTACCCTTCTGTAAGTCCTTCTGTCACAAAACTACAACTTCCAACATGGACTCCTTACTCATGTAGCGGAGATCAGAATACTAACAGACTAACACACTAATATGCATTAAAGTCATTCAGGACCCCAAAGTAACATAATAACATTCAGTTAGCATGGCATCTTTAATCAGGGCTAGTAGTGTATGACTTGTGGCTTGTTTGCTCTGACCCTTGTGGAACTGCAGCCGATGGTGGTGGAGGTGTGTAGTAGAGCTCTTAACTCAGGTGAGTGTGCGTCATACCCCCCCCTCTCCCTCTCCGGGTGTGACGAGTCTGAGCGCGCTGGTTGTGACGTGTCCGATGGGCCGACAGAGTTCAGTTCAGCTTGTCCTGTATGTCTCGTGCATTCAGTGTCAGTGAGGATGTGCTGGCGGTTTCTGGTTCAAACGTGTTTTCTGGATGCAGTTCAGTAATTGAGCGTTTTAAATGCACGGCTTTGAAACTCTCTTGATACTGCATACGCTACAGATGCCCTTCTCTTCATTTGATTTGGTTCAAGAGATTGCATATTTTGCTGCATCTAACTCAAGTGTAGCATGCTGTTCATGTTATGCATAGGGATGGGCATCAGTTTGTCTACTTAAAATTGAAGTTTTGGTTAATCAGTAGTTGGTTTACGTACACAAGCACAATACAGATGTTTTTCCATCGTGTCTTGGTGTTAATTCAGTCAGTGTTTTAAGATGTGTCGTCATGTTAAAAAATACTTCAAAACACTTAGTTTCATGACATTTTGTTCTCGAAAACCTCCGGGTTTTTTTATTGCGGTGTCTAGATCAGTGGGCCTCAACCAGGGGACCAGGGCAACTCAATTATTCAGTTTTATTAAAAACAATAATTAAAACATAATTAAATTGCTAAAAACAAAAAATTCAAGATGTAAACAAATTATTTACTGTTATAGAAAAATATACAGATTGTTTTTATCTTTTTGAATCACAAACAATATTGTTTAATTAATTGAATACATCAATACACCCAGTTTATTTTAATAATAATAATTTGTTACATTATATTATATAACGCTTTACATATGAAAGGGGGGAATCTCCTCAACCACCACCAAAGTGCAGCATCACCTGGATGATGCGACGGCAGCCATTCTGCGCCAGAACGCCCACCACACACCAGCTTATTGGTGGAGAGGAGACGGTGATGAAGCCAGTCAGTATATGGGGATGATTAGGAGGCCATGATGATAGACAGAGGCCAATGGGCAAACTTGGCCAGGATGCTGGGGTTAAACCCCTACTCTTTTTCTTTTTTTTAATGACCACAGAGAGTCATGATCTCGGTTTTAAAAACTAATATAATAGACAATATAGGATCTTTATATAGGGATATTTTAAAGAAATTTGTTTGTAATGTTGTTTATACTGTATGTCTATGTGGTGTTTTTAATATGCTTTAAGACAAACCATGTGCAAATTCTTCATTCAACACCATTTCTGAGTATTTTCTACTTAAAACTGCAGTGTACCACCAAAGTCCGTCTCAAAAACACCCTGTTTACCATCACAAAAACCAATCTTGTCAATGTGCGGAGCGGGGCTTTTCTTCACTGACTTTCTATGATGTTCAAAGTGTTTCTAAGGATGCTGATTTTTTTGAAGGTAGCTGTCTGACTCGAAGATGGCGAACGGGAACATGGTTTGTGTAACATTAGCAACACATTATTAACCGTTTAATAAGGTAGTCAAGCCAAAAGCTAATCATATTAATTACCGTTATGTCTCCAACATTGTAAAGAGCGACACATACAACACTTTACCATTCTGATACCCCGCTTTGTAGATGACCCTGTATAATTTGTTCTTCTTCTCATAAATTGCTGAATTAAACCAATATTTCCACTTGCCATTGTGTAACGTTTCCTACAGTTGACCGAGTGGTCATTCATGGTCAAACATTTAAATATGTCATTTTGATTATCAAAGAAGTTTTAACTGCAGGTGTGTCTACTACTGTGTTGGACAGTGCGGGGCCTTTGAGTCAAAAAGGTTGCAAACCACTGGTCTAGATGTTTTTGACTGGAAGAAAGAAACTTATGATACACAATTATAATGCTTTCATAATCGATCATTGCTGTCACTTCCAAGTACTTGTGCCCATCCCTAGTGATGTAGCGAATACCATGATAAGCTGTTCGGAAGTCTTCCTTACTGATTCTGTTATAAACTTCTATCCTTAGAGCGCAGAGATGCTGAGCAGTCAGGAATCGGTGCCCTTCCGCATTGTCAAGGTCCCTCATCCGCATTCAGTGCCAGCTCGACCTCAGCCCTCAATGGGCCCCGCCGTGTCATCGGCACAGGAGACGCTCGCCGCCCCAGGCCCTGCCAACCTCTCCGCCGCACCCAGAGTGGATCCGCTGCGAATGGCCACAATCGAGGAGGACCCCAGCGGAGACTCCTCTCACCTGGACGAGGAGGAAGGCTTCCCTCCAAGCGGCACAGCTGCCAGGTCCTTCGAGGACCTCACCGGACAGGCAATGCCATCCCGCGGGGACAAGAGACGGCTGAAGAGACAGGCGCGCATTGACAGTAAGGAGACCGAGTGCTGAGGACACTCGTATTCAAGGCAAAGATCACTCGATTAAGACAAGAGCCGTAATAAACGGTGCAATCAGGCTTCATTTTGTTGGTGCACTTAAAACTGTATGTGATGTGTAGACTGCTGACACATTTCGGTTGTTTTTTTTTAGAAATTTTGTAGCATTCATTTAATGCACAAGTGTCGTTGTTACAAATATAGTGTCATTTAAAAGCAAGTCAGTAACTGGCAAGAGAAATTAGAATTTTGGTGAATATAAAAATTAAAGGAATAAATTCAACATGTCTTTGGACAGCTGCGAAATGCGACTAGCCTATCGGTTTTTAAAAGCAAGAAAAAATACATGTTGACAGTTATGAACTTGAATTAATTTACAATGAAAGTTTAAGGGATGAAAGTGAAAATGAAAATTCAGCCATTTGCTCACCCTCATGTCGTTACAAACATGAATAGCTTTCTCTCTTCTGTGGAACAACTAAAGAAAACATTTAGAAAATTGTGTGTGTAGAGGAGGACACTTTTTTTTTTTTTTGGTCCAAACATTGAGAGTCTAATATTTTTTGGACCCTATTAACTTTCATTGCATGGATAAAAACAGTATAAAACATTCTTCAGAATATCTTCTTTTGTGTTCCACAGAAGAAAGAAAGCGAGTAAATAATGACAGAATTTTCTTTTTAGTGTGAACTATTTGCCTCTTATACTTCCGCTGTAACTATTTAGGTACTTTTAGTTGTTTTTATAATCTAAAGTACAGATCAAAATTATTTTATTGTGGTAACTGACAAATCAGATGCTGTCTATAGAGCTTAAAGGGACAGTTAACCCAAAACAAATTCTGTCATTGTTTTATCGCCCTTATGACTTTCACCGGAGGGAATTCAGGTTTCATTAAAAATACATTAATTTGTGTTTTGAAGATGATTGTACGTCTTATGGGTTTGAAACGACATGAGGCTGAGTAAATGATGGCAGAATTTTTTTGGGGGGGAACTACCCCTTTAACTTGTATTTAACCTAAAATATTCCTTTAATACAGTCAATATGTGCCTTGTAACACAGTTCCAGTAGTGCAAATTCTTGTATTCTCACTCCTTTATACCTCATTAAAAGCACGAGCAGCAGGCCTACAGCACGCTTTATACGTGTCATCACACTTTTAATGTTGCACTGGTCGACTAGCTGACAAAATTCAAGTTATGCATGTTCTATGCCATATGTATATAAATTACTTGTGTGTTTATGGGAACTGTAAGAGATGCTATTTATGAGTTTTCTTGGCTTAATGATAGAAAGTGCACAGGATGTTAAAAATGTTTTCATATATTTTAAGGCTTGTTCAGTTTAATATGTGCTCTCTACACTCTACAGCATCCCGTGTCATTTTAATATACCAGTATGAATATGTGAATCCAGGGATGTGCAGATTTCATAGATTTCATCTTTTTGCCACTAAAACGATGTATAGACGTGACCAAATTCAATCGATACTTTAAAAGTATTAGTATAGACTATTATGCCCCCCACTGTGAAATATCAGACTATGACTATTAAAGTTGAGTTTTAACAACGTTTTCATGTGCCACAAGTCAATAGACTAAATATATATATTTTGTATTGTTTCTTATATTCCTGTATATAAAATCAGAAATAATTAAACCTCTCAGTAGAAATGTCAATCTACTATCCTTAAATGTGTTTCTGATGCTTGGTTGTTAAATTTATTCAACATATTCTAGGGATATGAACCCACATAAATAAACTGTCTTCTACACTAAAGTGTTTCTAATTATTTTATGGACCTATGCTGAAAAAAATACATTGGAATTTTGCAAGGAGGTATAAAATGAAAGTGGTTATTGTCCCTACTAGAAGGTGTGTGTGTGTGTGTGTGTCTGTGTACGCCAGTAAATCAATTGGCCTCACCAAAACTTTAATACTTCAAAAATCTGAATATTTTTTGGCAGAACATCAAATATAATCTGTGACATTTGTCATTTAACTTGCTTGGGTAACTCAAAAGACTCCTTGTTTGCAAATAGGGCTGGCGGCTGGTCCTTCAACCATTTATGATTAGTGTATCCAAAAATGTTCTAATTTAAACCACAGGAACTGAATGGTATTTCATCCGCTGTGCATCATGTGACCTGAGGTTTAATCACACAGTAGGCTGCTCTCAGGGCATTTTGGGTCCACATCCCCCCAGTAAGGCAGAATGAAGGGCAAGTCAGCCACTCGCCTCTCAAGAAGTGTCCATAAATGCTCTGCCACAAACTGGTTTCCTTTATCAGAAAGATGCAGTCCATCCGAAAGATACGCTGTGAAATCCTGAGGGGGAAATTGCATTTGTTTATATTCGATAAGTTTATACATGTTCATTCACAACAGTATGTGCCTGCATGTGTGTTACCTGTCCATCTTTTTGCATGAGTGTCCAGAGATCCAGAACATCCACACCAGACTGTCCTGCAGCCTGAACGCAGGCCTGCGCATACTGACCAGCCACAGAGTTCAACCGATTCAAAGCTGAACCTGATGAAAATCATAATCAACGTGTGTGTGTGTGTGTGAGAGAGACTGAGGCTATCTTTGTAATTGAATATTAGATTACTGCTTGCTACACAGTCTATACAGCCAAATATATATTTTTAAAAATAGTATGAGAAACGGCATACAATATGCAGCGATACAAGTTGCATATGTTTTGCATGTGATCTGGATATTTTGCATTTTTAATACCGTACAAGATTCGAGGAAAATGTATTAACTGGTTCCAATTACATAATTCGAGAAACGGATCCTAAAAATGTGGCTGATATTTCCAGGTCAGTATTAAAATAAGTGGATGAATGACCAAATGAATGACCTTTTTCACCATTTAGAAATAAAACTAGAAAACGTTTTGACAGTTGTTGTACAATTACAATAGAATATATTATTCCGTTTACAGCTAAAACACCTGGTTCACATTCTTTATTATTAATTTTTGGAAGTAGAGTTGACGGTTTTGTAGAATACGTATACATCACTGTCTACATTTGTTAAGTGTACAACAGTACACTGTACCCCACAATGCAAAGCACTGAATTTACTGCAAAGCAGTAGTGTCCAGTATGCAGTACACTAGTATTGAACACGAACTAAAGTCAGGGGGTGTGTCACCTTTAAGCAAGCACTCTTTCTCCCAGGCGGCTTCTTGCAGTGGTGGTGGTGTGATGAAGATGATCTTGTCACTGGACACTCCAATAGACACCAGATATCTGACAATGTCCTTCAAATTCTCGGAGAACTCCTGGAGAGGCACGTGCTGCGCGGGGTTCTTGTCTGTAGAAAAAAAACTATTGTAAGTCTCCTACATCCCGCCGCTGTTGTTTAGCAATGATGCACAACACACGTGACATAGTCTTACCTTCCAAAGCACAATCATTAGCGCCAAAGAAAACAGTCACAGCCGCAATAGGAGCATCAGAAATGGGCACAATGCGAGGAAGCACAATCTTAGCCCACCTCGTGTTGTATCCCGACAAGCCCCTGTTTACCACGTCGCATTTTCTAATAAATTAAAGAAATGATAAAATCATCCGCTGCGCCGGTGAATAACTTACAATGCGTCCGTGTGCTGTCATGAACTCTCTACCTCTCGAGTTTATGAGATATTTCACATCCCCATCCGTTCGCTTGAAAGGCAAACTGAAACAAAAACAATACATGTTACAGCAAGTATCAAAACTCAAACGGCACAGTGTCCCAAAATGTTACCTGTGTTATAGAGTCGCCAAAGAGAATGATTTGGGGCCATACAACTTTCTTCAGTGTCGACATAGTAACAGCAACACCTGACGACTTTATAATTCCCCACAAGACTGCGAGCAAGAAGCAGCAAAGCCTTAGCGGTGTCTCGTTCGTAAATGATTCGGAGTTCAAATCTTTGAATCATTTTCTTCACGTACTGAATCCTTTCTCGTTCACTGAACTGTGTCACAGTAGAAGCGCGTGACTGCTTTCAAAGACACGCGAGTCGATAGCTGTCTTCAGAACAACTGCTTACTGTTTAATAAGTAAATAAATAATACAGCTTACAGTTACTACTGTGTTATTCCCTCCATTCTAAGCATAGCCACCTATTTATGAATGTATAAATGAATGAATGAATGAATGCATTAATTAATTAATTAATTAATACAGCCTATAATTAGTAATGTGATGTTCTGTCCATTTTTTATTAATTAGCCTCTTACTACTTAAAAATATTAGTATGTGCAGTATTTTTAGTAAGTAGAAGTAAGTTGATATTCCTACTAGCGTGCGTCCCCTTTAAGAGGTGCAGGGTGGAGCCGTACAGGAAGTGAACTGTCAACGTACGTCTCGCCAAAGCAGAGAGAGAGAGAGAGAGCACGCTACCGACCGCCGCTTTGATGAACCATATTAATAATTATTACAGCCCTACACTGCTGCATAGTGAGCTCAAAATAGAGGTATGCCCAGTGTGCTTGTTTACCAAGTTCATATTCTCCATAGTTATTTATAGAGGTGCCTATAAATGAACAAATAACAGCCCTTTTGCGTTTGCATTAGTCAAGTTAGACGTGGGTCAGGGGTGCTGCTGAATGTTTATCCTAGCAACGGGGTTCCGTTATTTTTCAAAGGGTTTTCATTAACAACGTGCTCGCGGAGAGCTCGTGCCTTCTAGTAATCACACACCTTGAGCTCGTGCGCGAGCCGAACGCATCTCTGTAGATACAAGAAAGTTATCCAAAGTTTGGCACCATTGTTTTATAGGGGCGTGGGCTCATCTCGAACCCCGAGAACATGTTTGTCCATGTTGTTTCTTAAACTCGTATAAAGGCAGTATTGATATGTAGTAATAAGTGTATAATCTGAGCAGAAATACTACGTAACTAAGGAACCTTGTTAATTGTTCATTACGCTGAGACGCTAACGTTACTTCTTGACTCATAGTTATTTGGTTCGAAGTCATTGTTGAGTGTGAATAAATATCATAAAACAATTAATTGAAATGAACTGATTCATTGGAATGAATCAAACTTACCAACACATTAATGGATATTTTGATACTTACAGTATCATGTTATAATTAAACAATATTACGACATTTTAACCAGAAAACTTTCCTATATACAGTATGTATCTAAATGTTTAGTATATGTATAAGACTCTGGAAAATACTATGTAAAAATATAGATATTGATGTCAATTTAGTCCATAGATATAAAAAATATATAAATATATGTTTAAAGCTACATAACATGCGGAAAATCCAAAGGTAAAAGGTCATAAATGGTTCTTTAAATAAGGGTCAAATTCCACCTGTGAATATCCCTAAATTTTATTAAAATATATATTTTCATAAGTAAATTATATAATTATAAATTAATTTGCTTGTATGTTTTTTTTAATAAATCTCTCAAATCTGGTTCCATTACCAAATAATGAGAATTATTTTTATCAAAAATTATTTTTTGATTTCAAGGCCTGGAAAGTCATTAAAATGTTTTGTGGTTTATCTTTATTTATCTGTTTAATTCTAATTATAGTCTCATCTAAAATATTTTATTGTCTACATATTGCACTTTCTCTTCAGTGTTAGAGTCATATGTACACTATTGGGTGTAAATTCATTAAATATTAGTACCAGCTTTACAGGAAACAACTACGGGTATGATTTTGATTAAAAAAACCTTTAAATTAATGTAACAAAACTACATGCATTTTGTGGAAGGACATTGTTTTGGTTGTGCTTGTGCAGATGAATATGACATTTACTACGAGGTTTAAGATAGATAACCAGTTTAGATTGAAAGAATCTCAGGCTAACTAGCAGAAGACGTTACTGTAGTTATACACCCATTAATAGACACTTCATTGAAAATAGCAGCACAGCACTACAACAACCATAATGAAATGACCCTTCACAATAGATAATGCTTTACAATGCTTGAACTCTGTTAGAGAGCTACATATGGCAATTTATCTTGTTTAATAAAATACTTTACTCACCTGTTGAGTAATAAAAACAGCATCTCCGTGTTGCTTTTACAACGTTTCAAATCCCTCAGTTCTCGCCATCTCCGAAAAGCCAGGCCAAAGTTTGATTCTTGTTTTATTACAAGCTCTGTCATGTTCTCTTTTTGCCAGCAGACTCTCCTCTCCTGTTTTGGAACAAGGATTGATGATTTTTTGACCAATTATTTAAATTGTGTTTATTTTTTAAAAAACTGCATAGTCTACTTTTAAATGGCGCTAAAGCTGATAAATCTCCACAGACTCTGCTGTCATCTGCTGGTAAGCTGGAGAACTGCAGCACTAGCGTCATGGTGAAGGATGTTTCGGAAAGGCAAGAAGCGCCACAGCAGCAGCAGCTCCCAGAGCAGTGAGATCAGCACTAAAAGCAAGGTCAGTTCACCAGAAGTAATCAAGTACACATGCATAAACAGCCATGTTGGCTGAATCTCCATGTGCACATTTCTGCTAGGTATAGAAAGCACATAATGCATTAGTTATGCTAAATGACATACTTTCTTAAGTATGAATTGACCCAGTATGCCTGTACTACAATATAAAAAAATGGCACCTTCATAACAGAGAGTGCAGTCTTGGCCATTATTAGCTCAAAAGGCATGCATGGATTCATACTACAAAAATCCTTATTAAAAAAGTGCAATATGCTATGATTTGGTACCTAATAATTTATAAAAGAGTGAATTGGGATTCAGCAATTGTCAATTGAGTTCTGTATTCCACAAAGTTCATTATAAACTGTAATTTCCCTTTTTTCAGTCAGTAGATTCCAGTTTGGGAGGCCTGTCTAGGTCAAGCACCGTCGCCAGTCTTGATACAGACTCCACCAAGAGCTCAGGTTAGTCCTCAATGAAACCTGTAGAAACTCAGGCGTGTATATTTTTGAGTAAGAGTATATTTTTGAGTATTTTTCAGTAAGAGTTCCTGGCCTTGTTGACCCTTCAGGTAACGCGGTGTCTGACACGTGTGCTGAGTTCAGAGTCAAGTATGTGGGAGCCATCGAGAAGCTGCAGTTTAAGATGAGTAAAACCCTGCAGGAGCCTCTAGACCTGATCAACTTCATTGATGCAGCTCAGGTAAGGATCTACAGAAGGGGAAGATGTAACCCCCCTTAAAGGTGCAGTAAGCGATTTCTGAGAAACACTGTTGATATTTGAAATCAACCCAAATTGCTCCGCCCCCAAAATGCACCAACACTCAATGCAAGAGTGGAGGTCTCTTTATTCAAGCTGACGCAAAGCAAAATAATTCTTTACGAAAAAATAAAGCAAAGATGACAAACAAATGACAAGGATGAACAAAAAATGAATACAGTACACAAGACTATGTACAAGCAAGAGTATGTTGATAGTCACCAGCAGCACACCAGCTTCAGACAAACAATGACACTCAAAACGGTCCTGTTACTGTAGTTTACAATACAGCAGCATATCTTGGTTCTGTGAAACATATCAAAACCAATGTTACACCATTCTACGTATGGAGCTGAAAAAATTCATCCTTGGCGTCAATTTTCAGGCCTTCGGTCTGTCCTGTGATGGAAAGCTTTTCCAATATTCCCACAGGTCCTAAAACTCTTGCCTGATCAAAAACCTTGTATTTTCAGTGATATTCCTGACCTTTTCTCTTTTGCAATCTCTATATTCTCTATATCTCTATATTGTTTTTACACTCAAATCTCCCTCTTGCTCACTCTCTCTCCTCCCCCATAATGAATGGGCGCGCCCCCTGCTGCTGATTGGCTACAATTTTGTTGTGGCGCTGGTCTGATCGACTTTCAACAGTGTTTCTCAGAAATCTTCTCAGACCTCTAATCTAGCGAACTGTATAAAATATACAGTATATATATATATACAGTTATAGTACTTTTTTTTTTTGTCGTCTGTCTGAAGCTGTTTAAAAACCTAATCTCATGTATTCACTTTAAAGCAAGACGGAAAACTGCCGTTTGTGCCTGGAGATGAGGAAATGATTCTGGCAGTGTCCAAGTATGGAGTTAAAGTGGCCTCATTAGACCAGTGTGTGAGTTGACTCAATGTCATTGTTAACCGTTAATATGAGAGATTTGCCTCTTTTTCTTTTTACACGAAATAAAAGAGCATGTTGAGAGAAGCTTGAAATTCATGTTCACAAAATAATGAGGACCTGCATGTCTTGAAACCGAACATCTATCTACACCACTATGAAATACATGATTTCAGTGTAATGGCATGGCTGGGTATCTGATATGTTATTGATTCTCTGTTTTCTCAGGATGTGCTTCACCGTCACCCGCTATACCTGATTGTGCGTATGCTTTGCTATGATGATGGTCTGGGTGCTGGAAAGAGCCTGCTCGCACTGAAGACCACTGATGCCAAGCAACATGACTGCAGCATCTGGGTGTATCAGTGCAGCAATGCGGTAAGACCTTAATACAGGAAGTGTTTCTGAGAGCATATAAAGATCTGATAATGTAGCAGAAATATTTAGTATTTCATTATTTATGTATGTATTTTTTTTTTTAATTGAAGTAACCATCATTTTATTAGAACAAAAAGCTACTTTATTTAAAATTAATTCCTGTGATGCAAAGCTGAATTTTCAGCATCATTGCTCCAGTCTTCAGTGTCACATTATCCTTCAGAAATCTTTTAATATGCTGATTTGGTGCTCTAGAAACATTTCTTAATTATCAGTGTTGAAAACAGTTCAACAGCTCAAAGCTTGGGTAGACAATTTCGGGGAGGCTAGCAATAGCAAGCTAGCTTTAAAAAAAAGCACCCTTCAGAGCGTCCCCAAAGCCATACCTCCTCCGAAACACATGAACGTGCACAGCCAGATCAGTCTGTGACGAGGTGGCGGCGTTAAACAACCTCATGACTCAAAGCACTTAACATTACAGTTATAATGAATGTAAACAACTTAGAGCTCTGACTTACTGTACCACCTGACTGCTGCTGATTCATTTCACCATTGACAGAGCTGCCATAGAAACACATGAACGGAGTCTGAGGATGTGAACGGCTCTGAGTAAAACGTCACAGGTTGGCATCTCTTAATTGCGGTTATGACATGGCATGAACGCTGCATAAGCTCGTTGTTTTGGTTCCTGAAGAAAATGTTAAAGGTGGCTGCTGTTTGTTTGAGGTGCTCAGTGACTGTTTGTCTACTGTCTACAAAAAGTGTCACCCTACCCTAGCTTTAAAAGGCCCCTATTATGGATTTTTGAAAATGACCTTTCATGCAGTGTGTAACATAGCTCTTCGTGAATGAAAACCTCCTGCAAATTTTAAATCTGAAATTGCACCATATAAATGTATGGTCTTTCAAAAGTAAGAGTCGACTCTGAGTCAATTAAATTAATCGTTTTTTAAATGAGTCATAAGCCGTTTCTTTGTGACGTCAAGACGAAACATTAGCATATTGCCCGCCCATGTATTGTGCAGACACTAGGGAAAACTTGAAACTCAAACCTGCAGCTGTCTCATGTCGAGAAGACGCTGTGCTCTACAATGTGAAGGTAAAGCCAGTTTTTTTTTTTTCACTGCCCAAGGACAAGCATGTGAAGAATCAGAGGTTGAAATTCATCTTTACCACGATACCACAGCAGTATAATTTAACTTTTACTCTAAACTTTTACTGTTCCCTTTATTTTACTGACGACTGCTTCTCAAATCTCGGAGTTCAATGCAGGATTCGCAAACCGCTTGCTCTTGAAAGATGGTGTTCAAAATACTTAGTTTTGAGTTTTATATTATGTAGGTCTCCTGCTAACTGGGTAACTCAATTTATTAATACTTCTGCTAATCAGTTGTGGGCCACTAGTACCTATGACTGTCTATTAATGCTGATTGTCTGTCATTCTCACTACTTTGAGTAAAGATTAAGCATGGAGAATTTTTTATATTACATCAGTCATTCACGCTAGAGCTCGCCTAATGTTTACATTGCATACATGCACTGTTATTGATTCAGTTTCCACGTGATCACTGCAGTATATTATAAAAATACTCGGTAAATAAATTAGTACATGTAAAATAATCAGTTTGTTGATGGACATGTGAGGAATTACAGTTGCAACATCTCATAATGTATCACTGAGAAACTTCCTGCTCGAGTTTTTGTTATCGATGCGCGCGCTGTACGGTAGTACGTGGTAAACCAATCACAACAGACTGAGCTGTCTGGCCAATCAGAGCAGAGTAGCTCACGGAAAGGAGTGATTTAGAGCGTTTGGTTCATCTGACGAGTCATGTGAGAATCATTGAAATGTGGTGATGTGAAAATGTATATTATGAGGAAATGAAACAGTTTTTTGACCTTTGATGCATGTAAACCTGTTGTAAGAGACTCCAAAACAACATTTAACACTTTAAAATAGCATAATGGGGCACTTTAATATTTTTGATGGTACTTTATTCAGAATTCTTTGATAAATTAATTTCTCTTTCAAAAAATCCTTACTGTCCGCAAACTTTTGAATGGTAGTGTATATTGAAAACTCTTAACACATATTTTTTCTGCTCTGCAGGAACAAGCCCAGGCCATCTGTAAAGTCCTGTCCACCTCTTTCGACTGTGCTCTGGCCTCAGAGAAGTCCTGAGGACTGCTGGGAACGCTCCTGTTCTTCCACCCTCACTGGTTTCTTCAGCAGGAGGAGGAAGTCAGTCTGTTTGTGGAAGGTGCCCTTTTTAAACAGATATGCTGGAATTTGTCTCACTTTGATTAATGTTAGTACAGCGGTTCAGTCTTTGTTCAGTATGAAAGGGCAGCCATCTCAACCACGTTTACACCATTTTCATTAGACCCAGCATCCTCTTCTCCTAACAGCCCCACCCCAACCCAAAAGTCCAAGTTCGGGCTGCGTCTATTTTTGTAACCTAATTTAATCTTATTTAATGTAAATATACATCAACCTCAGAGCACATTTCTCACTGTGGGCCAGGGAATCCGTGATTTCTTGGGCTGTAGTGGGATTTGTGTTAAGCATGGTACATTAATGTCAGTGGAACACAAATATGCTGTAAAACCCAAACCCCCTGCACTTCTGAACATGCCCTTCTTCTGTCATCCTCCAGTGTCTTGGTCCAAGTGGGATCGGATCAGTTAATACGGTACAATAAATCAATGCGAATGTAATTTGGAGTTTCTTCTCATGTTTTTTTCCTCATCCCCAATAGATGGCAGTGCTCTTTAACCTATTGAGTTATGGACCTCTGTTTTCAAATGATTAATCTTCAATTCAAAAACATCCCCCTTCACGAGGTTATTGTCTTTTTATCTGGCAGTTTCACTAATCTACCTGAATAATGCAACACATGAACAAGAAATCAATTCATGTTTTGTTTTGATTCCAGTTTTCCCATTTATTTGTACATATATGCATATATTTATATATTAGCAACAATGACGTTTATGGTAAACGGATGAATAGAGGTTGTTTTCATCTTAGTTAAAAGTGTACTGTAACAGTCTTATCTAACAAAACGCCAGTCATTATCATTAGCTCTCTGTTTACAATTAAATATGCACAAAGCAAAGTCTATATTTATTTACAATCGCAGCCGGCCAGGTGCCGTCCGTATACATTGAGCTGAATGCAGGATAATTACATCCCGTCACTGCCTGAAGTACAGGTCACTCTGGTCCGAGCTCAATCAAGACTAACATGACTGTAATTAAAAGTTACATAACACACTCTATTAAGTTGCTCTGCAACCACATCAAACACTCATGACATTAAAAACGCTCCTGCACACAATTACTGATGGATGAGCATTTCAAAGCTTTAGAAAGGATTAAGAGAAGTGTTGTGAGGGAAATATGACATGAGAGATTTTAATTTCCCCTGGAATACAATTAGCGCTAGAGAAAAAAAGAGATGCCGAGTTATTACTGGTACAGGGAACACCCATCTGTCCAAACCAAAGCTGGGAGATTCAGGGCACATCCTGGTTGGTGGAAATACATATAATTCATATCTCAAACTGACACCTTGGAATCTGTTAAATGACCAGGTTTTAGTACTCTCAAGCTGAAAACACTATTTAGTGTATGTTCATGTTCTACACACTGAAGGAAGGTAAGAGCTTCTTAAAGCGTTAGTTCACCCAAAAATGAAAATACTGTCATCATTTGCTCACCTTCATGCCATTTTAAACCTGTATGACTTTCTATCTAGCCAGGAACAATTTTGAAGAATGTCAAGAGTACTTCTTCCATAATGGCGATAAACCTGTCAAGCTTCAAAAAAAGACAAAAATTGTAAATGTAGTCCATATGACACATGCACTGCATTCCAAGTACACTAAACCCATATGTTGACTACAACAGACAAATTAAATTGTTTCAAATATGACTCGTGTCAAGTTGGATGTCATTGGTTTTTCATGTCGAGGCAGGTTTGATTTTTAGTGAATAACAATGTCTATCCAATCCAAACCTGTATGACTTTTTTTCTGTGAAACACAAAAGGAGTTATTTTGAGAAATTCCCATGTTCTTCAAAATATCTTCTTTTGTGTTGCACAGAAGAAAGTAAGGTACACAGGTTTGGAACAACATGAGGATAAGTAAATAATGACAGAATTTCCCTTTAAATATTGGTCTTTTCCACACAGTTACAGTAGGGCTTCGAAAGACTTTGAATATAGCAAATGAATCTTATGGACCACTTTTACAGTGCCTAACATTAACAGTCCCCATTTTGAAAAACCACTCTGCACATTCTGCAGTTCATGTTCTTTTGCACAGTTTGAAAAAACATGAGGGTGATTTAATGACAGAATTTTCATTTTTGGTCTATCGCTTTAAGAAAGCACGAACCAGTTGAGAAATGACAGCGTTCCACAGGCCTCTCAAGGCAAACTGCAGTCTGCCAACACACTGAAGGAAGGTCTGCAAAAGATCATTAAAATCAATAAGAGCATCTAAATCAAGACCACAGAAGGACAGCTCAGAATTATAAATATCTGTACAGAAATAAACCTTCTTGATGCTCTTCACCGGCTCCTTTCCTCTGCCTGGAGGCCAGCGAATGTTCACGAAGACCGTCACAGCGCTCAACACTCGGCAGGTACAGAGTCAAGATTTCTTTCATTCAGTCATCCTGTTCCCAGTCCCTTAACCTGAACAAAAGCGCTCTCATGTCTGTCTGTTTCTCCATCTCTCTCATCCACAGTGCACTTCAGATATTTCCCAGGTGTGAGCGGTGGAGTGCCTATTTATACACTCAGCACTGGGGCAGGTAGTGTGAAAATGGGGACATCGGAGCTCCCCCTCCTAGAGCAGACGGTTCTCGTAGCATATTCCTGGCTTAGCACCATTGACGAAGCTATCTTTCCCAACCGAGTCCTCAAAAGTCAGTGATTCTCAGATTATCCTTCTGCCTTTCCTTGCCAGACATGGAATGTGGGCAAATGACACTATATTCACAGATAATGTGTATTGTACTTCAAAACCTTACGCTATTTATTGTGTCTAAAAGGAATAAGGATGTGAATGATCTCGGACTAAAACCTTCACCTTGGTGACATTCTTCTCAGCATTGTGGTCATGATAAATTAAGTCAAAAGTGCATTTATTGCAACAAACTGTCGTTCTGCAACATATCTAGGCCACAAACTTAAAAACTAAAGAAAAATCCAAAGCCCAGGAAGCTGTTATATTCCAGTGACTGCTCAAGCCAGGTGAGAGCAGGGATTAGTGGAAGCTCAGTGAGGACACAAGCTTCATGACAAAGGGAATAGCGATGATGATGATGATGATGATGATGGTTAGTGAGTACACAGAGAAGTGCCGTTCATCCGTCCAGGTCAGTGTCTGTGATCTCCGGCCCTTCAGTCCATAATGAATTGCACGAATGTCACAGGAAACGCGCCTCTTCTCATTGGCTCTCCCTCAATGTGGCCCAGCTGCAAAACAATCAACAGAAAATGTGTTAGAAATGTTCCTAAATTAGCAAACAGTGCTGAGAGATTGGCTTTTTTTCTGGGTCATTATACCAATACAACAGATAAAGCTGATTTAAACAGTCTTGTAATTATTACCTGAAAAATATTTTAAATGATTTTTGTTAATGGAAATAAGGCTAAAATAAAATTATCAATATTATATGAAATACGTAAACTTAAAAAAACTTAATTTGATAATTAGAAATGTTGAAAAGTTGAAGTACTACAATAAAAAATAAAGCAAAATATCAAATAAAAATGAAAGCTAGACAGTTTAAAAAAAACGAATAAAAATGAAAAAAGCACATGAAACTACTGAAATAATAAAATAAAATAATTTCAAAATTGTAATAAATACCATAATGGTATATAAATAATACTAAGATAACCCTGGATAAATTATTTTTTTCACGTTTTTGCTTTTTCACAAAACAAATTGAACAACAACAACCAAAAAAACTGAGTTTTTACAGAGTTTTATTACACAAATTATATTAGTGTTGATCTGAGTAATAAAAATGTGCAATGCTACATGTAATAATTAAGGGAAAAAACAACAAATGAGGTGGAAATGCACTTTGAACCCACTGAAACACATTAAGTAAATACCACTGAAGTTACACAGGAACACAGAGAGTTGGGGATTTGGCTTTACCATTGATGAGCCTCCATGGAGAATGAATGACTAAACACAGCCAGTGGAAACGAAGGCGATTGGCTGAATACAGACCAGCTATTTGTTTTCCAGCAAGAGACACTGAACCAGACCGCGGCCCTCAGTGAGTTTACTTATTAACAACCAGCCAGTAATAGAAAGGGAAATACAGTAAACTCACTTTTCTTCTCTGGTTCTCTCTCTCATACCACTGCTACTGTATAAAGCGAGTCATCTACATAGAGATGAAGTCTAGTGTGCAGCAGTCAGGATACTCACCCACCACTCCTGGTCCTCCTCACCATCCACCACGATGACCTCTCCCTCAGAGAACGTCAGTTCGTCTGGATTATCAGCCACACAATTATACATGGCCTTCACACGCTTCGGCTTCTGCTTGCCACACACCAATCAGGTTTGGAAACACAAGAACATGTCACTTAGTATCTCATACACAGTAAGTATGTTATGTAAATATGGCATATTAGGCGGTATCCATCATGAATTCACTTGATTCACATGTCTGGAATTTCCTCTTGTGGTTAAACATACCAGGTAGGTTTTCCTGGGCATGTGGGTAGCGGGCAGAGTTTGACCAATGGTGTTTTGGGGACCTCCAGGAACTTTAGCTGTTTAACAAACAAAAACAGGAAATTACATCACTGTCAGAATTGCCTTTTCAATACAATAATGGCCGCAAGCCATTTATTAAAACGATCAACTTACAGTTAACATGGTTTCTCTGACATCTACCTGGTCTCTCGATGGATCCAGAGCGGATCAGTGTGCTTTTACTGAAGGTTTTGTCCGTGCTACAACCAACAAAAAGAAGAGACTGTGTTCAGTTCTTGTAATATTGAGTACTAAAAGTAACGATATTTAGACTCAGGTCATGCTCAGATGAGTGTCCTACTTGTGTCGTCCTCTGGCACTGTGTGCGTGAATGAGGACTTGAATAGGAATTAATGACCTGGTAAATCAGCAGTTCCCTATGGGCATTTTCCACCTCTGCCTCCAGATAAGGACACGCTCACCTTTTACAGGATGCAGACTCACCAAACACTGGAGAAAGTTCCACTCAAGGACTAGCGGCTAACCGCGGCTATAATGAGTCTGTGTTGTCCTATAGGGCAGGACTGTCAGAGTAGAGGGCATATGTGTGTGCATGTGGTCATGGGTTATTTAGTATTCTGACCTTGTAGCCCGGTTGATGTTCTGACCAGGAGGACCGTGTCCAGGTTTGGGTTGTATATTCTTGGCCTCCATCATACTGGCAGTTTTAGCCATAGGAGGGGGAGCACCAGTGGGCACAAGAACTGTAGAGACCATCAAATAGATGCCATTATGTTAAACATCATGTTAAACATAAACGGCTCACAATTACTTAAAAAAATTAAAAAAAGCACAGAGGTTAAAATATTTTATGTTTGACAATATTGGTATATACACATACATACATACATACACACAAACACACGGTTTTAAAATAACACCTGCCAAATGAGGTTAAAAATAAACTGATAGGTAATGATTTCAAATCACTAGTCAATTTGGCGGGTTACTTATTACGTTTACTCACTTTGCTGGGGAAATTCGTGTAAACCCATAGATAGTAAAAGAAAGGGACACAGCGACCCCCTTGATTTCAACGGAGAAACGTGAAGCCGATTAGAAGCACTCACTTCCTGATGGCTGAGCGACTGCGCAGGCTCAAACTGAGCTTGACGATGTAGATGTGACGTGAGCAACCTGTCTGACAGTTGTAAATCTTCTAGTAGCTGTGCCAAGACAAATCTGAAATCACCTTATTATTTCCAATTCCTCAAAAAAGATGTTGAAATATTTTGTCCTGTTGCTTTTATGGACTCTCTATCTATGGGCTTCTCCCTTGACTTTATGCCTCTATGTCTCCCCGATTGCCTCATAGACAGTAAAAGATTGCCTGCGAGCTTCTCCTCCTGTCTATACGGTAATTTCTCTACTGTGCGACAGAGAGTGGTCATGACGCAATCATTAACCTATATTTACAAAAACGGGTTCTACGGGGCCATAATGCAAGATACAAAGTAATGGAGCCTTTAATACATTGTCGTGTTTCTTTAGAAATAAATAATGGACAAATTAAGTCTTTAGACGCCTCAGATGTAAAGTTATTCGCTGTGAAAGTGACGCCAAAATGAATGAGAGTCAATGGAATGCTAACAGCAGGTGAAGTTCTGCTACAATGGCGGCTCCCAGGGAGGCTTCAGTTTCTGGCTGATGGATTACCCCCTTGTGTAAACCAAATCTGCGCAGATTTAGCGCAAATACTCAACTCGTGAGTCATCATGATATATTAAATACAGCGTATTGCGCAGAATCTGCACATATCTGGCTTACTTGAACATACACGTCACTACGCAACAAATAGCTATGCTTGTTCATTTGCATTGAAGCAATAGCGAAGATTAAAAAGCATTTGGTTAACAGAAAAGACATTGTTATTTTCCAACATCCTACATTTTTTTATGTTCTTTGTACTGTACATGAAAATGTGATGAGGATGAAAGAGGAAGGGAGGAGAAGGCTGGATGTCATGATTTTGTTTGAATAAGAAATGAATGTATGAAATCCAAATTTTATAATATGTGACCCTGGACACAAAACCAGTTACATGGGTAAATATATACAACTTAAACATACTAATATTAAGTATACTTGTTGGCTTTGTAGTTTTTATATAGTTTATGTATAGTTGATTAATTTCATAAAGCTAAACATGATTACAATTAAATAAATTATATATATATATATATATATATATATATATATATATATATATATATGTGTGTGTGTGTTCCCTATAATAATATTAATGATAACAAAAATATAAACATTTAAAATATACTGATATTAAATGGTCCTAAATAGGCTTTTTTTAGTTTAAAACATAGTTTATGTATAGCTGTCATAACTAGTGTCACTGTAATAATAATGATATATAAATAATAAAACATTTAAAATATTTTGATATTAAATTGGCTTTTATAAGTCTTTACTTTAAAAGAAAAAAATTCAATATCTCATGCAATTTCAAACAGATAAAAGTAACTTTTTGACCCTGAATTAAGATAACAAAAAGACAGATCTGAGCATATACTGATCTTTAAATCCCCGAACAGACATGAATTGAATGAAAGAGAATAAAAGTGAGCTTGTCCTGAAGTTGTTTTTGGAAATCAGAAAACAACCAGAATTTTTGAAGCCTGATATCTGGTATTGATTCATGAATATCAATTAGGCTATGTGATTAGACAAACTAAACTCACAAACACAGCATAACCTAATTAATATTCATACGTTTAGACACCGCCATGACATCACAACCAGCTAATCCAGGATCAATAAAAGAACAATCTGACTCAAATCTAATCTTAACACAAAGCACCAAGTGAAACAGAAATGCTCTGCCTCGAGCAAAAGTTCATCCACTCATTCATGTACAGCCAACTCACGGGAAGTGGATGTGACCCGTAAGGGGGGCGCTGGGGGGTGCATGTTGGGGGGGTCAGAGGAAGATCTCTGCCTGCCGGTCAGATCTAGGGAGCCAGGCTTCCAACCGGGCGATCCCTGAGCCATTCCTGCAGGACCAGACGGCTGTACTGTGGAAAGGAGAAGAAAAGACGAAAAAAAAGATTAAATGAGAGATGAAAAGAGAGGATAGCGCTTTTGTTAACTCTTTTTCTGGACTTTGGTCCTGCTCCAGACCTGCAGAGATCCATTATGCATCTAATTTCATTAGTGTATTTAAGAAAACCGCTCATTGTGAAAAACCATGGGGTTCTCTTCAAAACCTCACTCATCTTGTTCTAAAACAGAAATCAGTGTCTTTTTTTTATCCAAGTGAAACTCTAACAGACAAATTCCACTAATCTACCGCCCAGCGTTTGAAAGACGCACAGCGTTTCAGCTCATAACGGCTCCCTGTCCAGAGACTTTGGGAGCACACATATAGGTCAGAATCTTCACATGGCCGTTCCCATGGAGCTCTGCAGTGTAACTGGGTGAGGGTGAGAATTCAAGAACATGTCAAAGAGATTTCTGCCATTTTAAGACCTGACATTTGTGAGGCTAAAAATACAGCAGCCAGTTGAGGCCTAAATGTGATCAAATCATTTGCTTTTTGTATACGTTTAGTATATTTTTCATTTACAATTATAAATATTAACAATGTGGATCCAGCAATGATTTAAAAAAAAAGGAGTTGAAGTAGTTAAAATGTATGCTAGACATTTTACACTGAAAAAAATTATAAAACGCAACACTTTTGTTTTTGCCACCATTTTTCATGAGCTGAACTCAAAGATCTTAGGGGGCTTTCACACTGGCAGTTTAGTTCGGAACGGGGCACGGTTCGCATGAAAAATCGCTAATGTGAACGCTGTCATGTGAACCCGGGTGCGCACTGGGTCCCGAACCCGAGACAACCTGGAGGAGGTGGTCTCAGTTCGGTTGCTCCCGAACCGTGCTGCGGTTCGCGTGCATGTGAAAGCAACACAGACTCGGGTGCGCACTTGTTCAGGAAGTAAAGTGTCCTGCGCATGCGTTTTAGCCGATTATGATGTATCTTGTTAAATAAAACACACGTAAGAGATGAAGATTTACCCTGGATACGAGCAAGAGTGAGTCTGCAGTGTATTCGCGTATAGTGCGTGCAATCAGGGCAACAAATTAATAGAAATCCACTGTCTCCTCAAAAGAGTCCATTTGCAAGCAGCAGAAAGACAGCTTATGCGACACACACACACACACACACACACACACACACACACACACACACACACACACACACACTTAACCTGCGTTGTTACTCAGCTATGCATAATAGCACCAAATTAATAAAAAAACACAATATATTGACCTGCGTCGTGTTTTCTATCATGCGCCGTGCACGTTTGGAATGACGTAAGATGCACGCAAACGCACCAGAGTTGGATAGAATCAAGTTGAGTATGAAACCAGACCAACGCTGCGGGGGGCGCCGGGAACAATCGCGCCTGGGCTCGGACCGCAGCAAACGGGCCCAGTGTAAAAGCCCCCTAAGACTTTTTCTTTGTACATAAAAGGCCCATTTCTCTCAAATATCCATCAACCTCACAGGTGTGGCATATCAAGATGCTGATTAGACAGCATGATTAGGGTTAGACAGCACAGGTGTGCCTTAGGCTGGCAACAATAAAAGGCCACTCTAAAATGTGCATTAATCATGCTGTCTAATCACCTGTGAGGTGGATGGATTATCTCGGCAAAGGAGAAGTGCTCACTAACACAGATTTAGACAGATTTGTGAACACTATTTGAGAGAAATAGGCCTTTTGTGTACATAGAAAAAGTCTTAGATCTTTGAGTTCAGCTCATGAAAAATGGGGGCAAAAACAAAAGTGTTGCCTTATTATTTTGCTCAGTGACACTCACAGGCCACATTATTAGGTACACCTGTTCAACTGCCCGTTAACACAAATATCTAATCCAATGCATTTAGACATGGTCAAGACGATCTGCTGAAGTTCAAACTTAGTGTCAGAATGTGGAAGAAACTTGATTTAAGTGACTTTAAACTTGGCATGGTTGTTGTTTGGGCTGGTTTGAGTACTTCAGAAGCTGATCTACTGGGATTTTCATGCATAACCTTCTCTAAGGTTTACAGAGAATGGTCAGAAAAAGAGAAAATAGCCAATGAGTGGCAGTTCTTTGGGTGAAAATCCCTTGTTGATGCCAGAGGTCAGAGGAGAATGGCCAGATTGGTTCAAGCTAATAGAAAGGCAACAGTAACTCAGATAACTACTCTTTAAGACCGAGGTCTGCAGTAAAGCATCTCTATAAACGAACCTTGAAGCAGAAGGACTACAGCAGCTGAAGACACACCAGGTGCCACTCCAGCCAGCTAAGAACAAAAAATTGTGGCTACAATTCGCATGGGCTCACAAAAATGGGATAGTAGGAAAAAAAAGCCTGGTCTGATTCAGAATTTGGCGTAAACAACATGATAGCATGAATATTTCCAGGAGGATAATATCACAAATCTCATACTCATCATCCCAAACTGGTTTCTTGACTTGAACATGAAAATTAGTTTATTATACTCAAATGGCCTCCACAGTCACCAGATCTCAGTCCAATAGAGCATGTTTGGGATGTGGAGGAACGGGAGATTCGCATCATGGATGTGCAACTCAAAAATCTGCAGCAACTGTGTGATGCTATCATGTCAATATGGACCAAAATCTCAGGAATGTTTTCAGCACCTTGTTGAATCTATGCCACAAAGAATTAAGGCAGTTCTGAAGGCAAAAGGGTCTTTTTCTTCTCTCAATCAGTGTTTTTTCTTTTATCTGAGTGAAATGTAAAGCACCTAAATTTCGGGGTGGTAGAGGTGGAGCAGAGGTGGACAGGGTGACCGGTGAGTTGGTGTTGATAATGGTTCCATAGGTCTCGTTGTTGACCAGGTTGGGCACGAACCGCTGCTTGTCTTTGACCATGTCTCGAGCGTCTCGTGTCAGGCTGGCCGGACTGGGCTGAAGGGAGTTACTGCCCGGAGTGTAGCAGCTGATGGGCCTCTCGTCCCGCCGGTGAGGACTGGACTATAGACAAAAAGGTCATAAGTGGGACTGGGTAAACGCATTGAATATTAAAAAATAATATATAATAATAATCACAACAAAGATTTTGCAAGCAAAACAAAAATGAATCAAGATTTTAACTGTCGAGATGATTACAAAGCACTTATTTTGTGGGCAATTTAATATTTGAACTAGTGATCGACCGATGTATTGGTTTACCGATATTTTTCCCGATATCTAAGCATTTTCCCATAATCGGGAATCGGTTTTGTAATATCGGATTTTCCGATAAACGGCGCCATCTTGTGGCCGTTTTGAGAATTCCGCCATTGCAGCCCGCGTCTGAGGAGATCAGTCAATAACAACTCTGTGCACAGGTAAAGTATATGTTCTACTTGCTTTGCTTTAATTATTCAACTTTATTTAACATAACAGACATGCATGCAGAAATGAGATTTGAGACATAAATGCCTGATATAGTTTATTTATGCAGCTTGGTTCTAAAAAATTGAGACGAACTCATTGAGCCACGTAGCGTAATCCGTCATGTCCTTCCCCAATAAAGACGTAACTTTACATGAATTAAATAAAACAGACATGAATGAGTGCATGTTGACAATAAAAGCGCTGAATTTAATTCTCTATCTGTTGTATTTGCTCACCATTAGTCTCGAAAAAAAAGTTCGTACATATTGCTGAGCACTCACTGGGTTGATGATCAGGAATGCTCGAGCACGGCCACTGAATGAATCTTTTGACAAGATTATCTTGTTTAAACACCCTAGATTATATTATCATTTACTACATAGCAATTATTTCGCTAATACACATCTAAATATACCGCTTTGTGGAAATTAATTATTCATTATCTGCACGCGCGATCGCGGTTGAGTAACGTATAGCCTAATGTTATAGTTATGTGTAAATGCATAGATAAACAGCACTTTGTCATAAAGCATTTCATGATCTAGACCGACAAAAATATTAATAATAATTAATGACATACTAGTTGGAAAATGCAATGATGTATATGCTGTTTTGTTTGTTACTTTCCTGATGTTATAGGCTATTCCAGCTAATATTATGCAGTGAATTAATATTACCCAGTGAATTATTCCTCACTCTTAGTTTAAACCTATTAAACGGCACATAAACCTTCTAAAACTGTTTAAAATGAATTACATTTCTGCAAAGGTGATATGACTCCCCTGTCAATTATTTTTTCCATATGAAAACATTAGACTTTTAACATTTATTTTGCCTATTGTTAACATTGTTGCTGCTGATGCTTATAAATGATATGTATAATTTAGATATAAATTACATAATGTAATAATATAAATGTTTTTATTGTAATTTGATTAGTTTACCATTTATGAAAACAAATAAACATATCCAAATATGTTAGAATAGTTTTTGTGCTTTATTTTTTACCTCTTCAAAGCTTTTATTTTTAAACAAAGACACTTAGTAACAGTGCACTTTATTTTTTGGACTCAGACCCCTCTATTTATTTGTGTATAAATATAAAGGGTTTTTTTTGTATGCAAGGAGGGAGTGATTGTTATAAATAAAATGGTTTGTTCAGTTCATTTGTGTTGTAATAATTGTGCCAAAAACAGAAGTATAACAGTAAATAAATATCGGTTCTGCATATCGGTTATCGGGCACATACACATGCAAATAATCGGTATCGGTTATAAAAAATCAATATCGGTCGATCACTAATTTGAACATTAGCAAAATATGCGCTTTGAAATGCGGAATCAGTTCAAACTGTCTAAGCGAACTGATTAAAAATAATCCAATATAATTCTTTCTTGTGGTCATTTAGTTAAAACAGCGTTGAAAACATGGTTTGATTATTTTTTACTTGATTTTTACTATATTTTAATCTACTCTGCTACAATGACTATTTGATTGAAAATTAAATATTATTAAATATCTACTCCCACTTAATTAGGCATTAGCTATTACTAATTATATACACATTTACACACAAATATATTAGTTATGCAAAATCTAACGCATGCAACCAAAATACTTCTCCATAAGGAGTTTTTCCTCACCTTCTCATCCAGATCTTCATCACTCTCGTCCAGGTCTTCATGCTGAAGTCTCCACTCGTACTCCACATGCACATGAGCATTGAACTTCCCTGCAAGTGCCTGGTTCAGCTAAAAGAGAGACACAAGCATACCATAAACAACATCTTACCATCTAGGCCAGTTATCTCGCATATTAAACTACAAGAACTTTGTATGTACAACATAACAGCTCACCAGTTCCTCACACTGCAGGTGTTTGAGTCGCCTGGCAATGTCAAGCGGGGTCTCGCCAGCCTCATTAGCTAAATATACACAGAAACACATTTCAAGAGGAGGATACAGTGGTTTGATACATTTTAGAAAGTATCACAGTCGCCAAGCTGGAAAGAATGACGTTCCCACCCCATTCTGTACTCTTGGCTTCCTGTGCTGAATTTGACTTTACAGACAAGACAAAGCCAAGTCGATCCAGACAGCTTGCTCACAAAAGACTGAGAGAAGATTCCCTGGCACAGGTTCACCCACCCACATACATACATGCACATCTGACTCTCTGTTATCTTTTCTTCGCTTTCTTGGTGGACAGATTGTCAATAACAGAATTACAAATCACCACACTAACTTTTCCCAGCAGTCAAAATAAGAACATGGTGTGAGAACAACATCCTGAAAAGTGCCACCAGACAAAACCAGGACCCTGGGAATCCTTAAAGACATCATGAAAGGGATCCCTACAATGTCACACCCAAACTTCCTGTTTCAGTAGGGACTACATGAGATTTGATTTGCTGCATACCGATATCTATGGAGGCTTTTCCTCTCAGCAGAAGTTTGAGACACTCGCTGTTGTCCGTCAGGCAGCAGTAATGCAGCGCTGTACTTCCTTTAGCCGTTTGCTTATCCAAGTTTAAACTGAGGGGAGAAACACACAATTTTGCCTGTTTAGAAAACATTAAATCTCAATTTTCAATTCCAGGCACAGCTATAATTGCCACTTTAACATTCAAAACCAGAACTTTTAAACAGCTTTGGTCAAATCAATGACAAAAAAGCCGTTCACTCAGATTTAGTTGCTGGGTAGCATCAGTCAGCAAAGAAGGGAAATAAACTCGAGAAGGGTGTTTTCCAGCCTCTCCTCGGCTGTCTGAGTCTTGCCTGTTCTGGGTGAGGAAGTCTATGATGTGAAGAGAGGTTCTGTCCACCAGTCTCACGGCCAGATGAAGGGCTGTCTCACCTTGTTCCTACCGCACCAAACAAACAACATGACATTTATACAGTAGCTTGGGTTTGTGCATAAGAGCCACTCATGATTGAATAGACCATGATATTTTGAGCACATCGCGTATATGTGAATTAACCATGAGTACTTATATACAGAACACTTATGTAATCTTTTGTGAAAATGGAGTCTGTTATGTTTTATGTAGTAGTTTGCATGTTCTCCCTGTGTCCGGGTGGGTTTCCTCCGGGTGCTCCGGTTTCCCCCAATCTAAAAACATGCAGTATACGAGAATTAGAGACGCTAAATTGTCCATAGTAGGTGTGAATGCGTCTGTGTGTGTGAGTCCCAAGTCACATAATGGGGAGGGTTGTGGAAAGACCTGGCGACCTACCCTGGAAAAATCATCGGCAAGAAAATTCATGGACAGTCTCTCGCATATGGCAAATATGACTGAAACGGTTAATGAATGATGATGATGATTCATGTGAAACTAAAATATTTATTATACTCAAAAGCACACAAATTTTCTGCACTTGAATGCAAAATATTACTGAATACTGTCATGCTTACAAAAAATTACCATGAATTTCCTCCAAAATATCCCGGTAACGGTTACTACAGTAAATTCATAATAAATAAGTAAGGGACCGGATTCAAATAGTGCAGTGTTTCTCAAACTTTTTCAGCCCAAGGACCACTTTATCTTCCAATTTTTTTCTGAGGACCACCAAACAAAATCTCACTCTAACACGCCCCCAAAAAACAAAAAAATTGAATGTTTCCATGGTGACGCGTTATTGCTTGAGACACAGCGCAACCACAAAACAGCGCAAAATTGTAAGGATAAGCTAAATTTAAGTTTAATATGCAACTGTTTCACTTTCAAGTCAAAAACGAATTATTCAAACACAAATGCAATAATATGATGAGAAATTTTTATATGAATTTTATTTCATTTGAAAAAGTAAATGTGAAATGAGCTGCAGCTTAATATGAACAACAAATTGCACATGTGGGAAAAAAAACTGCAATTAAACATACTGTAACAGCCTAGGTCCCACTTAATGTCATTCCAAAGAGCCATTAGTTTAAAACTGAGGTTGTGGGTATAGGAAGTCTACGATTGTAACTATGGTAACAATAAAATGCTGAAAAAAAAATCCCCTTAATGTCCAATATCACTGAAATTACTGGGATTTTACAAATGAAACAAAAATTAGTCCATTACAAAACTAATAGATCTGTGGATTTTATATTTTGAGATTTCCATCTAAAACTTAATGTGAATATTAATGAGACGAGTGGTGCTGATTCTCATACATCAGTCTCTGAATATCTGGCTCCAAAGAGGAGAGTTTCAGTTTCACACTAGGCTCCACACGTTTGGTCTGTTGCGCTGTTTTGTTTTCAAACCAACCAGTGTGGAAAACCCAACTTCACAGTTGTATGTAGTTGGGAAGGGCATGTGCACTTTGAGGGCAGATTCTGCAAGCTTTGGATGTTCTGCGCTGAATGAATGAATGATGATCTGCTTTTATGTCATTGTTCCTTTTTTATTCAAAATATTCACAAATGTATTATCTATAACATGAAACACTGATATTCCGATTGTCAAATATGTGCAAGTGGATGTGTTTTGTTGTTTAAACACCTGTATAACGATCGCGTTAGTTGAGCTGTATGTGCGATGGGCGGCGTCATGTTAGTATAGGCTACAACACGTCAATTCCTCCACTTCTCACGAAATAAATGAAAGTAAGTGGCCGGTGAGCTAGGAGAAGAATAGGGTAAAATGTAAAGCTACTTGCACAATGTGTATCTGATAAGAATAAAACGTGTCGTCTTTTTATAATGGAAAGATTATTATTGCCGCTTCCATAGACAACAGTGTGTATTTTACAAACTCAAAATCATTTTTTGCTAGTACTTATGTGTATTTAAATGTCTGAAACCTAAAATAAACATTATGTGGTTGAAAACACTGATTAGTTGTGAAAAATGACAGCACTGAGTGCCGTCTCTGGCTCAGCGCCAGCCAACGCGCGAAAGCACATGTTTATATCTATGATTTGAATTTAACGGTTGATCACGTGATGCATGGACCGTTCTAATCACACCGTACCCTGCAGGGACCAGCCAAGACTGATCACACCGGTGTGATCGTGCGAAAGAGTTATATTAGTGTCGATTTTGTAAATACTTGCCTGGTTTAGGTCATCTTTTCGCGGACCACTAGGGGGCGATGACGGACCACTAGTGTTCCGCGGACCACACTTTAAGAATAACTGAAATAGTGCAATATATTATAGGGTAGTCTGATTACATCAGTATCGGAGTACAAATACCTCGGTATTATTATTGATAACACATTACGTTTTGGTTCACATACAAATATTTGAGGCAAAAACTCATTTGGATTTTACTTTAGAAACAAGTCATGCTTTTCATTTAATGCGAGGAAGAAACTAGTGTCAGCTACTTTAAAAAAAATTTTTTTTAAACCAGTTTTTGACTATAGGGATGTAGTGTATCAGCACGCTTCCTTTTATCTTCTTGCCTCTCTGGATGCTTTGTACCATGGTGCTCTGAGATTCATAACTGATTGTAGATTTTCAACACACCATTGTGATCTATACAAAATGGTTGGTTGGCCTTCGTTGAATATTAGAAGAAAAATGCACTGGTATTTGTTGATTAACAAAGCTATATTGGGTTATCTGCCCTCTTATCTTTGCTGTCTTGTTAAACGGAAATTGCCTGATAATTACTCATTACGCTCTAAATCAATCCACAATCTGTGTGTACCTTTTGCCAGAACCGAGCTGGGTTAAACCTCTTTTAAATATGCCGCAGCCTCGGATTGGAATCTTCACCAGAATGAGATTTGGTGTCTTGTAGAGAATTAAAATTTTTATTAAGCAATCTTCAGAGTAAATTAAGGGTGTTTAAATGTTTTTAACCAGTTGCATATTTTATGTTTATGTAATTATGTTTTTGTTTTTATGTTTATGTATGTCGTAACTTTGATGTATGTAAATCCAGGACACTCCTGAAAAAGAGATTTTAATCTCAGTGTGTCTTCTTTCCTGTTTAAATAAAGGTTTATATTTATATAGTACTTAAATATTTTATTTTATTTCAAATGCCAATATATTAGAGGAATCCACATACAAAAAACAGGAAAAAATGACTGTAATTTAATAATAAATGAGTAAGGGACCACATTTAAATATAATATAAGTACATTTTTTATTAATTAAATATTTTTTTTATTAATGAAGTAATTTTATCTTAATTTTATTTCAAAGAATAAATTAAATAAATATTCAAATCCACATTATCTATACACACATATACAGTCTTGGTCAGTTTACATACATCTTGCAGAATCTGCAAAATGTTAATTATTTTTAAAAAATATAAGAGGAATCATGCAAAATGCATGTTATTTGTTTTTATGTAGTGCTGTCATGAATAAGGTATTTTACATAAAATATGTTTACATATAGTCCACAAGACAAAAAATAGATTAATTTATAAGCATGCATTTTGTATGATCCCTCTTAGTTTGTTAAAATAATTAACATTTTGTAGATTCTGCAAGGTGATGTAAACTTTTGACCACGACTGTACGTACGTACATACACACACACGCACACACACGTACACGCATATATATGTGTATATGTATATAGTTTGTAGGATAGGCAGGGGCGGAGCAAGACTCTCAGTACAGTACGGCCCTCTGCTACCAAGTCATTTTAAAATTAAAACCGTAAAAAAAACCTGTAAAATATCTGATGAATGCATATGTAATAATGTGTCACTTGTTGAGCCAAGTAAGCTTATGTTAAATAAAACACAAAGACTATCTCGTTCTTTTCTTTTTAATGTGCCCAATTTATATTTTCTCTCCATTTTCGTAACTATTCTCTACATTATGCATTTCGCACCTCACATCACCCGCTGTACTCGTGAGGCAAGCAGGCCTCATACACTGTGTTTCGGTTCAGTTATGACTCACAAGATGAGCTCCAGTTCACGTGCCGGCGCCTCCGTGTCGTGATTATCTATTGTCTGCTATATTTACTTCTTATTTATTAAATCCAGGCAATTGGTTGATGAAACATTGATTAAAATTAAGATACAATTAATACAAAACTAAATTCACCTTAATGAAAGGCTTTCTGTTTGATGTCTCTGTGAAAGTTTTAAAGCAGTCTTTCAGTGCCGCTTTCAGAGCGCTCACGTCCGTAACTGGGAACTGTCACGTAACATTGTTTTTCCCTCATAAATGCGTCACGACAAAATTAATATTTTATGTTCTGTGGAGAGCCAACCCTTCTTCATCCGGTGGGTAGTATTACTTTTGCCACCTAAAAGTTAAAGTATTTTTGTGTCACTTCCGTTTCAGATGTGTATTTCCCTCATATTAAATATAAAACGCATAGACTGATGTTTTTCTAATGTCTGGACTCCTTTATTAAGGGAGTATGGATAAACAGACGTTTCAATATATTGGTATTAAATGCCCCCTACAGTGCAATTCGGCTAGGTATACATCTGCGCTAAAATATCAAGGTGAAAGTCATCATAGCTTGCGTAGTATAGACCCAGCTCCCAACCCAACTTTGAGAATAGATTAACGCGATATTTTTTTTATCGCCCGATAAGAGTCTCACGTTAACGCAGCACGTTAACGCCAATAACGGCCCACCACTAATATATATATATAATTTTTTTTTTTTTTTTTTTTTTACCTGTGGTTCAACGTTAAATGTGGATTTAATTTATAATTTCAGATAAAATTCAAAGTGAATTCAAAATGACATTTAATTATTATTTGTATTATATATATATATATTTTTTTAACGCAAACTATGATAACTATGGTAAATGTTTGTAAAGGAAATGACTGAATAACTGATCAAATCCGAGGAAAGACCGTAACAGACTCACATGGCCATTGGCCAGAGGAATCGGCTCCATTAGGTCGACCCCCTCAGCGTAGACCTGAATGAGAGAGAAAATATCCCGGGCCTTCACGGCATCACAGAGCGTGTGCAGCTTCGACAGCGCGTCAGGGCACTTCTTACGAGCAAAGCGCTTCTCTGTGTACTTGGCCATGATGAAGTCTTTCCTCGCCTGCCTGAGGCATTAAAAGGAAATTAAACAAGAATGAATTTGCATAGAAATACAACATTAATGACAATTTCCCAAAGAGAAACTTTGGCTTACATGTCACTGGCTGGGTTTGGTTTGATCACGTCTTCTGCCGTCAGACAAGCTTCCATGATCTCATTAAATCCAGCATTCCCCACGTTCTTGGCCAGCTAAACACCACAACACACGCATGCATGCAAACACACGCATGAAATCAAAACAAAACTAATTGCATTTCGCAACTCTAAAGTACCAACAAAAGCATTTATTAAGGGTCCATTTGATCTGTTTTGTTACTTCATAATATCCTAATCAGCCAAACAATGTCTCCTGGCACTCAATCAGAGACCCGAGGCTTTCTCACTGAAGCTAATAGTTCTTCAGGCTTGTGTAATTACTTTAATGATCCTAAATTGCTGCCCAAAAAAGCTTTGGGCTGAAACCATGCATGCGGAATAACTCCCAAAGAGCCCAAGTGATTTAAGCAAGCCCTATAAAAATTTCAAGCATGAGGGCTGAATTAAACGAATCCAGCGCAAACTAAATAAATAAACCCAATATTAGGCTTACAGCAGCAGTGCTGGGGAATCTGTGATATCAAAGATCAAGCACTAACCAAGAGCTCTGAGGTGCTGAGAACATCCAGTGTTAGTGACTGGATTCTGGAGTAGTGCACACCCAACTCCCGGTGGATCCCTGAACATTCGATACAAGTCAGGATGCCCAGGTTGGTGGAGAGCCACGTGGGACCTGAGGGAGAATGAGAGGGGAGAAAACAACTTTAACAGAAGCTGTCAATCAAGAATGTGTAACATCGAAATGGAACTTAAAAGATGAAACAGCGAATCCTCATTCCCACAATGATTGTCAAGTACAGTTTTATCATTGATCCGTTATGCCAATCGCTGGAGCGAGCAGTTAGCACACACACTCTTAAATCTGAATCTACAGTAGCTTGCAACATTTCTTGATCCCAAAATATCCAGAGGTGATTTGGGAAAAGTAAAGAAATAAAAAATGCATAATAATAATAATAATAATAATAATGATGATGATAATAATAATAAATTAACATTATTATATTAATTAGAATAATAAACAAATGTTGTTGACATCATTGTTATATTACATTTAGACATGTGCCGGTATTCGGTAATGCGATAAATCGCGGTAATGAATATGCACGATATTGTTATCGCGGGGACTTCGAAATACCGTGAAAAATAATAGATCCGAATTTAGATTTTTAGAACGCGCATCAGCTTATTTTCCATCAACCGCTTAAAAAATAATGCGTATATGCTGCGCAAAACACATGTGCACTTTGATGTAAACAATCCCCACATCACATGTATAAGCACTGTGTGCATGCAGTGCGCACTCTAGTCTAATGTAAACAATCCTCACATGGAAAAGAAGCACGGCGGAAGGAGGAACGCTGCCGACTATTTATCCCCCGCATGGCTGCCAACTCTCACGCATTCAGCTTGAGACTCACGCAATTGACACTTTCACACGGTCTCGCGCCACACATCCATTTTCTCACGCAGAGAAAAATCGCGGAGCAAAGAGGACACTGACACCGACAGACTAGACAGAGCAGGTTACTTTTGATATGAAAAAAATATCAGCTCTCAGGTTTTATAACGAAATTCAGACAATAAATACTGTTTTGGTGCTTGTAAATGTGACGTGACAGATCGCGCGCCTCAGATCAAGTAAACCGATCATCTGTTACTTTTTATTAAAGATACAGTACAACCCACCGAAAGGTACGTACTTTCGATCAATCAGTGTTTTTCAACCACGGAAAGAGGTCAATAACACTGCAGGAGAACAATTATGTCACAGAACGTTACATTTACCTCAGGAAAGCCATTTAATGTTAGTTGACTATAAGAAAATAGCTATAGAGAGGAGTATTTTGCTAAATATGTGCACTATATTACATATTTTAATATATGTTTACTTGTCATTATATAATTGTTATTATAATGAAAATTACGGCATATTACATTTTTATATTTATATTATTATTATATTTATATTGTATGCATTATATTTAATTTCCCTCTGTATGTTTACAGCATTATGTGAGATATATTTTTTCTTGAGAAACATTTAAATGCAGGCTATCTACTGTAGCCTACCTAATATTTATCCAAATGAGTCAATATTGAATCAAGATTGAAATTAAATCCAAGAATTTAATTGAAATCATGAAAATTGTGTTAAGCAATAATACAAACAGTAGCCTCAGTAACCATGTAAACATTATAACATGTTGTCACTAAAAAATAAAATTAATGTTTTGACAATCACAATTACACATTGTGATGCAAGTTTTTTTTTAGATACCCCCAATCCGTCTGTTTCTCTTGTGCAATTAAAATATCGTGATAATACCGTATACCGTGATAAAAGCTCAATCAATTAATCGCAGCATGAAAATTTGATACCGGCACATGCCTAATTACATTATTATATTTTATAAATTGATCAAATTAATTTTATACTATAATGAGGTACTTTTGGGAAATAAACACATAAAATTACATTATATAATGATAATTATTATTATTATTATTATATTAATTAGAATTTTAAATTCTACCATATTACCATATTAAATTTTAATTATTTCTTGTTGTATTTATTATTAGTTTTAAACAAATATTATTATATTAATTAGAATTTTTAATGCTACCATATTACCATATTTAATTTAATTATATAGTATATTTTATTATTTTTTGCTGCATTTATTATTATAAAAAATAATAATAATGAATACGTTATAAGTATTGTTATCATTATTGTATACGGTTATTATATTTAATACATGTATTCAATTATATCATTAGTTTATTGTTGTATTCATTATTATTATTTAATTAATGTAATATTTAATAAATATTAAATAAATGCTGCTATTGTTATCATCATCATTTTAAAATTACATTATACTTAATAATCAATTAAATTATATAATAAATAAATAAATGTTGTTATTACTAGCATTATTGAAATACATTATTATATGTAATACATAAAATTAAATTGTATAATTATTTTTATTGCTGCATTCATTATTAAAAACAGCAATAATAATAATAATGTGAGAATAAGGATAGACGAAGTTCAGTTCTTTTTTTTTTGACAGGTTGTTTTGTTATGCAGGTCTTTTCTTTCCTGACAGGTCCAAACAGGGCAGCATATGCAAATTCAATCATTTTAACAGTTCCTTCACAACCAACTTCCGCTTTGTTCTTCCTGTGAGACAATTCAAAACACCCCCCCCCTCACTTCCTCCTTCCTGTCGATGTCCAGGTCACTCACCGGGAGCTCCACAGTCACAGCAGACATCGTTCCCCGCCATCCGCTTGACCTCACCCAGGATGGCCTTGGTCAGCTCCTGCACAATGTTGTTCTCGCCAACATGCTGGTCTCCTTTAAAGGCGTTGTTGAGCGCCTCCTCCTTGCTGTTCTGCAGAACTGAGATCCATCTGAGAAGAGACACAGATAACGGAAAAGCTGCAGTATTTTGTTGTTATTTACTCCCTAAAACTCTTGAGAATGTCAAATGACAGGTTTCAGGACATGACAGGATGTACAGCACACACAAACACACTTACATTTGACACTCTGGCTCATCCTCTGCCTGGAAATGATACGTTCTATCATCTAAGAATGAAAGAAAAAGAGAAAGACTTGTAGATCAAAGGACAAATAGATCTTGGAGAAAACAACGAGACTAAAAGATCTGCCTTATATTTTGAGTACAACTCTGAGTAACAATCACTTGTCACACTGACTTGTACCAAAATTACAATAAGGTCCAAATGTTATTATATTTTTTTGTCGCAGAATGTTGTGATATCCTACATGAAACACTACAAATAGACAGCACTGTCATTAGGTTGTAATAAACATTGTACATTGTCCTGGCAAATTAAATCCAACTTAACTGGCTTGTATAACATTCATACTTTATCTCCTATGATATTTTCTATACATTTTAGTATTGTTTATATACCATTCTAGTAGTCATTTATTATTTATTAGTAGTGTTTATTAATATTCTGAATTAGCTTTTATTTTTAAATTTTCCGATTTTATTGCAATTTTAGTTTTTAGTCATTTTAAAGTTTAGTTTGCTTTTTAATATTTTTTTATTTAGCTTTGATTTATTTTTATTTCAGATTCTAGTTTGTCATTTTATTGCTTGAACTTAAAATTGTATTTTTATTTAGTCGTTTAAGTTTTTCATCTAATATTTATAATATGTCATATATTTTATTCAGCTTTAATTCAATTAACAAAAACGTTTTTTAATAGTTTATAAAATTAATCAAATATAAAATAAAGGTCTGTTACAGATTTAATTTAATAGGGTTATTTCAGAGGCTCTGCTGTTTTGAATACACTTTCAGAAGAACCTTTTTTTTGCACTGTTTACATTTACATTCTGTACCATTTGTTTACATTAGTTTATGTTTTTGGTATGGGTGTGTTTGTGCACTTTTCGAATGAGAGACTAAATGTCGTTGTATAAGTATACAATGACAATAAACGGATTCAATTCAATTCTACTGAGTAATAAACGCTTGCATTTCCCTCACAAGAGTGACACTGAGAGAATCTATTTGGAATGAGGAAAACTGGAGAAAAAAAACATAAGAGGATGGGGCAGGCAAGATAAGCTCAAACTCTCCCACTCATGGAGCGACACATTAAACTGAACTTGTTTTTCTCTCTGACATTAGTTTCCTGTGGTTAGATGAGATGTTAAAGGAAGCACAGGAACATGGGAGAAAATCCCTCAGCCAGGGTCAGTGTTTCCTCAGCCAATATTTCCTCATGGATAACAACAACACAGTTACACTGTAACACTTTTTTTTTGCTCTCAACATTCACAGCTAGGTTTTTAGCAGTCAGGTTTTAACTACGTTTTATAGATCTCCCAAATCGAATTTATCAACATGTGTGTGAGGTAGTTGTGACGGGTGTAACCGTACGGGAGATGAGGTCGAAACTTTTCTTCTCCTCTGGGTTGTGCTTCACCTGACAGGTGAGAAGATTGAGTTTGGCAGGGGGTCTGTTAGCCTGAGACAGAGGAACCGGAGAGAGAGAGAGAGAGAGAAAACATTTCAGTTACAGATAACATTCAACCCAATACACTATCCTAATACCATGAAAACTATAAAGAAATTGAAAATGTACAGGTCAGTTTTATTGGGGGGGGGGGGGGGGGCTTTGGGGGGTTTCTTGCATTTTGTCGCATCCAGTGTAGAGAGTAGAAGCGACAGCTGTAGTGTCCGGTGTAGACATGGTGTGATGCAAAAAAAAAGTCTCATTACTATAATGCAACAAATTATGATTTATTATGAACTGTGAAATATTTATACATAATGGTTGTATTTGTTGTACTGGATTTAATTTATACTGATTACATTTTTATTTTTAATTAGTAAAATATATTTTTTTTTCTTAAATACAGGAAAAACGACACTCTTAAAGTAATGAGAATCTAACAAAAATAATGACACGAAAAGAACATTCCAACTCGCACATAAAAAACCCAATGGTCCTTAAAACAGGATTAATCATTGTGCAATATTTTGTTGATTTTTTCTATTTCTTTTAGTTTTAATGAGACTCTCACTCTCAGACTACCTACAGTGCCTAGCATAAGTGAACACACCCATGCTAAAGTTGACTAAAAACAGGAATAAATAATCATCTTTTGGAAATTGATCTTAATGCCTTAATTTAAAAAATGAAATGAAAACCTTTAAGGACACCAATTTTCTTTGTGATTGAATAATGTATCATACATAAATAAATGTTCTTGCTTAAAATGTAGGTTGTGTAAGTCATGCCTATCTCTAGGTATGGTGAAGGGAATGTGATGATGAGAGGCTTTTTTAATCCCAAAGGCCAAGGGAACTTTATCAGGATGCATAGTATCCTGGATGCATGAAATAACTGGCCTTTAAAAATAAAAATCTGCTGCCTCTATGGGAATTTAACATAGGGGTGTCCTAACTTATGTAACCTGTATTTTAAGGAAGAACATTTATTTATTTACGATACATTATTCATTCACAAAGAAAATTGATGCCCTTAAGGTTGAATTTCCAAAAGAAGATTTTTTTTATTCCTCTTTTTAGTCAACTTTAGCATGGGTGTGTTCACTTATGCCAGGCACTGTATATTTCACATTCACCTTTATAAATCCCTTCATATATGTACATATATTCTGCTTTTTTCATACATATACAAAATTGTCATAACTCAGCTGTTAATTGCTGCCCTACTTTAAAGGGTTAGTTCACCCAAAAATGAAAATTCTGTCATCAATCACTCGCCCTCAAGTTGTTCCAAACCTGTTTGTTCAACTTCAGAACACAAATGAACACGAGAATGAACCTCACTGGTTCTTCCTGAAGCTCAAATTTGTTGCGTAACACGAGAATGAACCTCACTGGTTCTAGCACATCAAACGAACATCATTGAGCTTTCATTTACCACAACTGATGTGTGAGTTGATGAATGTTTATATGTCGTTCCAAACCCGAAAGTCTTACAGGTTTGGAACGACATGAGGTTGAGTGATTGATGGGTGAACTATCCCTTTAATGATCAGCCACAACAAGAACATACTGATGTTTTCGCAATAAGACCACAGATTTAAAAGCTCCAGTACAAGGTGTAGAACTACAACAACTGTTGAAAACCTATTTTATACTACACTTCCTGTAATCCTCTCGCCAGTTGACTTGGTCTTCAAATCTGAAAAGCACTGAGGCCAAAGGAAAGGGCTCTAGAAAATACACTAGAATGACTAATGATGTTCACCAAGTTTAGGGGTGTGCTTATCATACCGTCCACGATAATACCGGTATACATTTTTACATGATAAAAAAGTGTCATATCGCGATATCAATGATATAGCGACGCGATGACGTATGGCGCATTTACGTTCCCTAGCACGCACAATAACAACACCTGTCTGAGCGCGAGAGCAGCCTGTCAGACTCCGATCACGATTTAGCAATTTCACAAACAGCTTGAGTGTTCAGCGGATCGTAACTAAAGTTTATAACTTTCAAGTCTTCTTAATTCTTATCAGTTTAAACATTCAAGCGGTTTTAAACTATCCAGTAACCTACTCGCGCACTCTCTGAGAGAGTTGCACTGCGTGCATACATAGAGTAGCCTACTGCTCGCTAAAGTTATTTTTCGCGGATTATATCCTTTAATGGGGGGAAAAACGCAATTTTGTGTAAAACTTCCGGTCTTGGTAAGTATACTCATAAACACAGTCGGTTATGTATAAAACGCATGTGACAGTGTGACAGACAGTATCATGAAAACAGCAATGGATCTGTGCACTAGCTGTAAAAGTGACAGCAGCCATAGGCTATGCGTCTGTCATTAATGTTGTCGTCAAAACAACAAAAGATAGCTTTAATTGTAATGAATGAGAATTATTAGCCTATGTATTTAATTTAATCAGGAAACAGAACTAAAAGACTATGTGTTATTTTACATTTGATTACTTTATGTTTCTGTAGTATTTCTGAATACTGGTGTTAGACCTACACACATTTAACATTTAATTCAAAGATTGAAATCAAGCTTCCTTGTGTTGTGTAAACTCTTAACAACAAAATTACCACATTGTAAAAACGCAATGAGTGAACAAACATTTAGGCGAGATAAACATAATAAGAAAATTTTCAACAACAACAAAAAAAATGTCTATATCGTCATAAATATCACTATCGCAAATATTCCTGAAATATCGTGATATAATTTTGAGGCTATATCGCCCACCCCTAAGGCTAAAAGCCAAAATTAAAGAAGAATGTATTTTTTTTATTATTTAAGGAATGGCCGATTCCACTTTATGGAAGCCCTGAACCGCAATGTGAGAAGAAGAAAAAGAAAACTTATCTCGTTATTTCGACATAATGACTCGTTATTTCGACATAACTCGTTATTTCTACATATCTCGTTATTTCTACATATCTCGTTATTTCTACATAAGTCGTCGTTATTATGCATTAAGCATTGCACTACATTTAGTGTTCTTATAATAGGTTTCTATGGGAGGAAAATGCTTAACGTCAAATTAAACGCTTTGAGTTCATATTCTGGACTTATCTGATTTTTTGTAGTATACTTTATTATGATTTTAGTATCATATTGATTAATAAATGCACGCACAATTATCTGTGAACTTGATACATGTTGCAGATGTGTTTTGGGCTACTATCCACAAACAAATTGCTTATTATGTCGAAATAACGAGATATTTATGTCGAAATAACGAGATGTCAAAATAACGACATGTCGAAGTAACTACGTATTATGTCGAAATAACGAATTATGTCGAAATAACGAGTTATGATGTCGAAATAACAAGATATTATGTAGAAATACCGACTTATGTCGAAATAACAAGATATTATGTCAAAATAACGACTTAAGTCGAAATAACGAGGTAAGTTTTCTTTTCTTTTTTTTCCTCTTCTTTTTTTTCCTCACCTTGCGGTTCGAGGCTTCTGTACCACTTATTTCAACTGCAGTGAAGACTAATATAGCAGAAATCGATACCAATTCTTCTATTATATGGAAAGTTTTTGTGAATTCTGGTTAATTATATCCCTTCAATATTATATTTGTAGACCATCATGATTAACACTAAATAAGTTTATATTTATTTAACCTTATAAATAATAATAATACAACTATTTAACAAAAAAGGAAGAAATGGTTCCTATCCTACACAACTATATAGTTAAATCATTTTTATTATTTATTTATTGCTAACGGTTAATTCTCCACTTCAAAAGCTTAAAGTAAACATTTATTCTGATGTAGAAAAAACATATAATTATACAATAATTATCTCATTACATCGGTATCAGCAGAATCAATGTTAAGATTCTTTGTCCAATCCCTATTAAAATTGAAAGTTACACTGTCACTGCGCGACTTGGCATTTCAACTACCCAGACGTTAGTTAGTGAATGTAGAAGCATATGAGCACGGAAACCAATCAGATATGAAGAACGTCAGATGCGGTTACGTACCGTCCCGTGCGAGATTGTCAAATAACCGTTCTTCACTGTGCACTTTCTTTTCTGCCACACTTTCCGCAACCTGAGGATGGAGGCAGGAAACAGTAAAAGTCACATCAAATGGTAAATGGACTGCATTTATATAGCGCTTTCACAGACCCAATGGCCACCAAAGCACTGTATGAACATCAACATACAACAAAGATTTAAACACACCTCCACTGCTCTAAACACATGGTCAATTATGCAGGATGGACTTTAGTCGCTGTAATGAGTGTGCATTAACTCAATATATGGCATTTTAATGCACACTCTGTTATGTGATGCCAAAATATGATTACCCATCGCTCTTCTTGTAAAGGTTCCCACTGCGCTCCGTCCCGTGTTCTTTGTTGCCCTGAGGCTGGTGTAGACTGTAGGTGGCGCTCTGTCTAACCTGTGAGTCCTGTGAAGAGATACAGATGTGTAAAGTGTATTCTCTGTACACACATCACCAGTGAAACTGGCATGTCAGCAGTCAGAGGAAGCGAAAAGCTGTGTTTTTTTATGGCAGTGTTGTCACTCCAGAGAGGAAATGGGAGCAGTGGGCTTCAAGCCTCTCCAGGGAGCTGAGCTCATTTGGAAATGCACTGTTTTGAAACACAAGGCTCTGGGCCAGTAATGAGAACGCTTCCATTTTAGTACTAATGTTTTGAGTAGAGTGAAAGCCAAAATTAGCTGTATTCTGACGGTGTGTGCTGTAAAAAGCTCGGCTTGATCATAGTGCCATATCAATCCGGGTTGGATAAAAGACATCAGTGGCAACATTGTATGAACTGCCCTCAGAGCCTTAGATTTCAATAATTAATCTGCATTGAATGTTTTTTTCTTCTACATTTTGAAAACAAAAGCCAAATGCGCAAATATGTTCATGTATACCAAGTAGGCACTTACTCTCCTAGACTTCGTTGCCAAAGGTCGGTAGCATTAAAGAAGAGAAAAGAGCATTCTTTAGACAGGGTATTCATACATTCTGCATACTAAACTGAAAACAACAGTCCTACATACAGTAAGAATGCATCAAACTCCAAACTTTGGGCAATACCAATAGCCAGTTATTTGTATGTTACGGTTGATAATCAATCAATACAATTTTAATAAAACCCCAAACACTTAAATTCACACTTAAAGGGTTAGTTCACCCAGTCTCACTCAATCTCTGAGATTTTATTTAAAATATCTTCATTGATTAAATTTTTTTTTTTTTGGATGAACTAACCCAAAAAATTTGAGTAATATGCTTCTTGAAATGGGAAAAAATACTCAATGTCATCCAAATAAGACTATGTCGCCTGCTGAAAAAAACTTAAAATAATACATTTTTTAATTAAAACCCACATGATCACAAATATATTGTGTTCTCCTTTAGTAAACAAGGCTTGCAAAATAATATCAAAATAAAAATAATAATAAAATAAAATGACTAAAATAAATTGTCACACATGATCACAGATATATTGTAGCCAACACACCTTTAGTAATAAACACCGTCAATAAATTAAATGTATAGGTTGAAAACACAATGATCCCAGATATATTGTGCATTCTTATAATGAACAGGGCTGTCAGGTGTAACCCAGTAGTGTAATAATAAGATGGCGGGACAAATAAAACTCTTAGTTGTTCACATGGAGTTAAGAGGATTGTTAACTTCTGATTATTTGCATTGAGATTAAATGTGTGTAATCTCTTAATGTCTGTAATCATATATGCCAAAGCTACATGCTCGAGAAAACACTGAAATGTCTCGAGACTGACTAAAGCTTAAGGGTGAGAAAATTGTCCAGAAGATGATGCGGTAGAGGTTGATCACCAGTTCAATGCAATGTTTATTGAGAGAAGAGCGGAGCAGAAGTAAAACATTTTAATCGATACACATCAAACACATCACAGAGCACTGTGAATAGTGTTGTGGTTTTTCTATTGCTGTGAATTGTGAGAGATTTGATTTGAGAAAGGACTAACCTCCTTCTGCTCCACTTGCAGAGATGTCTTTAGCACGTCCCGTAACTGGGTTAGCTGCCTGCGTTCTTCATCTTGTACCTGTTTGATCTGAAGACATAATCAGAAGTGGAAACAGAAGTTAGAAATGAGAACTGATCTTGAGATCAGTGGTGTGAGCCATTTTAGGGCTTCAGCTGTGAATCTCTCACCGAGTGCAAGTCTGTGGCAAGTTTTTCGATTGAGGGTTTGAGGTTGTCCACTGCTTTGAGACCATCCTGAAAGAAGCTATGACAGAAGACACAATGCCAGTCATTTTTTTAAATAATTAACCGCAGGCTCCATTTCATTTAAAAAAATTGATAAAAACAACACTGGACTCAGTTAACTTCGACAATGTATGGACAAAAAAATAATAATTTTAGAACATTCCTCAGAATATTTGTGTTTGTGTTCCACAGAAGAAAGAAAGGCATAGAGGTTTGGAACCACATGTGGATGAAAAAAATGGTAAATGAGTTTCATTTCTGATTGAACTATCCCTTTAATTACTTTAAACACCCCTTAAAATATAGTAAACTAGTGAACAAACACCCCTTAAAATATAGTAAACTAGCAAGCTGCCTACCTAAAAAGTTTTTTTTATTTTTTTTTATTTTATGTTTTGCACCTTTTTATGCCCCAAAATGCTGTCTTAGGGCCGGTACACACAGAATGCATTTTTGAAGGTCAGTGGAACAGAAAAAAAAAAAGCAAGCTCTTGAAACGCCAGATACCCTGCCTCCCGGGAGTCTCCTGCATATTCATAGCGGCTCCCTGACGCCAGCAAATTATATACAATACCCTGGAAATCAAGCGAGGGAGAGAGAAACCCTGTTTCCACTAAGAAGTGTTTTCGGCGAACCAATCACAAGTGGTCAGCCAAGACACATTTTAATTTACACCTGGTATCGCATTATCATAATATAATGTAGTATAATATAAATATATGGGGGGAGGGGGGTGAATGAGTTGTTTCCCAGAATGAGTTGTCGCAGGGTGGGATGTCGGACACACGTTTTTTTTTAAAAGATGTACAATTTAATTTATTTATTTATCCTTTATTTTACCAGGATAGTCCCATTGAGATAAAAATCTCTTCTTCTCTTCTATACTGTATAAATGATTGTGTCATCAGCATATAGATGAATTCTAGCTGGAGTTATCCCACAACCTAGGTCATTGATATAAATAGAAAATAAAATTGGTGCTAAAACAGAGCCCTGTGGGACACCTTTTTTAATTGTTTGTTCTGCTGAAGTAAAATTTTCAACTGAGACACACTGAGTTCTTTCTGATAAGTAGTTTTTAAACCAATTTAGAGCTGTTTCACTAAAACCCACACAACTAAGTCTCTGCAACAAAAGTTTATGATCTACAGAATCAGAATCAGAATTTGTGGCCGCATTTTTAGAATGTGTTTAGAATGACTGCAAAAGATGCGAGACACAAATGCAAGGGTTAAATACGTCCGTCTTGCACGTGTTCACATAGAAAAACAATAGAAAAGTAGCGCAATGCTCTGTGTGAACCGGCCCTTATGATGGCCATTGTTTAATACAAACGGTGGCATGTGGCCAGACTTACTTGCACTGTGCATGAAAGTATTTGATGAGATTCTGGAGCAGGTCGACACCTTTCTTGATCTTGATTTCATTGACTTTTAGGAGGTACTGTAACAAACCAATGGAGGAGACTGAAGCACACACTGCACAGGAAGTGCCTATTACAGCACCATAACAGCATTCTCCAATGAAATTAGTCTCTTCTGACCTCACACATCTGAAGCTGAAAGAAACGGCGCTCCTTTTCCATCTCCTCTGCTATCTCCGCTCCACTGATCTCAGTCCGGATCATTCCATGCTGTCGAGCGTGCTCTTTTTTCTCCTTCTCTATTTTAGAACTGCACGAAACACAAAGACAACCTTAAAAATTCAGACACACAAATACAAACACACGCACACGCACAGGAAACACTCATGCAGCAGGGTATTCTTTTCCATATGCTCCAGCGGCATATTGTACCCCACGTTACGGATGCAGCATTTCCTCTGTTGGGAAGGATTCCAGAGAGAGCCTCATGCGTTTGGTTTAGGCCTTTATACGCTCTCAGGTCCAGCGGCCAATCATCAAGCATGCTGGCCATTTCTGGAACCTCTGCTTTCAGAGTTTCAAGCCTAGTGTGGAGATGTGATCAGGAGATGGCTGAACACTAGAAGCCATTTCCAGTTCAAAACAATTCTAGTCAGTGAAACTAGAAAAGGTGATGGCAAAAAAGGATTGTGATAAAATGCATCAAGCACTGAATGAAGTGATGTGTTAGCATGAGAAGCTGCCTCTGACAACAATTTTGATTTCTGTATTTTAGTGATGGGGAGAAGCCCGACTATTAACTTAAAAGGTTTTTTTTTCACCCAAAAATAAAAATACATTTGGATGTTTACACGACTGATGTACTAAAAATGAAACCGTTTTTCTTTCCGTTGGAATGAACCCAGTTCACACGGATCCGCGAAAACGACTAAAAACACAGTATTATGCATGCCAGGACAGTAGTTGGAGATGTCACTTTGTAAAGAAACATTGGAAATGCATGCACATGATGTCACCGTTTTCACAAATTAGAATTTTTTTTTAGACTATAATGGTATTATTCCCAAACCGCTGTTGTCGTATAAATGAACAGCCAAAACGCATACGTTTTCTAAATTTAGTTGAAAGTGGTGTCGTGTAAATTGCCCCTTAGTTGTTGAAGGGATTGCTCAGCCAAACTAAGAAAATTACTCATCCTCATGTCATCCCAAAACTCTATGCACTTCTATCCTCTGCAGAACACAAAAGATGTTATTTTAAAAAATGTAACAGTTTTGTTTGGCTTTTGTTTCGTGCAATGAAAATCAATGGGGTTCAATGTTGTTTGGTTCCCAATGTTCTTCAAAATATCTTGTGTGTTTCACAGAAGTAAGAAAGTCATACAGCTTTGTTAGAGCGTGAGGGTGAGTAAATAATGAGAATATTATTTTTTGGCAAACTATTCCTTTAACTACACTTTTTGATAGTGTTACAGAAGATCAGCTGTTTAAAATAATGTTGCTTTTCCAGAAACCTGTAAAATCTCAAACCAGAAGAGGAGTATTTTTTCAAATAGCACTGTCAAGTCTGATTTACTTTAGTGAACCTGTTCTAACACTTACTTAATGGTTCCAAAGAATATTTTAATGATATTCAATGAACCGTTTCAGAAACTTGCTGACTAATTTGCACCACTCAAAGTTTCCACAAGTCCTTGCATTGCAAGGTTTTCTTTTTTTTCTTCTTTTTTTTGTAGCCAAATTTTTTTGTGACTATTTTCATTGCAAAAGCCAGATAATAATAATACACGTAAATATGAAAGCTTATTTAATATTTTTTAATCTACTTTTGATTTTTTTTAAAAACTTGACAACTGAATGTGGTGTAGTAAAATAAATATTTAACGAAATACTCCTAATAATATTTTTTGGTCATATTAATTATTCATTGTCAATAGTATAACATTCTTTATATTTCTACTTCTTGTATATATGTATATATATATATATATATATATACACATACACATACACATATACATATACATATCCTCTCCAATAAAGGCATAAAAAGTAGAAAAAAATATAGCTAACGTTTTTCTGAGTACCTTCCCCGACAGTGATTAATTACAGTGAGGTATTGCATCTGTACATCTGACCGATGGAAGAACAGACTCCCTCATGCCAGCACATCACTTCCACGGGTGACTGTAAAGAACAGTCCACCATTTTTACTGAAAACAAATCATGTTCAATATCAAACCAGATAAAAAAATAAATTAACATAAAATGGTGGAGTGTTGCTTTCATCTTTGGGAGAAAGAAACACACGCAAACGAAGTAAATATGAATCGCGAATTGATGTTTCCTGCCGTTCACCTGCTCTCTCGAGGCACCACATTTATTTTCAGATTCTCTATTACACAAACACAGCGAGATCACTAGCATACTCATCAGCAGGATATTTGCACTAATGAAGCTTGCCACGCAAACTGCAAATTGCGAGAAAGCCGAAAGCTTTGCACAGACACAGAGATTGAAGAGAACTCAAACTGTAGCGGTGGTGACGATGAAAACCAGTTTAATGGAGTTAGGGCCAGTGTCACATTAGAGGCTGGTTTTGTTTCTTTCTGTCTGGAAACATGAAGGTATTGGTCACAATCAGACACCGGAGATTATATCCAGTGATGGGCAAGTTAAACATGTATTTGACTGAGCCAAACTGCCGATGATGGAAAACAGCAATGATATTTATAAAGACAAAACCATAAAAAGCACCTGCCTTTAAAGGTAAATCAATTAATCAAATGATGTGTTATAAGAAAATATATTACCCTTTCAGTAAAGAATGTCCCTTGCAGCTTGGGAAATATATAAGAAGTGCTCTATAAATGTCATACATTGTGGCATGCACAACAATCAGTGTGATAGCATAGGATAGGAGTACAGGAAGTGAGGTGGTCACAATGACAGCTCATTATCCAGAGTGCTGGGCGGCACTCATTCTTCATTTTGGCACTCGGGAAACTGATGCTTCCTTTTAATTTGATTAATTTTTAGACTAAGATATAAACATAAGCAAACACGCATGACAGAAAATAATCAATGGTTTTAGATTATTTGAAAATGTCTTACACTTTAGTCTCATAGTCTTTCCAGGCTTTATCAAAGGGCTTCTTGAGATCCTGCAAGAGAGAGAGAGAGTGGATTTTCATTAGACAAACGTATGACTCAACTTTCATTTTGACTTCCGCAGTGTAACCCAAATAACTAAAGAAAAACAGGCCTGAGCATCAGCGTTGTCTCAAAAAGCTAGACGTTTCACTACCAGCATAATGTCTGGTCCAGGTTGCAGAATTTTATGCAATGTTTTTTCCTCTGAACATCATGATATGCCTTCAGCATTGCAATACAATTCGATGTTAGCTCATTGGTTGTGTTGAATGCATTGAGGAACATTAACGCAAATTATCAAGATTGTTTAGACTGGATGCATCAGCCAGCCAATCAGATTGGAGCTTGTGTTTTGCACAAAAATGGCAATGCCGTTTGAGACTTAGATTAGCAGAATAGTGGCATAAAATCACCGCTCATTTGCCAGACTCAGTGTGCATCATCACGCATGATGTCATGCTCATAAAGAAAGTACCTGATGTGATGCCAGTGGCTACTTTTTGTAATGACATCATCTGAAAGCTTTAGGGAAATTCTCTGCTTGTACAAACAGAGTGTTCTGCAGCAGCTCTACCGAGGGTTAACACCAGTAACAGAAGGCTGTGTTTGTAAAGGGACTTCCTAAGAGTCCTATGCACTCCGCTTATGCGCTTCAATAACAGATGTTACACGCAGCTTGAGTTGTGTGGAAAGAAGACTCATTTGTGCCAGCAAAATGTCTCGGTAAGAGGAGTTTGACAAGAAAAATGAGTTCAAGAACATACATCCAAACCTGAATAAGTGTAATATGAATTAGAAGAGACAGGAAGTGTCGTGCCCATTCAAACAGGGGTGTGATGTGGCAATTTGTTAATTCAAATTACATCAATTACATGCCTACACAGGGGTTGAACAATGAAACTAAAAACTCTGGCCAATATAGTGTTGGAGGTTTCTCGCCTAGTGTATATATGCGCGGCCTGGTGGCCAATCTTCACAGATTTCACATTCCATAGGTAAGAGCAGAGTGTGAAGGTTGCATAAGCAGAGCAATAGCACAGATGTACATAAAATATTGCAATCCACACAACATAATGAGAGAGTTCAAAAGAACATTGAAAGATGCATATCGCTAGCCTATCGTCGTCATACTCAGATTATAGTCGGAATGTGAGTCTGAAACGGCTCCATTAGGCTGTGATTATGGGGCGTGTGTCAACCGAACTAAGAAATAAAAGGCCTCTGCACTCAATTGGATAGACCTAGAACCAATCAGAGCAACGGAGTGAGTGACGTATGTTGAGAGATAGATTAAAGTTGATAGATTAAACTTTTTCCGAATCCCGTAGGAAGGGCGGCAAACACATCTTTCCCATCGACAAATGCCTTGATCGCGGTTCTCTGTTCCTCTTCTAAAATGAATGCGCTGTCTATATCTTCTATAACACACGCGATAGCGGAACATACACAACTCAGTTATCCAGCGGCAGCCATGAATTCAACCCAAGCGCTCTGATGACGTGGATCGTGGATGGTTACGTTACCGTTGCTCTGCTCACATAGATATGATGTCTATGGTTGCTCATCTGTCCATCATCGTATAAAGCCCGCCCTGACAATTTGATTGGTCCGAACTATTTTTGTTTGGGCATAATACCTCCTCAACGGATCGAGTCCAGACCGAACTTCCCGACCCCGGGGTTAGCATATCGCTGGCTTATTTAGCTCATTTGCTGGGCTACAATATCATGGCATCCCCTACTGTGCTTGAAGGGCATGCCACTGCCAGCGACTACAGAAACACTGTAGGACCATGTGCACCTAATGGTTCAAACATTGTACACTAAAGGCGGTGCGGTTTATCAGCATGATAATGCACCAATTCACAGAGCAATACTTGTTCAACTTCACTTTCATGTTCATCAAACCATTCTCTCACATTTCCCAAGGCCTGCACAGACACCAGATCTGAAATTCTTGAGCCACTTCGGGGTATTTTGGAGAAGCAAGTCCTCCACCAGCATCCCATTGTGACCCTGCCATTGTTTTGGAAGAGGATTAGATTTGTATCAACTTTTGCACCCAATAAAAGCATATATTATATAGACTTTTATATCAGACACATTGTTTGAAGGAGGAGCATGGTGCAAGATGTGAAATAACTGATTAATGAAATAAATAATCAACAGATTAATCGAATACTAAAACGGTGGTTAGATGAAGGTCTAGTCTGCTGCTGTTTTTAAAAACATTCTTGAGGTTTGATTTAGAGAGATCTTCATGGCTCGTTACAGGAAAGATCTCAATAACCAAAAGGGCCACTTCAGGATTCAGAGAATGACCTTTCAGCAATTCAGCCAATTCACTCATGAACATAGAAAAGGGACAGAGAGAGAGAGAGAGAGAGAGAGAGAGAGAGAGAAAGAGAGATGAACATTCCTGAATGCCAGTGACATTAAACACCGTTTTGAGCAGAACTATAAATCATCATTTCTCACCACACAGCACCAGGGAACATATCTCCAACAAGCTGAGTCACAATGCCATCACCTGGACTTTGAGACCACATCATCTATCAGCCAGAGGGGTCTAAAAAAGCTCGAGTGGGTGGGTTTCACAGCCCAGCGGGCTTCAACGCTGACATCACTCCCTCTGAGGCCCACAAAACCGTCTACTCCAGCAAAGTCAGTGGGCTGACTGAACAGAGGATGTGTCACTCACAAACACACACTGTAAGACAATAGATGCGGCTGAGGAAAAGACAGCAGCATCATCAAGTTGAGGGGTTTTGGCATGATTTCAAGCTTTCTGACATATTACAAACCGTACCATTTACATCAAGGTTGAATTCATTAACATTGTGTATCCAGTGAACACTTTGTACAGGATTAATTTTGGTTTACAAATATTTACAGACTGTGGATCTAAAGACAAGTAACAAAACAGATGACCTTGTAATGACACCAAAGACACTTTATTTAAAAGATCCATTTGTTGAAGGGTTAATGAGGCACGGGTTCAGGTTAATGACTGGAATGATGGCCTGTCATCTTCACCCGTTAACGGCAGTCCCCTAGTGCGCTCAGAATCAAGCACAATGCTGATGCAAACCCTTCTGAGACCATTAGCATTCCATACCTGCAGGTTAATCGAGGCAGCCGCCGGTATTTTCCCAATCAAACAAAAAAACTGACACAAAGAAGGAATTACATCTTCATCTGAGGTGGATTTATATGAGAATCTGACGCTTCTGCATGGGTTGAGACCAAACTACTTACTTATTTTAACCAATCATTTTAATCAAGTCAGTTCGCCAGAGAAAAATAGAAAGGTAACTGCAACTTTATATCTCAAATTTATTTTTGAATATTTCTTGTTATTGTGACTTTATAGTTTCTTATATTAATAAATATAATACACAATATAAATATAATTTTCAAAATAATTAAATCTTATATATTTTTTAATCTTATATATGTATCAAATATAATACAAATATTAATAATGTAATTATAGAAAAAAAAAAATATAAACATTTCTATTTACAAACTCTTATACCTTAAAGGCCTGTTTACAACAACAAAAATGTTCTGCAAGAAAATACAGTACAATTTTCTAATGCGATTTGTCTTTTCAAAACCAATATGAAAAAAACAGCAAAAGAGCTGAATGAAAATGCTAATTTTGTCTCTGACAGTAGGTGGCGCTTATAAGAAAAGCATAAATTCCCAGGTTACCCTAGAACACAAAGAGCTGCACAACTACACTTTTCTGTTTGTCACAGAAAGGAAGTCAACCGGTATTTACGTGTTTTCGAAAAGCATTCAGATTTTATGTATTCGCTATGGTGTTTATCAAACAACATCAGATACAGTACAAGAGTACAGTAACGAAAGAGCAACAGATTCTCCCTCCACTATTCATTGTCATTTAACAAAGTACTCTTTTCGTGAGTTCCACAAGTCGTACTTTTACGTAACAGCAACAGCTCAGGACATGTGAACAACAGCGTGAATGTTATTAGTTGACCAGTTTTTCACAGTGCAATGGAAAACAGATAAAAACATCTCTTCGTAAAATATATCTGTTGCATTGACGGCATACGTATATTCGGTATCAGTTTACACAGACACATTCAAATTAAAATGTTTATCACAGCAAATTTTTAAATCAAAACATTTCGTCTTGGCATGAACAGGCCTTCAGTATGAGAAATAGTGCTGAGAGGCAGTGATGTTGTGAATGTTACCTCAGATGGAGAGAAACGCTTAGGTCACTGTGCAACACATTACAATAAGTCACTATTAAGGCCCAATTAAAGTCTATAGGGGTCTCACTGATTCAGTTAACCATTAACTGTCCTTTCATTTTTAACTACACATTACACATACTACAAACTGCACATACACTTCACATGACACAATCACATCACCCAAGCAGAATGTCTTTTTAACCCCATCACAGAGAGAGAGAGAGAGAGAGAGAGAGAGAGAGAGAGAGAGAGAGAGAGAGAGAGAGAGAGAGAGAGAGAGAGAGAGAGAGAGAGAGAGAGAGAGAGAGAGAGAGATCTCCAGGGAAACGAAACAGGGAGCTGAGTGAAGCGCCTCATTAGGAGTAAATCACATCAGATTCTCCGCTAGAGCTAACAAGACAGAGTCACGTGGTGCAGAGAAGGTCAGGAGATCACAGTGGACATTAATAAACTGAGGCGGCCTAAAAGAACATTCTGAGAATAAGTTCAGTATAAAGCTGCTACCAGCTGTTTTTCACTCAAGCGTGTTCATGTGCGCATAAACAGACACACAGAGGTCTAAGACTGGTATTAGACTTTCCGCCAAACATATTCAACCAACAGCGTTACATAAGAACATTATGTTTAAAAGTTGCATTGGTAATAAATTGTCCAAAAAAGAACACCACCACAGATTTCAAATGACGGAGTTGTCAATTTCTGACAAAATGTAACATAAATAAAATGCACAAAAGGGAATTATGGTGTAAATTCTTGCAAAAAGTAATGTGATTACGTATGAAACTCAAGATCTGCATGCCAAGGAATATTACACATCCAAATCCACTGTGCATTGGCTGACTAGCATGTGCCTAAAACACCTTGAGACAAGCACTGATCAATATGCTGCTGATAAACTGCCAAAAAGCAGAGAAAAAGCATTTATAGACTTAAAGTAATGAACTTACCCCTTTAACCCCTTTCAGATCTCCCTTCAGCAGACTGTCCAATGGGAAGGTAATGATGTTATTCATGTTCTGAAACTAGAGAGCGAAAGCACAGCGTTAGACAAATGTCTGTCTTCCCAGCTGTGAAATTGTCTTTCTTATTACAACAATCAGAGATAGACAAGGCGGCGAGGAAACAAAACAGTCAATTGCAGCGGGAGAAAAATTTGAGTGTTTGAGTAGTATTCATACAAACACAACGTTAGAGGAATTATTCATTAGGTTTGCAAAAAATAACAAGAAAATATTCCAAATCATAAATTTCAGAATGACTGACAACAAATGCTCAACCTATTTGAGGTAAAAATACCAGTAATTGCTAAAACACCTCCATGAAAGTTGATCCACCCTGTAGACCAATGACTCAAGATCAGCTTTTGGGCCCAGAGGTCCAAGCACATTAACAGCTGAAAGGTAAGATGTTTGAAACCCATTTGCTCTTCATAAAAATCACATAAACGCAAAATAAGTGTCCTCACCAGGTTCTTGAATAGGGCTGTGAGTTCCTTGGTGAAGACTGAGAACTTCAGGAATGCTGATCCCAGGTCAGGATCATCTCTGTACACACAATTCTCTCCAAACTTCTCCAGAGCTTGAGTGTACTGCTCCTCGTTCTCCACATGAGCTACAAACAGAAAGTCAATATTTCCTACATCAAAACTTAAATAATCCATAAGCATTTTAAAATGTGGCTAATTTCATTCAATTAAAAACAGCCACTAAATTCTATGTAGACTTGGAATAATGGAATAAAGAAAAATAACAAGTTTATAAAGGTCTACACACACACGTAAGCCTAATATTCTTTGCAGTAGCAGTATCGTGCTTTTCTTCCCCTCATATTGTTCTTTCCTACTGTTGCTTTCTTTCCTCCAGATTGTGGAAATCTTGTATTCCAGCATTATCAGTTACAGTCCACCTATTCACATCTACTTTGTCCAACCACCAACACACAATATAGTGTATTTATTGTTTTAAAGAGTCTTTTCCACACTCTGTTCATTGTTATTGTATGGCAAGACAAAAAGACCCTGATAGAGCCTGATGGAAAAACAAATGCAAAAACCCAGAACTTCCTTTTAATTCCATCAATCTCCCAGTTGTCATCCTCTCCAGGGGCAAAGCATAAAAGATAAAAACAAGCAAGCATGTAATTCACTCATGCAGTGGTGTTACAAACTCCCCATAGTTTGTCTGCAGGGAAAATGTGTAATTTACAAGTACAGACATGTCGGGATGCTAGTCAGTGTGCCAACGTGTTTGTAATCAACACCTGGAGCTTTTTCCGAGACTCCCTCGTGGGTGAACGTCTTCCCACAACTAGTTAAGTTATCCAGCGCAATTTCCTCAAACAGAGACTGTCGCCAAGAATAGCCATATAGTAGTATTACATAGTCAATGCCTTCTTATGATGAATAATTTATTCATAACTGATTTCTTTTAGTGCAGTCTGCGATAGTTAGCTTGAGAGCTTTCTCTTTAGGTGACCTATTGTATCTCGATAGGAAGGACACAATGGGACAGGAAGTGAGGCGGTGGTATGCTATCACCCTAAAGCTAGTCCAGAACTGGGGCCATGTGGCAACATCACATCACAAAAACAAAAGAAAGACCTGGAGATGCACTCTAGCAGATCTTAGCGCTCATGTGCTTGAGTAGACTTGGAGCACTGCCCAGGTCACAACAACAGGCATGGTAATTCGATACAGGCTAATAAGGATAATGGATATCTGAAGGTCATATGCTGAGGAGATTCCATTCAATCTTGAAACCACGGTTTCTTAAACCTGACTGGGAAAGCAGGGATAGGGCATCTGTTTATGCTGTATGTCTATGGCCTATTCAGTTTGATGAATGGCTACACCTGCTTCAATAAATAAACGCTTGATAAATACAAGCGAGACCACAAATGTGCAGTATATGCATTAGTAAAAACTGCTAACTCCAGTTCAAACGCAGGGAGTCCAGATTCCTATTAGCTTGATATCCAATGTAGTAGTCAGGAACTGAATTTATTTATTTTTTTAAAAAGCAGTTTTCCAAAACAGCGTAAAAATAGTCAGATGTCTTCTAAACCAACATCCTGACACTAAAATTATCTGAGATGTTCAACATAGACAGCAATGTCTTAAGCCCAAAATATACTTCAGTTTAGTCGTGAACGCTTAGAGAATGGATAATCTTTTAAAGTATGCATTTGATATCATGCAACCTTGTGCGAACAAAGGTGCTTGACACCTGCGCACCAGAATGTTTCATCATCGTCCAGTATCTGCCCCTAACACAACTGCTCTTCAAAGCAGGCATCTTTTGTGGTTGTGATCACTAGTAGAACATTGTTGTTCCGTTTCTTAAGTTTATTTTGGCCAATACAGGTCCTTCTCAAAAAATTAGCATATTGTGATAAAGTTCATTATTTTCCATAATATAATGATAAAAATTAAACTTTCATATATTTTAGATTCATTGCACACCAACTGAAATATTTCAGGTGTTTTATTGTTTTAATACTGATGATTTTGGCATACAGCTCATGAAAACCCAAAATTCCTGTCTCAAAAAATTAGCATATTTCATCCGACCAATAAAAGAAGTGTTTTTAATACAAAAAAAAAAAGTCAACCTTCAAATAATTATGTTCAGTTATGCACACAATAGTCAATACTTGGTCAGGAATCCTTTTGCAGAAATGACTGCTTCAATGCGGCGTGGCATGGAGGCAATCAGCCTGTGGCACTGCTGAGGTGTTATGGAGGCACAGGATGCTTCGATAGCGGCCTTAAGCTCATCCAGAGTGTTGGGTCTTGCGTCTCTCAACTTTCTCTTCACAATATCCCACAGATTCTCTATGGGGTTCAGGTCAGGAGAGTTGGCAGGCCAATTGAGCACAGTAATACCATGGTCAGTAAACCATTTACCAGTGGTTTTGGCACTGTGAGCAGTTGCCAGGTCGTGCTGAAAAATGAAATCTTCATCTCCATAAAGCTTTTCAGCAGATGGAAGCATGAAGTGCTCCAAAATCTCCTGATAGCTAGCTGCATTGACCCTGCCCTTGATAAAACACAGTGCACTAACACCAGCGGCTGACATGGCACCCCAGACCATCACTGACTGTGGGTACTTGACACTGGACTTCAGGCATTTTGGCATTTCCCTCTCCCCAGTCTTCCTCCAGACTCTGGCACCTTGTTTTCCGAATGACATGCAAAACTGAGCAACAGTCCAGTGCTGCTTCTCTGTAGCCCAGGTCAGGCGCTTCTGCCGCTGTTTCTGGTTCAAAAGTGGCTTGATCTGGGGAATGCGGTACCTGTAGCCCATTTCCTGCACACGCCTGTGCACGGTGGCTCTGGATGTTTCTACTCCAGACTCAGTCCACTGCTTCCGCAGGTCCCCCAAGGTGTGGAATCGGTCCTTCTCCACAATCTTCCTCAGGGTCCGGTCACCTCTTCTCGTTGTGCAGCGTTTTTTGCCACACTTTTTCCTTCCCACAGACTTCCCACTGAGGTGCCTTGATACAGCACTCTGGGAACAGCCTATTTGTTCAGAAATTTCTTTCTGTGTCTTACCCTCTTGCTTGAGGGTGTCAATGAAGGCCTTTTGGACAGCAGTCAGGTCGGCAGTCTTACCCATGATTGCAGTTTTGAGTAATGAAACAGGCTGGGAGTTTTTAAAAGCCTCAGGAATCTTTTGCAGGTGTTTATAATTAATTAGTTGATTCAGATGATTAGGTTAATAGCTTGTTTAGAGACCCTTTTCATGACATGCTAATTTTTTGAGACAGGAATTTTGGGTTTTCATGAGCTGTATGCCAAAATCATCCGTATTAAAACAATAAAAGACCTGAAATATTTCAGTTGGTGTGCAATGAATCTAAAATATATGAAAGTTTAATTTTTATCATTACATTATGGAAAATAATTAACTTTATCACAATATGCTAATTTTTTGAGAAGGACCTGTATGTTGCTACCTTGTTGACCAGCTAATTAGCCCCAAAAAAATGCCACATGTGAAAGCTGAGTGTACAAAGCATGCACGATTAGAAAAACTGGGTTGCGCATATACTATGCTGATGATGGAATGTACATCATGTAAACTGTACGCATAACCTAAAGCACGAGTAAAAAACAGTCTAAATTTAGGCTTTAACGGTCACTAGCATCACACATTTAGCGGAAAAGTGCAAAAACGTACAATTGATTCTGAAATATGTGATGTTTGCATGTTGCTAAGACAAATACTTGGAAGAGACAGGACATTTTTTAATATAACTCCGACTGTATTCGTCTGAAAGAAGAAAGTCATATACACCTAGGATGACTTGAGGGTGAATAAATCATGGGCTAATTTACATTTTTGGGTGAACTATCCCTTTAATAGTGTAGAACAGACAGAATGGGTTTTTACTTTTTTACTTCCCTCAAAGGGATTTCAAAGCTGAAGTACAAACACATAAATTTCTAGCAAATAACCCTCAGTTACCAGAAGGAATATAATTGGATTACTGTAAAAGCGTTTTTCCTTCGCCTATATGCCATGTTGTCTACAGACATTAAGCTAATGGAGAAGTTTCCATCCGATCAACTACTTGGTAGTGTAAAATCTTTAGGAACAAAAATCAGTCTGGATGAGAGTGCCTGTTGATAATTCTAAATATCATTATTAGCATATATTGATTGTACTTTGATTAAGTTATGACAGATTCTGAGACTCTCATGCAACTTAAAAAATGTAAGTCACCTCTGTCTTTCTCCAGAGGAAGGAGAGCAGTGGGAGAGTGTCTGATTATGAGCTGTAAAAACCTGTTCGTTCAAACCACCAGCTGCATCAGTGACTCATCACATCTCATTACAGGCCTGCAGAATTTCCTGACCTCATATACCAATTTCCTATTGATAATGCCAGTCCCATTGCATTCTACAAATATTTTTTCACTAAAGAATGTTGTCTGGACTTTCGACACGGTTTGACATTCACAGTAGGGATCTTTACGTACAGCTGTTGACGCCGCTATTGTTATGACAATAAATCTCCAGGCCCGGTGGTGAGTACAGCCTCAACACAGGCTGTGTTTGGACTTTAAACACCCCATCTTGTTTTCTGCCGCAGTGGCCGACTGTGCATTTGGATCTGGCTTTGTTTTTAAAGCGACATATGAGCTCTGCACATCTCCCGCTCGTCTGCAATGACAAAACTTTGGATCCAAGCTGTGTTCTTTCTTACGGTAACTCAAACCTAGCTGGCAGCTTTCCGTGCTGTGGCTGTCTGAATGAGTTTTGGGGGAACAGAATGACTGCTACATTAGCCATTTTCAGGATCACCTTCAAAATCAGTCACACAAAGATATACCAGTTAGGGCAATGACTTGGGTGTTCAATTTCTCAACACACAAATATTGTTGAGTAAGATTGACTTTTCTGACGGTTTCTGGTACTCACTGAGCTTATCATGTGGTTTCAGACAGTCAGCCCTGTAACCACAGACACGATTGAACCTGTGAGTGAAAGGGGGTTGGTTTATCCGAGTAATGCTTGAGTCATTTAAACACATGTGTATATTGCATCTGTTTTAAAGGCTTAGAAAAATCCCCCATTATAAGTCACAATCTACTCCAAGAGTTTATCTAAAAAGCTCTTTGATGCTAAAAGTATAATTAACACAATACAATAATACAGGTAGTTCCAGTACTTACATTTTATTAAGCGTTCCAAGAGTGCTAATATTTAAAGCACTGGGAATTTTCAGTGTATTACTCCGCTTGTCTGTGTTTTTATGTTCCAGACAGACTGTCAAGAGATTTTCAGTGACCTTATCTGCAGGTTGTTTACACCAGTACTTTGCGATAAGTAGGCTATCTTTATGAATGAGTCATTTGAATCACTCAACTGATTCATTCAAAAACCCTGATTGATTCAGGAACTTATCCCTGCACCCAACTATAGGGGCTTTCACACCAGAGGAATCTTTTCATAGTTCCTAGAACTATTGGCGGAAGTACCCGGATTTTGGTGTGTTTGCACTGCAGGAACTAGCAACTAATTTAGCTCCTACTTCAGAGTAGGGTCGTTCAAGTCCTCCTGGGAAGTTTGTACTGCAAGGTGGGAATTCGTGTTTATGACGGCAGGTGCGTTCAAGTCACTTTCGTCAGATTAAGATGGCGGTGCACGTTCTCTTAATTAACGAACATTGAAAACAGTGATCGATGGGCCTCTTAACCTTCACGCTGAGGAGAAAACCCAACGCAACTTTGAGGGGGCCAGCGTAACACCACGTTCACATTCTCCTCACAATCATGACGGGAGACCTAGAATCCACAGCTAGATCAATGAGTATAGAAGCCCATATGATTACAGCAACCATCATTTGAAGTGTCAAGCAATTCTGAAATTATTGTACATTATGGGATTTTTATTCATTATTGATCGTAGATCGTACAGAGGTCAAAATGATCGTAAAAATCTGATAATTATCGTAGTTCTGGCAAAACTGGTGCTCAGACTCTGGCGCTCTCAGCGCCGTCAAAATAAAAGTCACAACAACAAGCGCGGCTTACGTCACTTCAGTGTTTCTACTGGCAGTGCGAATGCAAAACGCTCTTAGAGGAACCAGTAGTTCTCAGGGAACCACCCTGTTGGCTAGTTCCTAGAAATACCCGGTACGAAAGCCCGTTATGGCTACTTCCCTACTATTTAGTAGGAGAAAAACAGTATATAAAAAAAGTAGTACAGTATGTGCACATACATAGTATAAAACGGTAGGCAACAAGTACCCTGATGACCTACTACTTCTGGCAAGATTTTGATGTGTGCATCTGATGAACACTTTACTATCCCATGAGGCCATGGGAGAGGAGTTGTGAATGGCAGTGAAGCAAAGCAACTGACGACGCAAGTCACATGACAATGACAACAAGGTGAATGTAGTACACCCGGATTTCATTTCATACTATATACTTTTTTAACTGTCCCAAAGTAAGTTCTTTATCCAATGTAATACCTACTCAGACGTAATATGCTCAGTATGCGATTTGGGGGCAGCTAGTGTCTTTATGAGTGAGTAATTGAATCATTCTTTCAGCTCATTCAAAAAGCGGATTCATTCAGAATGAAATAAGTGACTGTCTTTATGAGTGAGTCACTGAATCATTCCTTAAACTGATTTATTCAAAAATGCTGATTCAATAAGGAACAAAAAAGTGATTAGCTGCATCTGAAAATCACGTACTGAGCAGTAATTACATTTCACAAGAAACTTTGCAACCGATTAAAAAAAATTATGTTCTCTATTTATTTACTTAGTATAAATGCAGTCCAGACGTACTAAATTCACTATGCTGGCATTGTCATGTGACCTACAGTGATGGTTGGTATTTGCTTCACTTACTGTTTTGTGAATATTAAAGATTTGGGTATACTACTTCATGTATACTATAAATTACATACTATAGCCTATATCACGCACATTTATGTATAGTATAGAAGTACACTGTTTTAGACAAAGCTAAGGTCTTTAAGAGGGAGCAATTGAATCATTCAATCAATTGATTTGTTCAAAAACACATTCATTCAGGAATGAAAAACCACTTCTGTGTTGCTCTGCGATGTGCAATGGTTTATTCTGCTGTAAACAAATTTTTTTTTTGGCAGAGCAAAAAAACAAATAACTGACGATATGTCTAAAGTGTAAGTGCAGTAACTCGATATTGATGACATTTTTTATAGTGACTAATTATACCAATTTTTGTCTGCCAAATTTGGGTAGTCAGTTATTTTGTTAGTTTAGCAACACCCAAGCAACTATGTAGCAAAAAACACTCAGAATGCTTCAGAAACCTTGTTAGTTGTGATCTAGGGAGGTTTTCATTCAGGCTTTGCTCTAAATGATCATCTACACACCAATGGGGACAACAGTCCTCCTCTAGTGACATCACTACAATTGTTACTGTGAGTGACACCTGATGCCAGCTCAAGGTTTAATTATTGGCAAAAACCATCCAGCAGGCCTCAGGACTGATGCTCCAGTTCTGTCAGCGTCTCTCTCTCTCTCTCTCTCTCTCTCTCTCTCTCTCTCTCTCTCTCTCTCTCTCTCTCTCTCTCTCTCTCTCTCTCTCTCTCTCTCTCTCTCTCTCTCTCTCTCTCTCTCTCTCTCTCTCTCTCTCTCTCACTCACTTTCTCTCATCCTTTCTGGGCAGCCTTCAGCTCTCTGTCGGCGATAGACTACGATCGTCATGCATAAATAATTCACTACTGTTAGACTAGAAGTGCTTGTTTCTTGGTCTGAAGTGAGAACACAAAGGAGTGAGAGTTGATCTCTTTCCCCTTGCTGAAGACACACTGGAAGCTTATTCAATAAAAGGCTTTTGGTAAATGAGATAGCTGGCGAAGAGACTGAATAAAAATAAACAATTATGTAGACACTGTGACTTCAAGACTGTAACAGCCTGTGCTTCTTTCTTTCAAATGGTCCATGGGGATGTTTTGTGTTGTGAGAAAACCACATCCTGCTAGACTAATTTTTGCAAAGTTTCCTTTGAATAATCCATAATTCTTTCCCTTTACAAAAATAACACCACAAAAATGCTAAAAGATGCTCAAGTATATAAGTTTATATATTTATTTTTTCATAATATTATTTGCCTAATATTACTTTTACATTATATTATATTATAATAGAAATTTCCCCCAAATGTTAATTCTTCATTGTGCATTTAGAAAAACATTTGTAAATCTTTGTGATAATTTAAAGCGGTTTTTGCTCAACCACAATGTTTGAATGATATTAAAAGGAGCAGAAAGTTTTACATTTTAACTTTCCCATAAACTAGTGCTAAAATAGAAAAACGTGTTTTTATTGGCACATTAACACTTTTGTCATCCTGTGACCATTGTAGCATCTTCTTAGACAATGATAATATACAGTTATTTCAAGAGGATTCAACATCTCAGCAATGATTTTAACACAGTCACTGTTCTCTCCAGGTGTGAATTAGACCTATTTCTGCACCTCTGCATGTGACCTAGTAGTTCAGAGCGCTCTGATGAGGAAATGTATCTCTCCCACATCAACACTGAGAGACTTACATCCCGGGATATCTGGCCTTTCTAAAGCCAGCTAAGAGCAGATGTCCTGTTCCTCACTGATAACAGAATACGTTAAGAGCAGAGAAATTAATCAAACTCACCATGGGTCACCAGCCTGTGAGCAGAGAGTCTCTGATTTATTACTAACTTTGGAAGAACATGACGTTCTTATGAAGGATTATGAAATATGGCTTCACTAATGAATAACCACTTTTAATTGATTTAGAAGGGAGGGGTTTTTATTTTGTTTTTTTTGCTAAGCTGAGTGGTTTTTGCTATACAGTAGCTAGATTGTTCTAAGTGGTTATTTGTGTGTAGCTAGGCAAGTAGCCAAGTGAACCATATTTCGGTAGCATATTGGTTTTCCGACAATATTTATTTTCATTTGACCTATTTTTAAGGTAATTTTTAATTAATTTATTTTTAAATTAACATTTTCATCATCAAATACCATTTTTGTACTGTACATTTGTACTGTACATACTATAATTCACTTGTTGCATTTAAAATAAGTGGTGTTAGTGTTTTATTTTTTATTTAGACAAAATTTATTTATTTTTATATTATAATGTTGTGGTATATTGTTCCACTTTAGGTTTTATGCTTTTATTTATTAAGACAAACTAGTGTAGAAGTAATTTTTTAAGGATATTATTGTGATCCCAGCATTTAAACAACTGATTTTAGTTTTTAGCATTTTAATATAAATTTTATTGATTTGCATTTGTCTAAACATACTTGAATCCAACGAAAATATGAGCAATAGCAATTGTACTGTTTTCATTAGCATCCCTATTATTAGCATTAATTTTGTATGATATGCAAATATGGAACGGATATTAAATAGACAGGTGTGTTTAGATCAGTAAAATGCAAATAAGGAAAAAGGAATGAGGCTTGCAAATTAGTTTCAACGATACTACATCAAATGTGAATTTGCGTAATGAAATGAGAGTACCAGATCCTGCCAGAATGAAACGACACAAATCACCGATTCCCGCATACAGGAAACAATAACAGAGCCACGGCTCTGGGAATCCCATCAGCATGCACGGGACAGACAGATATAAGGGAGTGTCCTGGCACAGCTGTCCCCTGGGGTGTGGGAGACAGCTGTCCCGCCTGAACAGAGCCAGCAGTGTTCCTAGAAAAGTGTCGATCAGCAGAGCTCGGCCCCTGCGTTCTCGGCTGGGCCTCCTTGTGCAGTTGAAACAAATTAAGCGAGTGAATGATCTGTGTTGTCATAGGCAGAGACAGGCGGCACAATGGAGAGCAGCTCAACTTCAGTACCGGCAGCAAGTACAAAGAACAGCCCTTTAGTACACGCTGATAACTGAAGCCATTCAATCAAGCATCACTCGGATACACTCCAAAACACTAATTATATTCCAGGAAGAGAGCAATTCAAGGAAGCTGTCTTCTCCGGTGGGTTAGCGTGAAGATAACAGCCTGTCAGCTACATGAATTTTAACGCTGTGTCCCAAGCAGATGTGACTCGGTAAAGTGGCAAGCGATCATTTTTGACTCATGTTAATGAGTTTTAGTTCACAGCAATCATTTGCTGTGCATTATATGGCATAGCCCCACCCATAGAGACATTTAATTGGTCTAAAATCACAATTGATTTTGTATATCGATCACAAGTTCAGTATGTAGTACCTCAAGGCTCAGTAATAGGACCGTTGCTTTTCTTCCTTTACATGCTACCCTTGGAAGATATCATTAGGAAGCATGGCATCAGCTTTTACTGTTACACTGATGATACTCAGCTCTGTATTTCTTACATACCAAATCACAAAATTGATGGAATGCATAGCTTTTATAAAAACAATTGGACAACTAGTAATTTCCTACGTCTTAATTCTGAAAAAACAGAGATTAGTGCTTTACATCTATTGCGATCTCAAAATTCCAGCTAGTTGATAATACCGAGAATATCAAAATAACTTTTTTTTTTTAAATGTAGCAGCAAAACAAAATATTACTATTATACATACTAGCCTATATATAAACTTAAAAAATAATCTTGATCAATTCAGGTAAGTTGAGTTGAGACCTCACCAACCGAAAAAGTCACTTTTTAGACATCTAGCCTTGTTGACCATCCTCCTGTCTTCCTGTCCCTAGTACATTACCAGAACTCTTCTCTTCAAATATCACTTTGTACTTGAAAATCCTCTGAGAAACTGAACATCTCTGACAATGGAAATCAAACACACTACCACCTATACTCCGTTCTATTCTAAAGAACAAACTCTGCTTTTTGGCATTATCAACATATCATGTATCAAAAGTGTCACCTATAGATAAAGTGGAGTACATTCCTTGTATCAGATGGATGAGCAGATGTGCTCCAGAGATTTCCTGACTGTAATCCAATCAGACTGCGAGACAGATGAGATGATGTATGACAGAGAGCCGGGGCAGTGAAGTGGCTGAGATCACTTACCCAGACCGGAGGCGTAAATGGCCTTAACTGACTTCTTCATCTTGTAAAGGACACTGCGGTCCACATCCAGGGCCTAAACACAGACACAGAAATAGAGAAATAGAGAAATAGAGAGAGAGAGAGAGAGAGAGAGAGAGAGAGAGAGAGAGAGAGAGAGAGAGAGAGAGAGAGAGAGAGAGAGATAGAGAGATAGAGAAATAGAGAGAGAGAGAGAGAGAGAGAGAGACAGAGAGAGAGAGAGAGAGAGAGAGAGAGAGAGAGAGAGAGAGAGAGAGATGTAATATGTGTATACCAAAGCCTTTAGGACAGTAATACAGATGCACATTAACATTGACACTACTGTACCACACACATTTATCAAAGACCCTTAATTATCTTTGTCTCACACTCGAATATAAATCTCACACATACAAACTGTGCCAAAGACTCTTAGGTGTGTGTGTGTACACAGGGGGGAGGGGGGTGTAGTCCCTGCTGATGGTGATGCAGGTGATTCATTATTCAAAAGCAAGCTCCTAAAAATACTCTAAAACAATCCCTGCTCAGCATGACTAGCGGAAGTCTGCATGCAGGCCTGCACAGCTGAACCTGTACACATCCACAAAAGAAAACTCCCCAGAAGCACCGTAGGACGCAATAACACACACACACATAAAACAATATAACACTCAAAAAGAGTGTCATGCATAAGCAAGAAACGTACATACTTTAAAGCCTAAATCTGAGCCAGAGTGTTATTATAATTGTACAGTTACAGTACACGAATCAATTCGATTGTGATTCACAAGCTTTCTAAAGGGCTTTTCAGACTGCAATTAACCCCATGTTATCGTCATTCTTAACACTGCTTTTAACCCCTTGTAAATGACCGTTTCACACTTGTAATTTAGAAGTATTTTTAGCACCACTTTTTACCAGGGGTTATGAAACTCTGCCAAATGTGTACAGTGTTAAATGATAGCTTATGAATAACCAGGCTGAATTTTTAATCCTAGGTAAATTATGAGCAGTGTGAAATGTGAAGCACGATGACCCAGGATTCTGTTTATCCAGGGTTTAGAAAGACCCAGGGTTAAATATTTCAAGTGTGAAAAGGCCTGATTTGATTAAGTATGATGTAACCTGATTTTGTTTTTAGGTCTATTTCAGTTATAATGTAATTGTAAATGTTGATTACTGTACAACTCAATAGAAAAACGTGTTTCGCCATATCAAACTTTATAATTTCTTTAGTTACATCTTATTTTTCATTCTTTTGACAGCTATATTTGCTCTGAAATGGCTTAAACGAGTAATAGAGACAAAAATGTTTTCTACATGGTTTTGATCTTAATATTTATTTATTTTATTCGCCTCAATATAAAGAAATGTAATGGCCATCCCAGTCCCCAGTCCCTGACCCCTATAGAAGATGAGTGGGCTGAACTGAAGAGGAGAAGCACCAACATGGATCTGGGAATCTGCAGGATCTGGAGAGATTCTGTATGGAGGAATGGTCTCTGATCTCAGGTCAGGTGTTCTCCAAACTCATCAGGCTTTATAGGAGAAACTCAGAGCTGTTATCTTGGAAAAAGGAGGATGCAAAAAGTATTTAATAAAAGGGGGAAAATAATTGTTCCCAATGTGTTTTGGAGAAAAACATTTATTTCATAATGTGATTGTCCGCCACTTTCAATTCTTTTACTTCAATAAAAGGTTAGACTTTCACATTTTTTTAAATAAAATAAAATATCAAAAAGGATTATAAATAATGCAGGTTTATTTTTTACAGCCATCTTTGATCATAATTATCAAGGGGGCAAATAATTCTGACCAGCACTGTGTGTGTGTGTATATATATATATATATATATATATAACCACAAAATGACATCCAAAGGGAGTTTAAATCATAAGAAACAGCAAACATACTTTAAAGCCTAAATCTAAATCAGAGTGTAAATTATTGTATAGTTAAAGTACATTCAAGTTATATTTCCATTTTAGATGTTTGAATTAGATTTTCCCCCAAATCGTGCAGCCCTACTGGTAACCATTCAGTACCACTGTAAAATGTCAGATTGGTATATTACCTAAAAAAAAGTGATATCAATTGAAAATCTGCATAAAGCGTTAAAAAGGAAATGGAAATTATATCAACATAATAGTTCCTCTATTGTACCAGCTCATCTCATATGTAGTCAGATGATGACACATCCTCTTCCTTCACCTCTCAATACCTCTACGCAGCTAATAAAGCCTTAAAAATCCAGACAAATCTAATGAAACACCATCCCTAACACCGACCGTTGTTTGGCCCCGTTCACAGGAGCCCTCACTGTAAATCCTGCTTTTATTAAAAACGCTGTGCAATATTTATTTTCCAAATATATCACAGGAAAGCTTTCCAGATGCTCGTCTAGCGGCTGGCTCGAGTGTTCAGTTTCAGAGCGGTATGTAGAATGACAATGCTTTTACTCGCGAGTGAGCCGAACCGTGAACCACAAAAACCATGACGCCTGACAAAGCAAAATGAAAGCTTACTGAGATAACAGTGCAGTTATTAATAAACCAAATTATCAAGTAAAAATAGAAAGAAAGTCACCACATTATTTCATGAAACTACTAGCCTACCGCTTTAGTAACCAAAGAAAAGCATCAGCCAAAGTCTTTTATATCATTTTATATTTAGGATTACATTTCAGCACAAAAACAATTATATTTTTAATAAATATCAATAGCGTTATCGAAGGAGTGGACGAGATGTGACCAACACTTGAACTTGACTGAGTCAAAGAGGGATGCAGTTTCATTTTAGGCATTAGACCTCAGTGTCCTATTGGGACGGGGGAAAAAACTCATTCAAATTTCACTTCACAGTGTGTCTTTGTTTCACACACAAAGATCTACTATACAACTGCCTTTTATTGAAGTGACATGAGAATTGTTGGACTTTATAACAGCATTCATAAGTGGATTACTTGTATTAATCCCAGTGACTAGTTAAGTATAAACCACCTGTCTCTTCGTGGTTCACAATATGTGATTGCTCTGCTCCAAAACCCAGGAGATATTTCCCAGACTGACATTAGAATGCTGCTAAACTCTATTAGCTTGATACTCTAATAAGCACAAAAAACACACAGTAAACACATCATTATAATTGCATTGAATTAATCAAAAAATACGGTAAAACATTCATAATATTTCAAAAGATTTATACAATTTTAATAAATTATGTTTTTCAAAATTTCTATTTATGGAATCCTAAAAATATATACGTTTCCACAAAAAATATGAAACGGTTTTCAACATCATAAATGTTTCTTATGCACCAAATCAGCATATCAGAATGATTTCGGAAGGATCATGTGACACTGAGGACTTGAGTAATGAGGCTGAAAATTCAGCTTTGATCACAGTAATAAATTGCATTTTAAAATATATAAAAACCAGCTGATTTAACGGGTGAGTAGACTTTGTATATCCACTGTATGCACATAATGTAAGCATTAAAAAAGTACTTTGGTGGTGCGATGGTACAATAATATAGCAGATGGCAATGCCATGGTACTTTGGTAAGTGTACTATAAAATGAAGGATGGTTTCAAAGTAAAATATTGTATTCCTGCAGTTCATTTAAAATAAATCCTCATTTTGAATAGTACAAATCAATAAAAAATAAAAAGTCCACACCTTACAGATCTAGACTTTTATACTGCCTTACAGACTGTGCATTTCCCTTTTATGTGCAGAAAGAGGTGCATTAGAGTGATGTGCCGTAAAATCTGACAGACTGATCAAGTATCTCTCTGTAATCTGAAACCACCATCGGCCTCCATTTATATTCATCTCTACAGGCCCTTTTCTCCTTCACTTAATCTCGTTTTACTAGCCTTTATCTTTATCTGTAAGTGAGCCACACAGCCCAGGACAAACTGAGACAGTGTTTTAACGAACGCACATCTCGGAAGGAGATCTGACACTATATTTCTTCAGCAACCACTTTAAATGAATCTTGAAGGGAATTACAAAAAAGGGATGAATCTCTTTCCACTGCTCATGAAGAGCATATAAGATTTACAGAGGTTCTACGGTCATTGAAGTGCTGCTATGACAACACGGTGACATTTTTTCATCTACATCTTTCAACATTAATCTTCATCGGTTTTCATTTAAATTGGTGAGGCACTAAACGGGGTCCTTGAACGAACGCAGAGGACAGAACTGATCTAGTCTCAGACTCAGACCTTACACCCATTGACCACTGGCTGAACATCTTATGCATAAGGCACACAAAAGGGGAAACACTTCAGGAGTTTCGAAGTCATCATCTGATTGGTTGAAATCTACAGGATTTCTGGGAGACGTGCATGTCGCGTTCTTTAACGATCCGGCTGGAAATAAAGCCGCCGTGGTGCCAAACCCCCTCATGGAAAAAGAAAGCCGTCATGTTTACGACTTTGACAAGGAGCGCTTATCAGGATCAACTAAACGCTGGATTTTCAAAAACATGCAAAGTTTGCAGTGCCATTGTTGCCATTAACGTGCACAATGTTTTTGAATGAATAATTTATTAGATGAACGGCGGTCTGTTATAATAGAGACATTGACAATATGACGCAAAACAAAAACTAACAGTGATCGGTTGCTTTACATGTGGATCAGACGTCCTCTTGGGTGGTCCTTGGCCAATGAAAGCTGCGATTTAGTCCAGACATTCTGCCATCAGTCTGAAGGTCTGGCTATGTGAGACTAGAACTGAACAGGCTAAGTGTCCATCAAACTTCATCAGTCAACTTTGAAACGAAGAGGGGCACACCAAATATGACGCGTCTGCCTCAGTCAACATTTGTGCGGTACTTTCATTATGTTGGAACACATTCTGACAGGCTCCCCTGTAAAAGTGTTTGAGTGTTGAATAAGCATGCAGGGACCGACAAGATGTTGTGTTAGTGTTTCTGACAGTGTGAAATGAATTACAGACCTGCCACACGCTCACTCTCATCTCCGGAAATATCTCACTTCATTTGAAACTGCAAACAGAGTCCATTGTAAGGGCTTTTATGAAATTATCCAAGTCTCATGATTGGGAGGCGCTGTGTGGGAAATTAACATGCGACCGCCCACATTTACATATGCCAATTCAGATTTACATATCCCAAATTTCACATACAGCTGGTCTGTTTAGATCGATGCATATAGAATAAAAATGCAAATTCACTCACTGACAGTAGATGGCACTTTTAAAAAGCAGAAATACTCTAGTTTTTGCTCTGATAGCTGCAAGACCACGGCAAACGCTGTGAGTGTGTGTTAGAAATCAGGAATTGTGAGAACTTTGTGCTTGGTACATTTTTCGTCTTCAAACCAAATTTGGGTCTTCATCCGACAAAGTTTAAATCCAGTCTGGCTTGCACACTTGTAGGCGGAGAATATGCGGTCTTTTGTTATGAGTTTATGAGACAATGAGTTTATCACTACTTCTGATCTGGAAGTGGTCGAAAGTGGACAAGATCAAGCACCTGTATTTAGTGTCATCCACTTGTGATCCGATCGACCAAAACGCATCTTAATACCAGGTGTAAACAGGGCCTGTGAGACTTCCGATTCATTAGCCACTATAGGTAAATAACTAGAAGATAAAGTGCCGTAAACTGTAAAACTACAAACCATAGTGTCTATAATATTGATTTTAAAATATGATATTTATATTTGCAATATAAAGCACTATAACGGACTGTTTTTGTGCAGGTAAAATAATTGGAAGTGAATGACACCGGAAGCCTCGCACATTCAAGGTACACATGGCCATGCTTGCTCTTGCATTAAAAATAAGGTGGATACAAAGTGTTGTGCAAATTTCCATTTTTGACATCAGCTTATTATAGAAAAGGAAGTCAAACCGTATTCAGCATACATGTTTTTTGCTATTTACTATTGCAAAGCTAAATAGTCTCTTTGTGAGCGTCATCAAGTCGACATTTTATGTAACAGCAACGAATCTGGGCATGTGATCAAAAGCACCAAACTTATTGGTTGGTCAGGTTTTTCCTCAGTGTGATGGAAAATAGATTGATGTAATCTCTTTTGAAAGGCTATGCGATTGGATGTACGCATACGCTAGTGCATGCATAAAAAAAAGTATACTTTGGGCTTAAAGGGACAAATGACAAAGTAAATTGCTATAGCGCCACGTGTGGCAACACTTAGAATGTACAGTAACACACGTGTTCTAACATTTACCATTAAGCGCAAAAGGTCATAGAGGGGTGTTGAAAATACTGTGAAACAGAATTTGATTAGGTCTAAGAAATCTTGACTAAACTTCAGGTGAAAAACAATGCCGAATATGACCTCTGTAATGTAAATAGACCATGTGCTTCATTGCATTCTTTTTTCTTCTCTCTGCTTCAAAAAGAGGAAGAGTGTCACAACGTCATCTTTGGTATCACTCAGGTGATAATGGGTGACACGGCATCTGCCACAGAAATGAGACATTCATTGTACTAGTGGCGTCATGGCGTCTATATCCCGTGCTGCCGCCCACACACCAACTTTCTGAACAGAGCCAGGAGGCACTCTCCCATCTTTCACTTGCTTTATTTCCGCTAACTAATGTATAACAGACACCCCACACACTGCCAAAACATTACAAAACCGAAGGTTTGATGACCATCCCAGCACAGTAAAGTAGGGACCTTCAAGTTAATGACGTCAGGCACCATCTGTCCCGCTCCAGTCTGGAGAGCAGCATCTCTGAAGGTGCCAGGCCATCGCTGGGGTGACTATGTCACTTTATATTCCCCACGCTGGCGGGAGAGCACTGGGTTTCAGAGCTTATCACCCCATCATGCAGCAGTGACCCTGATTTATGGGACACCAGGGAAGAGTCACACCATGGGCCAAATGGGAGGAACTTTCTCCAGACAGATGCTGCCATGTCTCAAACTGGCAGAAGTTGAACCAACCCTTAAATCAATGGAGTATTGGGTCAAATAAGGAAAATATAGACCATATTTGAAGTCAACTTTAAAACTACTGAAACATTTGATTATATGCAGTTGTATGTAAAATGGCAGGGCTCGACATTAAGGCTTGTCCGCTTGTCCGGGACAAGTGGATTTTTTGTAGGACAAGTAGAAGAGAAAATTAGTTGTCCGACCGGACAAGTTAAATTTCAAACAAAATAAAATGCCATGTTACTTCACGTTATGTGCCACTCGTTACGTCTATTTTACAGATTTAATTTTACAGATTTGAAACGAAGACATGTCCTGAATGTGAATGGCCTGTGAATGTCCTGAATGTGACTCGCAGAAAGACGCGCACCAGTATGATGCGCATGCACAGACCGCGCGCCAGAATACAGTTCTCTTTCGTGCTTGAACGAACATCAACACACACAATTAAGCCAAAATGTCATTTGTCGAGTATCTTCATAACACAAGAGCAGTCTTATGATGGACATAAAGAGTTGTGACTCGTGAGAGAATGAAGCGCGTGTGAGATCCGCGTCTCTGTCCACAGCGGCTGCTCTTAAAGGGCCAGCTACCAATAAAGTGTTCCGTCAGTAAAGTTAAAGGGTTAGTTCACCCAAAAATGAAAATTAAGTCATTAATTACTCACCCCCATGCTGTACCAACCCCGTAAGACCTTCGTTCATCTTCGGAACACAAATGAAGATATTTTTGATTAAATCTGAGAGGTGGATCACTGCTACATAGGCTGCCAGAGGGAATGAAACTTGACGGCCCAGAAAGTCATTAAAGAAAATGTTTAAATATTCCATGTGCCTACAGTGGCTCAACTATAAGTTTATCAAGCGACGAGAATACTTTTTTCCCGAAAAAAAAAACATAAATAACGACTTTATTCGACTATTCCTTTTCTTCCTTGTGGGCCTGAGACGAGAGTTCAAGAGATTTCCACGACGCATGCGCGAGAACTGAGAAGAGAACGTTCTTCTTCTAATACTTCTTGTTCAGTTCTCGCGCATGCGTCGTGGAAATCTCTTGAACTCTCGTCTCAGGCCCACAAGGAATGAAAAGGAATAGTCGAATAAAGTCGTTATTATGTTTTTTTTTTCGGGAAAAAAGTAGTCTCGTCGCTTGATAAACTTATAGTTGAGCCACTGTAGGCACATGGAATATTTAAACATGTTCTTTAATGACTTTCTGGGCCGTCAAGTTTCATTCCCTCTGGCAGCCTATGTAGCAGTGATCCACCTCTCAGATTTAATCAAAAATATCTTCATTTGTGTTCCGAAGATGAACGAAGGTCTTACGGGGTTGATACAGCATGGGGGTGAGTAATTAATGACTTAATTTTCATTTTTGGGTGAACTAACCCTTTAATGAAAGAACAAAGGGAACAGAGAAAATTACTCACTGCTCTTGACTAAAGAACTTGTGTAGCTTTAATAAGGAGTAGTCTATATATAATTTATAATTTATGCTGCGCAGACTGTTTGATAACTTTATTCAATTTCTGTATATGTCCTACCTGTTAGACAGTTCATTTTTATCCAAACATCAATGGCTTATTGATCATTATAGGTGTTATCAATCATTTAGTTGTTATTGCTAATTTCAGAATTATCACTAATCTGTGTGTGCATTTGGTTTAGAACCAAACAAGTTGACTCATGAAACCATTTGTTTATTATATCGCAATCGCATATCACAACCGCAATATTGATCTCAATAATAGGAATATGACATTGTCCCCAAATCGTGCAGCCCTAGATAAAATTATAAATCTTTACCCGGACAAGTGACTTTTGTGCATGGACAAGTGAAACATAAATTTACTTGTCCGAAGGACAAGTGCCTCAAAAAGTTAATGTCAAGCCCTGAAATGGTCAATGCCGTTATGCTTATTCTTTCATCCGGATGTGCACTACCGTTCAAAAGTTTGGGGTCAGTAAGATTTTTATTGTTTTTAAAAGTCTCTTCTGCTCACCAAGGCTGTATTTATTTGATTAAAAATACAACAACAAAAAAACAGTAATATTGTGAAATATTATTTCAATGTAAACAGCTGTTTTCTATGTGAATATAGTAAAGTGTAATTTATTCCTGTGATCAAAGCTGAATTATCAGCATCATTACTCCAGTCTTCAGTGTCACATAATCCTTCAGAAATCATTCTAATATGATTATTTCATACTCAAGAAACATTTATGATTATTATCATAGTGGAAACAGTTGTGCTGCTTCATATTTTTGTGCAAACCGTGATTCATTTTTTTCAGGATTCTTTGAAAGTTCAAGAGAAAAGCATGTCAATAAAAAATACATATTTTGCATTATTATAAATGTCTTAACTGTCACTTTTGATCAATTTAATGCATCCTTTCTGAAGAAAAGTATTAATTTCTTTAAACAAAAAAAAAATCGTATTGACCCAAACTTTTGAACGGTATATTAATATATTCCAAAAACATACATTAAATACGTATTTCATACAGTGACTTCCAAACAGCTTTTCTATGATGAGCATTGTTTAATTTTGTGAATAAAAAAATAAATAAAAAAAATACAGTAAAAAAACTGTCGTGATACCATAATGAAGAAAAAACATTAATTAATTTTAATACATTCTAATTATAAAAAATGTATGTTTTATTAAAGTATTTTTTTTTCATATCACAGAGACAGTTCATATCACAGAGACGACCCTCAAGACTGTGTTTCAAGGTCAATAAGCCTTTTAAAATGTCATGACTCAAAAACATACTGATATTTATGAATTCATTAATTAATGGTATTTGGAAAATGAGTGAATTTATCCTATAAATATTGAATATAAAAATAATGATCTGAGCGTCTGTGTTAGGTTACGGCTAAATTTGGTTTCTCTGTTTAATTAAGCTTAATCCACAAAACAGGGATGAAAGATTCATAAAAAATGATGACTTATTCTTAGAAATCATAATGTCTTCCTGTTCAGCTAGAAACCATTCTTTGACAACCTCAGCCATATCCACCAAAATCACATGTGTGGAAGCCTTGCTTACCACCACTCAAAAAACAGCCCAACCACAACCGGCCATCAGCCCAAAACGTCTGACCAGAGCAAGGCCCTAATCTGCCGTCTGGCCCCGGTTAAGCCACACCTGGCCCACAGCAAAGATTTAACACACTTACCCTGTATTACACAAGAGTTTTTTTAAAACTCTAATGCCTTTGCAGACTGTGAATAGGCTTAATCTAAGAGCATCCACATTAACACTGCACAGAAATGTTTACTGTACTGCTGCATTATTGGACCCGTCAATGATACATACGACTAAAAATGGATTTTAAAATTTCAGTCACTTATGCTCACCAAGGCTGCCTTTATTTGATCAAAAATACAGTAAAAACAACAATATTGTGAAATCTTAAAACATTTTAAAACAACCATTTTCTTCTTTCGGTTTTCTAAAATGTAATTTATTACTGTGATGGCAAAGCTGAATTTTCAGCATCATTACTCCAGTCTTCAGCGTCACATAATCCTTCAGAAATCATTCTAATATGCTGATTTGGAGCTCAAGAAACATTATTATTATTATCAATGTTGAAAACAGTTGAGCAGAATGATTCCAGGTCACATAGTGCATAAGCACATAGTGGGATTAGCTGTGACCTGGCCTGCATTGTTCCCAGATTTGCAACTATTTGATGACGGCATGTCTAGCGTAGGTTAACACCCTCCCCCTCCATTCCCACCGCCCCAAACTGACAAAGCAAAACGAATTGTGGCAACTAGCATATTTTTGATGTATTACAATCTATTTTTTACTTCCTCTCACCGAATGCCTTCCAGTCTCAACCCAGATGCCAGTGCCGCCCACTTTGAAGAACAAAGCTGGAATCATGGGAGCGTCGTCTACGGGGCACGTGCTCGGCTCCTGTCTGGTGTCACTTTATAACATATCGCACTTTCATCTCCCCCAAACCAGACAAAAAAACAATGTAAACACAATTGAACTTGGGCCAAAAGAGGCCGTCTGGATCGCAATTATCCAATTCAGTGGGGAACGGGAGCTGATTAACATCCAGGTTTAACAGAGGCACCAGATGTTTTCGCTCGATAAACAACTATTTTGAAGAGGAAGAAGGCTGATGCAGTTCTGGGTCGCGTTTTCTTCATGTGTGATATCTGACACCGCTGTAGTGTTTGTGAATGGGAATCATGAGAGTGGTGTGTTATTATGCTGCGGTCTAATACTCCAGACAGGCAGTAAACTCCACCCTGTGTGGTCCACTCGTGTGTTGGAGGCATGGGTGTGCTCAAACTCTCAAGTGTCTAATTAGTTCAAATCTGAAAGCGAGCTGAATTTGTCTTCATCCAAACAATGGTGTATATGGGTCAATTAATGTATTGAGCAATGCAATGCATACACACAGTGTTGGGGGTATACACATTACAAGTAATGCGAGTTATGTAACCGGACTAAGTTTTCCAAGTAACTAGTAAAAACTAGTACATTACTTTAAAATTTACAAGAACATACATATTCAAATAAGTAAAGCAAGTTACTTCGTTTCCCATTTATTGACTGGACCCTCTCCTGTTCCCAAATTGTGAGTAAGTGCAGAAGTGTGCGCTGGTTAAACATGATGGTTATTGTAGTTCTAGACTAAATGCGAGCAGGAACTTACTCATCTCACTTGAACAAAAACAGATCCAGTATTCCTTCAAATGAATACAAACTCGGAAAATTACTCAAAACTGCAATAGCTAAATATGTTAAATAACACAAATAGATTCTATGTATTTACTCTCAATTTATTAACCAATATCTCTGCTGCTGATCGTCAATGATCCAAATCAACCATACTATATAAGCTATTTTTTAGTTATTATTTTTTTATTGCTGAAGCAAGAGTGTTGTTGAACTATCTTCTTATGGAAGAATACGAGTAGCAATATTCAATTTGAAATGTAATATGCAAAATGACAATTCAATATGTGAAATGGCAATGCATTTCTGTATTTGAATTTCCATTTTCCATTACATTTGTGCAACGTTGGTGCAAAATATATGACAGGTCAAATTCATAGCTACCGAAAAATGTGACCGCTCTTTATTTCTTCATAACTGACTGTAATGTTCAATAAAGTGACTCATGTGATGTATGACCATCTCCCATTTATATTTTATTAAGCATACTGATTAGATATTGATAAATATATAGCTACAGTATAGGGTCACGGAATCTGACGGGTCAAATTCATACCGAAAAATGTGACTGCTCTTTATTTCACCATATCTGAATGTAATGTTCAATAAAGTGACTCATGTGATGTATGACCATCTCCCATTTATATTTTATAAAGCATATTGATCAGATATTAATAAATATATAAGGTCACGGAATCTGACGGGTCAAATTCGAAGACTAGCCTTTTTTGGGTGAACTGTGGAGCAGGTCCGAGGCTGGTGACATCATCGTCTATAATTCAGTGTTTAATATTTTAAAAACCGAAGCAGCAAAACACCCCAAAGACTACACAAACAAAAAAGACTATTTTGCGTGGATTTGGAGCATGTGGGGGCCTGAGTGACCTCAGAATGACCAATAAATATTATTTTTATATCTAAGGAACCAAAGCAGCAAAAAATAAACGTTGACCAATTCTGGCCAATAAATATTATTTTTATATCTAAGGAACCAAAGCAGCAAAAAATAAACGTTGACCGAAGCACAAAAGATTGAGCCTATTTTGGCGGTACAGTAGGGGCTGGTGACGCCATCACCTGTAATTAAATGTCTAATATCTTACAAACCGAAGCAGGGGCTGACAATTTACAATATTGATCATAGTGCCAGAAACAAGGCTTAACAGAGCCCATCCTTGATTTATCAGCTGTGATGATGAAATCTGTGCAGTCTTTCTGCAATGACGAGGTATATAGTGGACAGGACTCTCATGTGTCAGTAATCTTTATAGCATTACGAGGACTATTATGTATAAATGCTGCATTTGTGCTATTTTTGTATCAAGTAAATTAACAGTATCATCTAAAATCGAGTATAAAGAATCTTTATTTTCATATATCTACATCGTCAGCCACACCAATAACTGCTTCTCTCACAGAGGTCTTCATTTCGCAAGCCAATCTGCTTCTGATATCCTCAAGCATCTCCATTTTGTTTCAAACAGATGTTTTTGTACAGCCAAAAGGTACTGGATCTGGTGGGTTGCCCAGTATTTTAATGCACTTTTTGACCTAGGGTCAAATAGTGATGTGTCCTTTGTGTAGCCTACAAGCCCTTAGTGTGTCAAGTATATAAACAGTCAAACAACCTGTCAATAGTGGTATAAGCAGAGAAAAAAATATCAAACATTTTTGGTTTACTGGTTAAACCGTTATTCTGAAATGGTCATCTGATTTCTTCACAGAGCTATTCCAGGGCACTATAATTGAGTTGTCATTGCCATTCAGGAACAAGAATAGCCTTTTCCCAGTCATGGGCTGTTGCAGAAAGAGGAATTTAAAATACAGCTCTTCCTTCATTTGCTGTACCACTAAACTCAGGAAACTATGGTGTCTAACTTGGTATCTGGCTTGACCCCAATGTTTGTGTATAACACTGTCCATAAATGAAAACTGACATCTATCATTGCTCTTGAAATGATAAATGTGTTTTGCTGATACTCAATGTGGCATCAAAACATGTCAAAGAGCTACACACAACGAAGGAAGAATATGGGGCTAAAGGTTTGTAATAGCAGGGCTCTGTGTGTGTGTGTGTGTGTGCGTGTGTGTGTGTGTGTGTCTGTGTGTGTGTGTGTTGTAGTAAACTCCATTAATGTGATTGCCATGGTGTATCTCCTCCCACTATTTCTCCTAGAACACCTTGTCTGCCACACCATCAAAGAAAGGGTCTATTAGCTCAGCCTTCTACACAGTTTCTCTCTCACACACACACACACACACACACACACACACACACACACACACACACACACACACACACACACACACACACACACACCTCATTTAATGCACAGAAGGACCAAGAGTGTGATAAAAGCAGTTAACGTGTTTTTAATATTTCCGTCTCCACCACAGTGGTCTGAACTCATCCTTATCCACATTCTCACACATTCCCCATCAATCAAGTGAGGCAAATTGCTACTAAAATGCACTTTAATTCTGGGGTGCAAAGAAATAGTCGATTTGGTGTAAATTGGCCAAAAACGCTGCACAGCCCAAGTTAGAGCTGCTGCGGCAACGTGGCACATCTACACGGCCTACTCAGCAAACCACCTTCAGACATGAGAGGAGAGAAAACAGAAAGAAAAGCTGCAACTCATTTAAAAACACATGACGTGAGCGTAGCATGCATTCCTCCCCACTGGAGCCATGTAGCCGAACGGTGCTGAGTTAGGCTTTACCAGTCTACCAGGCTTGTGCAAAATTCAGAATTTCAGAATTGGCCTCCATTCAATTCATGAATTGGAATTTGAATTGAATTGACTCCGCCCCACAGGAAGTTGAATTGAATTTGAATTGGAATGACAGGAAGTGGAATTAAATTCATGGCATGGCAATTCAAAGAAATTCTACACAGTCACACATAGGGTGACCACCATCACACAAACCAAATGTGGGACATGTTACCAACACTAAAACATAACCTGAAACTGTTATATAATGTCCATTTAACTTAATTAAAACATTTGTATTCTGCATTTCAGCTGATAAAAATACTTTGTTATTTAGTCCCTTCCAGACAACACAATTACATCACAATGTAACATAACATGTCTTTATTTTACATGAGATTCAAATTCAACATCACTGAGCAAGGCAGCAGGCATCATGCAGATCACTATTTTTGAAACAGTTCTGACTAAGTCAAACTAATATCCAACAAAATAAATAATGAACAAATAAAATATAAAACAACATGAAATTAGTTTATTGACAGCCTTATATATCAAGAATATATTACACCAAACACTTTCATATTTTTAGAAAGGATGTGAATTAAAACAACTACAGCAGGCAATAAGTTTGTAATAAATTAAAATTTTAATTTACCGAATCATCCATTTGTTTTCTGACAGGGAACACATGGAACGAATCACCGATCCACATTTTGATTGACAACCTACTAGTGACCGTGTTTACTCCTTTCTTTTCAACCATTGGATATGATTTTAAAAACGGCTGTTGTGTTTGTACTTCTGACGAAGCGCTGTTAAATATAGGTGAAAAACTACGGCGCAAAAAGAATAAATAAAATGCTTTCTTAAAAAGGCAAAAGAACGCATGAACATTTTCTTAATATGATAATTAAAAACAAACAGACTGATGAAAATGCGGGACATTTTCTCAATATGCGACGTGGGGGACAAGGGGTGAAACTGCTGTGCGGTACAACACAAAGCGTGACGGGTGCTCACCCCAGTCACACAACAGAAAGAATATGTTGAATCTCAACATACATTCAGCGTTAGGAAGGTTACTTTGGAAATGTAATTGCTTAGTGTTATAAGTTACTCATTATAAATGTGGTTTGGATTATTTTATTTGGATTACTTTATCAATGTAAATCAATTTCCTTTTAATTTGATTAGTAACTAATTAAATTACATATTTTAACTCAGTAATACAACTAAATACAATTACAATCATTTTGTAATTCAATAACATAATTTCATTACAGTTAACTCACTCCTCAACCCTGCATACATTTTGTTCTAATATATATATAAACAAATGTCCACCTAAAATTGTTTTTTTCTTCTTCTAAAGATTTACTAAAGTAATTCTGGGAGTCATGTTCTATCATGTTCCACAAAATTACAATTACAATAAATCAAACTTAATTATTTGTTCTGTGACTAGAGCTTTTAACATTCATTGCTGAGGGAAAATATTTCCTGTTAATGTAATCTGTACAAGTAGTTCAAACTAATATCATTTATAGAATATGTAATGCAATCATATCTGACGTATACTGTAAAGCTTCATTGTTAAACACTTCACTTAAAATATCTATATGAATTTCTTAGAATTTGTTTTGAATTGCAATTCTGCTTCCTTTAATTCAAATTCGAATTGTAATTCTAGATCCTGTTTTTGACATCAATTCAAATTCAATTCAAATTCAAGAATTGAATTGGAATTTAGGAGTCATTCTTGATTCAATTCTGAATTGTGCACAAGCCTGCAGTCTACAGAATGATATTGGTTTTACTTAAGCCCGATTCGCACGGGATAAGTATTACCTGGTGACCTCTAGTCATGTGTAATAATTGCGGGGGTCGTCTGTGATCTTAATCCCGTGCGAATCGGCCATGTCTGTAATTTGTAAAGTAAAAATTCCCCCGCAAATGACCTACCCTATTACTCCGAACACCGAGGTCCTGTGATAATATAGTCCCGTGTGAATAGGCATCTCTGTGATTTGGCCAGGCCGTATATAATTTTTGTTTCCTGTGCACCTTTTTATCCATCTTTTGTGAAGAATGGAGGCTGTGTTGGAGTGTTTTGATAGTAATTTGATATGCTGGGTCATATCGCTATACCTACACCACACTATACAACTGGCAGAAAGATATATATATATATATATATATATATATATATATATATATATATATATATATATATATATATATATATATATATATATATATATATATATAGCAGCATGCGGTAAGGCACATTATTCTGTTTCTGATCATACAGCTTGACCTATAACGACAAGACATTTCCAAGCAGTAGCCTTTTGACATCATATCCGGGAGATAAGTCAGTAATTCGAGTAAAATCACAGGCTTCACTTATCCCGTGCGAACGTGTCACACGAAATTCAGATGTGGGGGGGGTAATTTCTAATTCACACGAGGTGCCCACACTAATCCCGTACGAATAGGGCTTTAGACTACAGAAGAGGTTGGGCTTTACTACAGATTATGCTGTTGTACTAGACTATAAACTAACATGGGTTTTACTATACTACAGTTTGTTACAAACAAGGGTAGACTTGTTACACTTGACTACAGATTAGGCTTGGCTTTAGTAGACTACAGAATAAGATGGGCTTCACCATACTACAGACTAAGCAGGGTTTTCAAGACTATGTTCTAACCAAGGTATTACTACAGTTTGACACAATACAGGCTAGATTAGTTACACTTGACTACATAATAGGCTGGGCTTTACTAAACTACAGAATATGCTGGGCTTTACTAGTCTTCAGAAAATGCTGGGAGTTTTTTAGATTACAATACAGACTATGCTGTGTTTTGCCAGACTACTAAACTGGGGTTTACAAGACTACAGAATGGGCAACACTACAGTCTGTTACAAACAAAACTGGACTTGTTAGACTTAGGTTGGACTTCACAAGACACAGAATGTTCTTGGCTATAGTAAACTAGTCTTGGCTTTACCAGACTACATATTAAGCTGGGTTTTTAATACACTAGGCTCGAGTAACAGACAAGGCTGAACTTCACTTGACAACATATTAAGTCCAGGTTTACTAGACAGGCTTTATTTAACTATAAGACTAAACTTGGCTTTACTATCTACAGACTAGTCTTCTCTAAATTACAGTCTAGCCTGGCCTTCTGTAAACTACAGAACAGGTTTGGCTACACTATATTACAGAGTATACTTGACTGAACTGGACTAGGCAGAGACAAGAAACATCAAGCCGTCTAGAGCAGCAATGACCTTATTAAAGGACAAGACTTTTATCACACCATGATCTTATTGGTTCTTTTTAAGGAATAAATGTTTCTTTAAAACTGAATCAGATTTATGAAACTCAAAGAAGTCAAAATAACCATCACTCTTTCAGAAAATGACATGCTGGGAACATGAAAACAGACATTTAATGTCATATGAAAAAAAAGCTAAAAAGTATTGTGCCATATATAGAACCTGTTGCTATAAAAGCACAATGGCATTCGCTTGAGTGATTTCACAAAGCTGAATAATGACCTCTATTAACTCAAACAGGTTTTATTGCTACTTGTCTCTTGTAATGTCATTGCCCTACGCAACCAGTGTCAAACAAACACAATCTCCCTCAGGACTGCTGTTAAGTGCTCCATAAAAACATAGGTAACTAGAGCACTATAGGGTTAAAATGCTCACCTAGACACACACACACCAGTGTGACATCTCTACCGCAAAAAAAAAAAAAACTATTACTAATGGACTAATTTGGATGCAGGAAAACAACACATACTAAAGCTCTGTGGACTTCTCTTGATGGCAGTTCATCCTAACAAAACCATCATTGTCTAAGCTGAGTGTGTGTGTGTGTGTGCGTGCGTGCGTGCGTGCATGTGTGTGTTAAAAAAAGAGAGAAACAAAAGGAGGGAAAGTGCAACACGCTACTGCAGACAACTACTTGCCTGGATCAAAGTTCCTTTGAGAAACTAAAGAACTGAACTGGAACAACCCAACCCAAATTTTAGAAAACGTTAAAATGAAACAAATCAACTTATGTGATGTGATGTCTGTAATGAGTAGCTAAGGTTCCTCGTCTCTTGAAAGCTCATCACTATATAGGTCCATTTGTCTTTAGTGGAAGCACTTGTCAACAGGAAGACCTTTTGCCCTGCTGTGGGCACTTCAAGGAAAAGCCCCTGTTTTATGTCCTTCAGGGTACACAGCACATCAAGTGTTATGAGACATACTGGACTAACCACAACTCATCCACAAAACTAGCACCTGAGTTCAGCGGGTAAAGGCACCATGTTATTTTTCCCATTTGTTTAATGGTTAACCCAAGACCTAAGATGCCGTCTTAAAGGGACAGCGCACCTAAAATGAAAATCCTGTATATTTACTAACCCTCATAGCGTTCAAAACCCTTATGACTTTCCAAACCCTTATGACTTTCTTTTCTTTATAAAAGGTGTTTTTTTTTAAAGAATATCCCGTTCTCTTATTTCAATACAATGGACATGAATGTAGATTGGGGCTTGAACCCCCTTGGGGGGGGGGGGTTATATAAGTGGTTCATACTTCTTATACTATGCCATATTCCAAGCTTTCTAAGCTCAGTCATACAAAAGTTTCACGTTTTCATTTCATAAAAAATTAAAGATACAGTCAACAAGAATAGGCTTTTATCAGTCAGTTAGTCACAGAAAAAAAACAACAACTGTTTTTTCACCTGTCATCCATCGACCTCAAATATGGCTTATCATTTGACACATGTAAGTAGTAGAAACGTTACATGGTCTCTTGCTCTTATGTTAACCTAGTTAAATGTGTGCTATTATTAGGCACATATCCAAGTGTTTGTGCGGAGTGTGGAGGACGTTTTTGCGTGCTTACATGAGGCGCCGGCGAGATCACTTACATTTTACTAGGGGTGTCATAATAACGCGTTAATTTCGATTAATTACTCTGAGAAAAAAAAATGCAGATTAATCCATTCCGTATTCACCTTTGACTCTGAGCCATTCTAGCCACCATTCGACTGTAAAATGAAGGAGGGAGACGAGAACGCACTGCCTGGATCATTGATTGGAACAAAACGGCCTGATGGAAGTGTTGATAAAAATAAAGTCGTCTGAAATGTCTGCAGTAAGGAATTTGCATATCACCGGAGTCTGTCAACTCTAAAGTACCACATCAATGCAAAGCATCCAGGAGTTAACGTTAATCCGGCGGCATGACCTAGCACGTCCCGTGATACCAACTCTAGCAGTCAACGTCATCTTCAAACCACACTGGAGCAAACACTGAAACGCAAACATAACAAATCTGTATGTGACCGACTGAGCAATTCCCTTGCTAAATGGATCGCAATGTCCTGCAGACCAGGTTCGGTGATAGAAGACAGAGGGTCAGCAAAGGTTTTGCAAATTGCCTCTTCAGACATAACACGCCATCGCGAAACACCATTATGTTAAAATTCCAGCAGCTGTACGACACTGAAAAAAAACCCAAAAGGAGATATTTTGGTGGGAGCGGAATATATCACGCTGACAGGGGATCACTGGACTTCAGTTAGCAAACACAAATACCTTGGTCTTACGGCAAATAATAATAAAATAGTTTTTGAACTTTAAATGTCACTAATGCTGATTATTCATTGATTCATTTGAATTGAAATATTGAAAATACTTTCACAGCAAAAATGATATATTAATTTAGATTTATTAATTTATTTATTAACAGAGAATGTAATTAATTATAGAACTTTTTTAATCGATTGACAGCCCTAATTTTTACCTGATAACAATCATTTTTGTTCATACAGATAAGAGTAATACATTCGAAACTGTAAAGGGCCTACTTTTATTTGTGAAAACAACAAAATGTTGTTTTAAAATAAAGAAAACAAACAGGGAGAGCTTTCTGCCATCTCTATGAACTGTACGCGTCACAAAAATGAACCGAAACTCAACGTATACTAGCCTCACACACATGAGAAATACAGTTGTCAAGTCAGGTCTCAGCCTTGGTGAAATTTGAGGTATGCTTGGGATCATTGTCCTGTTGGAAGGTCCAATGATCCCCAAAAGCTTTAGCTTCCTCACTGACGGCATGGGGTTTTCTCCTAGAATCTCCTGATACTTCAATAAATCCATCTTGCCTTTCACATGCCAGAGGATGCAAAGCAGCCCCAGAGCATCACCATGCTTGCCTGTAGGCAGAGTGTCCTTTTCAGCATAAGCTTCATTATTTTTCCTCCAGACATACCGCTGATCCATAGGGCCCAAAAGTTCTTCAAATTTTGTTTCATCGCTCCACAGAACAGAATCCCAAAACTTCTGTGGCCTATTTATATGATTTTTAACGCTCCTTAATCTTACAGCTGAAACCTCAGTGCCTGTTGCCACCAAATCTTGCTGCAGGTTTTTGCATTCACTCGAGGGTTTTTCTGAACCTGCCTTCTCAAAAATCTGGTTGCAGACGTTGATAGCTTCTTTATTCTGTAGTTCTTTAACTTTTAACTTGCAAACTATGCTTCCAACATTGTCTCTAGGAAGGTTTAGTGCCTTTGCTATCTTTTTGTATCCTGTTCATTGTTTGCGAAGGGCGATGTTATCTTCTTTTAACTTTTTGGACCATTCTTTTGACCTAGCCATATTTCTAACTTGCAGTCAAATGTGACACTCAACAAACCTAGCCAGTTCAGATATTTCATGTGTTCTAGCTCAAGCAAACTTGGTGCAACTAATGAAGCCCTTAGTTACATCAGGTGTGCCTGAGATAACACCTGTTTTGCAAATTTGTGCTGTTGTGAGGGATTCTATTCAGGGGGTTGGATAATTTTGAGACTGCAGAAGTCATTAAAAGTGGCATTTTCAGTTGAATTTGGGGGAAACCACTTGAAACATTTGTTGTGTATAGCTATTTCAATTACTTTTGTTTGATTTGTTAATTGCAAACAGCTGAAAGTATGTAAATGCAGCCAATAATCCTGATTTGCAATGGGTGTTGAATAATTTCAGTCACAAATGTAGCCTATGTATAGAAAAGCTCGAAATGTTTATTTCAACCAACTCGAATCAAAAGCAAATACTCTCTGATTATGTAATCTGAATGAAAGGTGCATTTCTCTCAAAAGGCCACTATACTGCTGAGATGGCAAGTCAGCATCGTCAATCTCAATCGTCATCTCTGCTGCCGACACTTACTAAGAAAAGACTAGTTTATTAATAAATAATTAAAATGGTGCTTTGTGGCAAAACTCAGATTACCAAAGAAACAAAAAGTGACACGGAAAGACATACACTGGCTCCTGTTTTAATGACTGCTTTATAATTTAAAGCGACTGCAAGGGAGTGTGTAAACTCCAGGAGACTGATCAAGGCACAATCTGACAAAATTAAGACCAAATGTGTGTGCTGGAGATGTGTTGAATGTGAAAGAAAGAGTTCCCACACTCCACATTGAAGAGAAAGTGTCTGGAATACTGCAATACTACTGCTTTTTGATTACTTTTATTGTATTATTATAGTGCTGTCCTTTTTGGATCTTTACAGATGTGGTCACTATAAACAACAGCTGTTGTATGGAATATAGCTGTATGAATATTCTTGAAAATATCTCTGGGTCTGGAAAAACATGAGGATGCGTAAATAAATTTCATTTTTAATTAACTACTCGAGAAAATTAAACGTGAGTTCTGCATGTTTTTTTATTGTTTTTCAGAGATGAACACTCCCTCACGTCTACAAGCGTTCAGCAGTGGCAGCACCATTAAAAATTCAGCAGCTGTAAAAATAGCAGCAATCCAGAGCCCAAGCGAGCATGTCGAAATGCAGGTGGTGTTCATACATTTTAGAAAAAAAAAACCTGATTGTCTCCGGTTAGTACTGATTACTTAACATTATTTATTTATCTATATTATAATTCTTATTTAATGTTATTTTAAGGCTGGTCTTAAGGTTTATCTAACGTTATTTTAGTGATAACAGTGGTCTTTTTAGATGTACAGTATGACGACTATGATTTGCTCTAATGTATGGATTGTTTAGGTGAGATACATCATGTGATTGATTTATTCTGTGATTGATTTAGAATTTATTAATCAATTCTTATCTATTTTTTTTTATTCTGGAAATGCAGCACACACTGAGTCCAAGACAAATTTCCCTAAGGGGACAATAAAGTATATTGTATTATACATGTGCAATAATCATGCCGTCTAATCAGCATCTTGATATGCCACACCTGTGAGGTGGATGGACTATCTCAGCAAAGGAGAAGTGCTCACTAACACAGATTTAGACAGATTTGTGAACAATATTTGAGAGAAATAGGCCTTTTGTGTACATAGAAAAAGTCTTAGATCTTTGAGTTCAAATCATGAAAAAAGGGGCGCAAAAACAAAAGTGTTGCATTTATAATGTTGTTTAGTGTATTTAGGTCTACAAACAATTACAAATTTAAAAGATTAAAGGGTAGAAAGATTTTAATGCAAGAAAAAAAAAATATGACGAGCAGTTAAAAAGTCCTCAAATTTGCCAATGGGATTTCTTAAAGTGAAAGAGACAGAGTAATACGATTACCAGCCACCCCTGGGAAATGGATGGCCTTTTTCAAAAAGGACACAGCAACAAATCAATGGAGGGAACTTCATTAATGAAGAAGTAGAGCTTGACCAGTTAACAATGGCCCTGAAAAGGGAGCTGTCCCTGGTAATCTTTGACAAGCCGCCTGGATGGGACATAGGGTCTCCCTGCCCCCATCAACACTCACTAAACAAAGCCAGTGCACTTGTGAACCCTAGGAGATCAATGCAACCTGCTCCACCCAATTAATGGGATTTCCTCAACCCCACTTTTCCAACATGTCATCAGGGATTCATTCAAGGTCCTTTGGCATCTACCATGTGAGATACAGAACTCCAGAATCTATTGGGAAAGGGCCGTGGCTTTGGCCCAAAACAAAGGGAAAGTTTCCCAAAAATACATTGAGCTACGATGGATTCGCAGCATGGTGACCAGCAGAAAATCACTTATCCACCTCAGGAGATGTCACCAAGCTCTCTTATTTTCCAATCAAATTCTGATGGATAAAGTTCCATCCAAAAAAAAATCCTGTTCTTGTCTTATTTCATTTGAAAAAACACTACATTTAAGTACATGGAATGCAAATTCCTTTTTATGTTGACTTTCTAATCACAAGGAGTGAATTATGGTCTCAAAAGACAGCAGGTTTAAAAAGCATCTTAACATTTACAGAGGACAGGTGGCAGGTGCTAGTGTTGTTTTAGCTTTTGTCCATCGTAATCTCAACTACTGGTGGTTTAAACCCCCACAACTCACCTGTTCCACAGAGCAGCTGCTCGTTCCATCAGCGTTGTTGCAGGTCTTGACAGCGTGAGCTTTTTACTTGCATTTGCGACTAAAATGTCATGAGTGCCAAGTGTAAAATTTATTTAGGAGCATGTATTCAAATAAAAATTGTCCCTGTGGGTCCTTAAAATTCTAAGTTTATTAAACTTGCTGCGCACTTAAAGTCAAAACACAGGCGCTTTTGCGCATTCTACAGGCTTGCAGCTTCAGCGCAGTTCACAGTCAAATATGCATTTATGCCAAGCAATTACAAACTACTGTTGATGTATTATGATAATGTTTATTTGATGGTGTTTGTTTATATTGTAATATGTTGAAAAATCTCATTACAAAATCTAATTTTAAATATAACATTTCAAAATAAGAGTCCCAGTGTATTTTGGGCTTGTTTATAATTAAAAGTCTCGCATTCTGCATTTTTTTCTTTATTGGTATATTGGTTACACATAAAAATTGTTTCTTGCATTAAAAGTAAGTTAACTCTTATAGCTTCTGTCTCAGCTGCTTTATCACAAAAAACTGAGAACCATATTTAACACATATTCAATATATTGATTTTATTTGTATTGAGACAATATAACAGAAAAATTTAAATCTATAGTGTGCTTTTTGCATTCTAATAAATTAAATAATTTTTCTTATAAATGTCTCCTTGTATTCATTAATTAAGAAAAAAAACATGATTTTTTAAGATATTTTCATTGCGGTTTTTAAAGAGCTCCTAAATCTTTCAACTGGAAAAACGTAACTGTCAAGCCCAGTGATCAAGAAGCAATTCAAAGTAGACTAACTAATCTGGTTCAGCTTTAGACCGCATCTTAAATGGCCTGATTTGGTAATCATTATCAGACATGATACCTGCATATACCTGCAACAACAATAGTTTTTCCAGCAATAGACCAGCATTGCCCATCAAAAAACCACTGAGGAATCTGAGTTGACACGAATGTTTGGTGCAAAAATTAAGTCCAATTTTTTACAAGCAATTTGTCTGTCAGCTCTGTGCAAATGACCAAAAGTGTGTTGGAGAAGTGATTAGAACACCAGTCCTTAAAACAATCTGTTGCATTGACAGTGAATGTTTGCATCGGCCTGAAGACACATTAACAGCCATTTATTCTTTATTCAGATTAAAATGTTTATCACTTAACATTCATCTTGGTGTGAACATGCCAGAGTAGCTTCCATCTGACTAACAACAAATATTTAATGACAACTAATTAATTAAAACTATTTTTGGTGTGTTCTACATCAAAAATTAGACAGGTGGATGATAAAACAAATGAAAAAAACATCAATTAACACTAAGAAAGAGACCCAAGCTATTTCTAGGCAGCAGAATATTACAGTACAAAAGTACAAACCGGAATATCAAAAGAAACTGTAGTTCAGAGAGTGCTTATTTGGTTGATTATGACTTCCGAACAACAACGCACCACTGGTTTCAACAGCTGAAGGTTTTCAGCGGACAACAAGGTCAATGCCAACATTTCTTAAGGATACCAGAATACCATAGTGATTCCCTGTAATCCCCAAGCAGAGTCATTCAGCGGGATCACACACTTCACTGACACACTGTGGATGTGAACTATGTGTGGAAGTTACAAAGATGCACTCAAACCACACAAAGGTGGGCAGCACCGAAGCCTCGAATGCGTTTGAAACACTTTCTAAAGATAAAGTCCTTCCAATATCTAAAATAGAGAGTCAGATAATTCTCAGTTTGAACTAGGCTATACAGCTTACTTTGGCCTACAAAAGTGGGCGAAAGTAGGTTAAACTTATTTAAAAGAAATTCTAGTTATATCCATGCCCGAAAGCACAGTCATATCAGAAAATCAACGTTCAGATAAATGTGTGAGAAGATTCAGATATCATATTAAGCACTGGTGCTTATTGATTCTGAACCCGTTGCCCTCAGCTGACCTCACAACAAGACAAGGACACATCCGACCATAAATCAACCCCACTCTCACACGACGCCATAAAAGAGAGAGGTTATTAAACTAAAAACACCAATATGTTTCACAGTCCAAGATCTGATTTACAGTCTGAAAAAACATATTTTACTCATGAGGTGACTTGACACTAAAAGGCTGCAATCAATAATAGCTGGAACAGCACAAATCTTAGTGTTGGTAGATGAAGTAGCCTACTCTATATAATACATAAATATGGTACTACATCCAGTTCTTCTCAGTGTAGTAACATTAGACTCTGAAGGTTATTGGTTAAGTAAATGTTTGGTTATGACCAGCCTATCAAGTAGGGCTGTCACTTTTGTGAAAAAATCCTGTTCGATTTTTGAGACATATGTGTTCATTGAATCGATTGTAAAATCGATTTTTCCATGTCTAAAGACGTTTCCATTTTCAACAGCAAATATTGACAAATCCACGGACAACTAACAGGCATTAGGACGAACGTAAGGAGGGCGCTTGAGACGCGCACAAGTCAGCAATATTTCTGATGATTTATTGGCGTGAAGTTTTTTGCAAGGTGACAAACAGGAGTGCAACATTCAAGGATTGAAATGGACACACGCCAAATTCGGATAAAAATGAACTTTGGCGGGTAACGCTGTCATATCACGAGCCAATTTTGCGTGTTTCTATGTTTACTCACTTTGCTGGGGAAGTTTGTGTAAGCCAAATCTGCGTAGATTTAGCGCAAATACGCAACTCGTGAGTCCTCATGATATATTAAATACAGCGTGTTGCGCAGAATCTGCGCATTTCTGGCTTGCTTGAAAACACACACGTCACTAAGCAACAAATAACGGTAACAACGCGCTTGTTTACCTGCACTGAAGCAATAGCGAATATTAAAAAGCATTTGGTTAACGGAAAAGACATTGTTATTTCCCAACATCCTACATGTTCTGTGCACTGTATTGATCTGTCAAACTAAAACACATTTTTGGTAAAAAAAAAAAAAAAAAAGGCAGTTAAAATCGATTCCCTATTTTCGTTTTCAAAACTTGTGTTGGTTGATCCGATCGATTGTGCAATCGATTTTCGAACGTAAAGTGACAGCCGTACTATCAAGTGAAGGCTACCCATTTCAATTTCAGAATTTTACTGTCATGCACATCTAAAACCACATATTGTTACCTCAAACTGTGTAGTATGGACTTCATTTCCCTAGTGGCTGAAGCTTTCCCAACTGCATGCCACTAAGTAACTTGTTTTCCAATGTAATTACTTTAAAAAGAAATTATAATTTCTTCTATCTAGTCCTGTTTATTATCAGCCAAAAGCTGCGAGTTAAATTAGGCCCTTATATTAAAGTGGCTGAAGCAATGAGACCCATGAGGTAAGCAGTTTCGAAGTCATGAGAAAATACAGAGGCATCATAAACATATTTTCTGTGAGTGTGAATACAGCTACAGACCAATCAAAATGCAAAAAGCTTCTAATTACAACATGGAAAGGGCATGAGAAATCCTTCCCCAACAAATGCTGTTTTGGACTCTTGTTTGTTGGCGAGCGGTCAGTGTGAGACACACAACTTACAGTGATAAAACTACAAATATGTGGGCAGCACTATTTATGTCCCTGAAGCAATGACCACAAAGCAAAAGAGCGGACAAACAGCATGCAATAAGAGGAAGACCAAAAACAATCATTTAGCTCCAGACTTCCTGGGTTTTTCATAGGAACACTCAGTCGCAGGATAGAAAGCAGTACCCCATTTGTAGAATTACCTTAAAACAACAGGAATCATTAAACCCAATGTCATTTTTTTAAAAAGCGGATTTAAATTATAACCAGTGAAATACATTAGCAATAAACTGACATTAAACTCACCTTGCTATTATCAGTGACAGTCATATAAATACTGCTTTGACCCTTTCCAAGATAGCATAACATCTTGACAAACTACATTATTGTTATCTGTGTACTTAATAACAAGTCTATACAGCCCGCAGCCTCGATCACAGTTATAATCTGGAGCTGTGATGATGGATTTCCCACAGGAAGCTGTCTCCATTCAACACAACACAAAAGCTGCAGAGCCCATCAGAGTTAAGAAAGGCTATTTATATCTGGTCAGGGTGAGGCTTCACTCACTTATGAGATGTTTTTTATACAATATAGACACACTTTAGATGCACCACGTTCATATTCCCTGTCAGATAATCCAGTTAAAACTGGAAGATGTGTTTTGGAGCATGGTCTAATATGTTCGTCCCAACTGATGGCTGGATTTAGAGGGGTTCCGGCTCGTAGACTAGCTTATCATCAAACTAAACTAACACCTGCTAGGCCAGTTTCAGAGACCAGCTAGATTTGGATCTTGACCAGGCTGTGAGAACATTGTAAAGTAGATTAAACTGTAGTCTGGTTTATTATCTTTTTTGAAGCTGGTCATTATCATGTCCTGACTTGGACCATCTTTAAAGATGTCAAGGTGGGTTTTTGAAACATTGTAGCTGGTCAACCAGCTAATGCCCAGCATGCACCAACTTTGACAGACAAGATAGTGAGTTGCTGGTGCCTGGTCCCAGACTAAAATGCATGTTTGAGCTGTTTTAACTAAAAGCAACTTGCACTGACATATTTTAAAATATGTCAGGGCCGTTGTTTTGTCTCAAGATGCACACTAGCAGATGTACACTAGTATGGCACATTTATAAAAGCTATTTAAATGCCCTCATTAAACTAAGGCCTAATCCTGGCTTAATCTAAGCCTTGTCTGTGAAACCGGGCCAATATATGTCAATTGTAACAGGTGCTGATCAACTATTATTTTTCTTCCATATAAATTCTAACCCACTCAATGTATGCATTTCAGCCTTTGCATTTATCTAAATATGCAGTGAATAAACCAACTGTTTATTAGATCTCATCACCAGCATGAGACAATGCATGCAATACAGCAGTTGTCTGATGGGTGAGGCATCAACAAAGGATTTGCCTCCTCAGTAACTCATTTAGTTACTCCATTGGGGGGGGGGGGGCAATATCTGACTCTAGTGGTCTTGCAAGTAAGCAAAACACTCAGCAAGGTTTTAACAATCGCAAAATAGCAGGTTAATTATAGTTAAGAGTCTCACCTCCTCCAGTGCGGCTACAGTATTCCTGCAATGAGTCATTCTGGTGGTGAAGTTTGAGGCGGTGGGCGATTTATAATCTTCATTGGTCTCCGCCACAAACTCCGCCACTGTGATCTGGTCCGGCATTGTATTTCCTTTCGCAAAAACCACAAATGTCGCTGTTAATCCTTTTAATGGCCGGTTGTGGTGCGCTTAATTTCAAAATTCAGAGATCCAGTGACGAAATAAAACTCTCATGAGCGTCCCGAAGTCTTATCATCGCTGTGTTTTGTCCTCGGTGGATTAAAGACAAGTTGGGAATTAACAAAAAATCAGAAAAGTGACGCTTCTACGACGGGAAATCTCTCTCCCACGGTGTTGGTTCTCACTTCTTCCACCAGTTAAAGAAAGTGCGAATTTGGTCCACCCGTTTGATAATAAACCAGTCTGGTGATGTAGTCCTCATCTGTTAAGGGACTGTAGTGTACGTTGTCGTGCTGGGATTGCTGCAGGCTTTGGGTCGATGCAGCTCTTGCAACGCAATTCAATGAAAGCGCAGAAATTGACAAAGTAAAGGTGGAGGAGATTCAATGGGAAAGGAGTGACCAATGAGGAACTAGAGCTACCAGCTGTCAGCCAATCGTAACTCACGTAGGGCGTGGCCTGCTTGTAGATCGCCTTTAGGATCGTGAGCGCCTCTCTTAAGGTGGAGAAGTGCATTTTTAAGCGTGTAAATAAATTAAATTGACCTTTGAAGCCAAATAAACTTTTTTTACAAGTGTACAAAAAAAGACGAATGTGCATGCTATCACAATGTAATACAGATTTTATTTCTAAACAAATAAACGTTTAGGTTGTTAAAGCTATAAAATTAGTTCACCAACAATACAATTCGTATTGACTTTATTTAGTCTAGGCTACTTTATTTGAATTATTATTTTTTTTAAATGTTTTTTGTTTTAGTTTGTTTCTTACTAATTATTAATTTAAATGTTTTAGGCAGCTTTCCCATACAACGAAAGTGCACTGTTGATTTTAAATCCCAAACTACCCAAAATAGACCATGAGTAGTTCAAAAGTCATTGTGTGAGGAATAGACTGAAACTGAAGTTCTTACTGACTAATAATCTTTACTTTTAAAGTTGCCCAATAATAGAGTGCTGCTGGGATAAAGTATTGTTGTAGGCCAAATGCGTTTGTGAATGATATTAGAATTTAAGCTAACGATGTGTAATTATAGGCCTATAATAATTTCAAAATATTTTAGATTTATCTTTTGTGCTTCAAGAAAGAAACCCTATCCTCCTTCCTGGATATAAATTAATTAGCTTGTAGAATAAGATACTTTTAGTGCCATTATTATAATTATTAGTTGCCAAACCTCTTCCAATAGAAGCTTCACCCTCCACTGCCTCTGAAACAAAAGACTAATTAAAATGATAATTCTGTAATTGCTGAGGCCTGTAATGAGCCGTCTTTACGATGAGCAGTTGAATTTGCATTGATTATCAGATAAAGTAGTTTTTATTCTCCAGATATTAAGATATTGCCCGAGATATTGAGGTATTTTATATTTTTAATGTCCACTATATATATATATATATATATATATATATATATATATATATATATATATATATATATATATATATATATATATATATATAAATATATATATATATATTATATGGAGAACAATTAATCAGAGTTTATTATCAAGTTATTTCAACATACATTTTTTGCCAGTAACACACATTTAATAGACTCCAGATGACAAGAGATTTTTAACTGATCAGAACATTAAATATTAAGCATCGCAGAACAATTTCATTTTCTGCAGAAATGTGCTATATTTTTTCTGTGCTGACATTCTGTCTTAAATGCATTATTAAAGAGTCCTTTAACAGTGATTATAGCTCTTTAAAAATCTATGTGAGCATTTTCAGACAATTACACCTTCCATAAAGTAGTACAAACAAGCGCAGCGTGAAATAAAAACGCGATCTAAAAGTAACAACCCTTTAGCAAGACGTGCATTTGCATCTTCACAAAAGACTGCAGTCACTTCAGGCTAAAAAGAGGAAACACTATTCATAATGTTATGCCTCATACAGTTTAATTCAGTTAAGGATAGGCTACTGTGGAAATGTGACATTAAAGACAATAATAGATTACTGTGCTTTTGGTTTATGTATTGTGTGGATATTTGCACACACTGGAGGCCCCCACAGATACCAATCAAATGAACTCCTGTTAATATATAAATATTGTAAAATAATTCATATGATGAGCAAGTTTTATCTCTAATTCCCATTTTGCACAGCAGGCTCTCGTCTGAATGTTAATATGCTCTCCACTCAGAGCTCATAATAAAGAGTGAAAGCATGCAGGGGTTGATTCATGACCTCTACTGGTGTCTCTTAGAATAAATTGTTTCTTATTGAGGAGGTTTACTTTAGGAATATATGTAGAGGCTGCAATGTATTACAGTTCATTCTGCTATGGGGCTACACAGACTATGTGATGTACTTTAATCTGTTCCATATTTACAATTTCAATGTCTACTCTATTTATTCATAAAGCAGACATAAACAACAGTTGACCCATGCTGAACAATGACACAAATAAGTTACTGTATATGCATAATAATTATAGAAATACAATAAAAAACAGACATACTCTTTATAGTTAATATCAAAGCCCATTTCCAGAAAAAAAAATCATATTTATGAAAAAAAAGAGATATTAAGTAATGAATATGAGGTAAAAGTAAAAAAAAACACACAAAAAAACCCCGATGACATCTAAGTCACAAATATGAAATAAAAAGTTAAACTTATAAAAACTAGACCTAAGTTAAAACTATGACATAAGGAGAAAAAAAGTCACAATTATGACACAAAATTAAATAGCCTAGTACATATTTTTAATTACATTTGTATTTTTATGTAATAATTATGTAATTATTATCTCATAATTTTGACTTTCATTTCTTACCTGTTTATGTTTTACCTGTTTAACACTTTTCCACCTCAAAATATTGATTTTTTATCCCCCTAATGTTTAGTGTCATGTATTAAACTTTTATGTCATAATTAATCATACTTCATGACTTTTTATCTCATAATTATGACTTGTGTCATAATGTTATATCTTTTTTATCTTGCTTTTTGTGTAATAATTATAAATGACCAAAGCATGACCCCCCCCCCCCCCCCCCCCCCCCCCCCATATGTGGAGGAAATGGACTTATGGGGGGGGGGGGGGGGGGGTAATTTTGAAATAAAAATTTAATGTAATTTATTTAAAATGTATTTATTTTTCTATATTTATTAATTAATTAATGTATTTTTTTAAATACTCTATTCTGATTGGTCAGACAGTGTCGCCCAGCTTTCTGCTTTTATAGACTTAAAAATCTTGTATAATATAGTCTCAGTGGGTTATGGTTAGTGGTGAACAGGGTTTGCCATTCGTCAGGGTGTATTTTGTATGGTTGTAGACTAGCTTGTAGGGAGCAGTGCCATAGGTAGGGAGGTTAAGGTTAGTGGTGGAAGTGGGTTTGCGGCGCTTTCGTAAGTTCCGGTCGTTTGACTGCTGCTGCAGGACTAGCACTGCTGGTCACGTTTGCTCTGCGGCTCTGCAAATGCACATGTCTCAGAAGTTGAGTGTTTGAGCACTTTGAACAGCATCTACATTGTTTCGTCGCCCGCACTTTGTCTGTGGACACAATGGCTTCTAGAAAGGATAACGTTAGAGCTACCCGAAAGCTGCGTTTTGGGATGAATTCTGTTTTGGAAGAGCTCGGTCGTGTAAGGGACCACGAGTTATGCAGTAGCGACGAGGAGCCTGTGAGAGAGGCTGATAACGACGAAGAAGAGGAAACTGATTTTGAGGAGTATGTACACATTATGACCTGATACACACAAATACACATATTTGTGTTTTACATATCAACTGTGTATCTGCTGGTTGCATTTTGTTTATAAATCTGTTGTTCCGTGCAAATGTCCCGCACATTTGTGAATGTTGCTTGCGTGAATTGCATTGTGCATTTTGCATCTTTTGCGTGTTCCTTTGAATTTCTGCGAGATTTTGTGCATAAATGTGCATATTGCATTTATGCAACTGTTATGTCCATGTAAATTACATTGTGCACATGTACGATTTACATAGGCACATGTATTGCGCATGACCATTGATCATTTTGTGTTTGTTCTAGTTTAGACTCAAGTGATGAAGAATGGGAACCAGAAAGTGAGCCAAGCCCCAAAAAACAACGTCTTCTCTTTCTATCCCCCACCAGCACACCTAGCACCCCCAGAACCCCCACATCTTGTGCTGGTGATTCCTTGAGTCCAGGGTCAACTCCCAAAGGAAGGTCTCATTCTCCACGGGTGAGAAAAAGATCTGCAAGGGGCAAGTCAGTGGAGAGTGACACAGGCACTTGGAATGACATCAGCGTGGAGGATGAAGCTCCAGTGCTACCCAATTTTCTTCCAAAGCGAAACCCGGGACCTCAGGTCGTCATGGACAGAATGTATTCCCCCTTACAACTATTTCAGCTTTTCTTCTCAACCTCTGTGATAGACACCATTGTGACGAACACAAATAGTTATGCAAAAATGAGGTCTGAAGCTGGTAAAAAATTCCTTTGGGTGCCTTTGACAGCACTTGAAATGTATTCATTTATTGCGCTTGTTATTTACATGGGGCTTCTCAGCGCAAAAAATATTCTAGACTACTGGTCCGGAAAAGACATTTACAGTTTACCTTTTCCAAAATCTGTGATGTCCAGGTCCAGATTTCATGCCATCACTTGGAATCTGCATCTTTGCGATCTTAAGGAGGATCGAGCAAATGCCCTGAAAAAAGGGACTCCTGACCATGACAGACTTTTCAAAATCAAGCCCCTTTACACTGACATCATCAATGCATGCAAAACGTACTTCCAGCCAAACAGACAGCTGTCGGTGGATGAGAGGATGGTGGCTACTAGAGCGAGAATCAGCTTCAAACAGTACATGAAGGACAAGCCTACCAAGTTTGGTTACAAACTCTTTGTTCTTGCTGATTCTGCCTGTGCCTACACATGGAACTTCTTTGTTTATGAAGGTAAATCTTCGCTGGCCACAGGTAAAGGACTGAGTTACGATGCTGTGATGCGCCTCCTGGATCTGTCACTTCTTGGCAAAGGCTACCAGGTGTTTATGGACAACTTCTATACAAGCCCAGGCCTTTTATTGGACTTGCTGGATAAAAAGACACTTGCGTGTGGCACAATACGTTCCCACCAACAGGGCTTTCCTAGAACAATGACCAATGACCTCAGCCTTAGAGCCCAAAGGGGATCCATCCGCTGGCTTCGGAGAGGTAAGCTCCTCTTTGTGAGGTGGATGGACACAAAGGTGGTTTCAATGTGTTCAACCATGCACAAGGCATATGATGGTGCTAACGTCACCAGGCGTGTTAGGAATCCCAAGAGGGAGTGGGAAATTAGGGAGGTCCCAATTCCAGCAGCAACGAAGGACTACAATAAATATATGGGAGGTGTGGACCATTCGGATGCTCTAATTGGGTACTACAAGGTCCTACACAAAACCCTAAAATGGTACAAGACCTTTTTTTATCATTTCATCGATATCGCCGTGGTGAACAGTTTTATTCTCCATAAGCAACTGTCCAAATCTCAGAATAAGAGCCATCTCAGCCAGAAGGAGTTTAGAGAGACACTTGTGTCAGAGCTGGTAAGGCTTGCTTCACTGCCCAACTCATCACCTGCCCGCAAGACATCCACATCATGTGACCCAGAGCCGTCCACATCAAAGCCCTGCCCCTGCACAACTGAGGTCAACTCAGAGAAAGAGCCATGCTGGCCAGAGTATTTCGGGTCAGATGCCACAAGTGGGAGGAGAGTCTGTGTCTTTTGCAAACTTTCAGGTCTCAAAGTAAAGACGCCTGTGTACTGTTCAAAATGCAGTGTAGCTTTGTGCTTTGTGCCTTCAAGAAACTGCTTCAGAAAATGGCACGCTGAAAAGCACGGGGAAAAATAAATGCATTGTTGTGTCTTGTCAACAGGTGGTTGACTAAAAGTTGTGCGCTCACTCCACTGAATGCTTTTTTCTCTATATAGAAACTTCTTACATTTTAGACTTTATAAAGCTCAGATTTGTATAATTTGTTTTTGAACTGCATATTTTTCCTATATCCATTCTATTTTCTTAGTTATGTATATAGTTAAACTTTTTGTATCTTTATTGGATCGGGCCAACTAGTTATATTAGTATTCTGTAAAATAAAATGCAAGAACTGCTACTTGGTTATTTGTTGCATGATATGGGTCAAGTTAAAGTTACCATGAAATCAAATCTAAGTACTAACCTTGAACTAATATGCTGACCCACCAATGCTACTTAAAGGGATAGTTCACCCAAAAATGAAAATTCTGTCAGTATTTACTCTCCCTCATGTTGTTCCAACGCCGTAAGACCTTCGTTCATCTTCAGAACACGAATTAAGATATTGTTGATGAAATCTGAGAGCTGGATCACTCCTCCATAGGCTTCTAAGGGATTGACACTTGCCAGCCCCGAAAAGTTATTACAGACATCGTTAAAATAGTCCAAGTGACTACAGTGGCTCAATCTTAAGTTTATCAAGCAACGAGAATACTTTTTGTGCGCAAAAACAAACAAAAATAACGACTTTATTTCAGCTATTCATTTCCTTCTCTGTTGGCCTCTAGTCAGTTAACTTAGTGTAATAGCGTAGAGCTACGTCACACGTAGGCTCACTATTGGCCGACGCTGGTCATGTGGGTGATGCGTGTGACGTACAACAACAGAAGCTTACGCTGTTATACTAGTGAACTGACTCGAGGCCCACAGAGAAGGAAATTAATAGTTGAAATAAAGTCGTTATTTTTGTTTTTTTGCGCACAAAAAGTATTCTCGTCATTTGATAAACTTAAGATTGAGCCACTGTAGTCACTTTGGACTATTTTAACAATGTCTGTAATAACTTTTCGGGGCCTGCAAGTTCAATCCCTCAAGAAGCCTATGGAGGAGTGATCCAGCTCTCAGATTTCATCAAAAATATCTTAATTTGTGTTCCGAAGATGAACGAAAGTCTTACGGGGTTGGAACAACATGAGGGAGAGTAATTACTGAAAGAATTTTCATTTTTGGGTGAACAAACCCTTTAAATGTGTGTTAACATGAAGTCCACTGAGCTATGAAGGGCCATTCCACCGAATGGGTGACATTTGCTTGTTGTAACTCTTCAAAATTAAACTTTATTTTTTAAATCTTTTTTCAACACTAAATCTAATACTAGACATATTTAATTATTCAAATGTGTTTTGTTCAATCTCAGACAATTTTTTACAAGGTTTCTAAGCAGGAGATGGACGCATGTGCCATTTAAAAAGCATGTTTAAAAGCATGTCAATTAATTCCTTTGTTTTCCCCACAAGAAATTGTTTATTTTAAAGAAATTGTTGGTTATATGTTCAAATAATTGATATTTGTGACAAAAAAAATTACTATGTATTAAGGCAAGGTGTATTTTAATAAAAAACACAAAGCCATTTTTTCATTTAAAAGAGGACCGAACCCTCAGGTTTATAATGTTTTTTATAATTTAATTTATTAAACAATTGTATAAATGATGGACCAAACAAAACTGATAAAAAAAAAGTCATTTAACTTTATTTATTTAGAAAAATGAATGAGTGTGTGTATGAGAGAGAGTGTACATGAGGATGAAGTGTACATGTATATAAATCGACTGCTGGCGGTAGATCCTTTTCCTATTTAGCACCAAAACTTTGGAACAATCTTCCTAACATTGTCCGGGAAGCAGACACAGTCTGTCAGTTCAAAGCTAGACTAAAAACACATCTCTTTGACCTAGCATTCACATAACACTCTATAGACTTCTATAATTCAATATTAGGCTGCTTAGATTAGGTCAGCCGGAACTGGGAACACTTATCTTAAATAATGATGTACTCGTTACATCATAAGAAGAATGGCATCTACACTAATTTTAGTGTCTTTGTTTATCCCGAGGTTTTCCCGCAGCCTGCCGGATCCAGGCCGTTTCCAGATCTGACGAAGGACTTTCGCCTGGACCCGATGACAATGCAGTGCTGAAGTGCCAACTAGCCTCTCCCTATGGAGGATCCCCATACCACTCTACAGATAAAGCGTTGTGGAATTTTTCGGTTCGCGTACCTACCCAAAGTGATAAGATAAAATAAAAATTCTGCATCAAAATTTATAGACAAGTAGTTTGTTTAGGCATGGTTTGTAAGGAATTACAAACCTGCGCACATATATTCAAACGCACATAACTATAGTATCAATTCTTAATGCGCATGTGAACGCTATCAGCGTCTATCACAGGTTCACGTTTAAAGTCTGTTTAGAGAGAACGGTGTCGTCTTAGCGGCCCCTAATTTAATAACAAATGATCATTTAGACGGAAGTGAATCAATCAAAACTAACTTTAGCTGGAAAACACATTTTTCAAGAGCCACTATAAAACCAAACCAATCTCTGATACCTTAAATTATATGTTTACTCTGTAAAGCTGCTTTGAAACAATATACATTGTTAAAAGCGCTATATAAATGAGGATGACTTGACTTGACTGTGTGCATAAGATGTCTGTGTTGAAGTGATGTACTATGTGCTAGTAGTACTTCACAGAGAAGGAGGTGGAAAGAGAAAGAAGGAGAGAGACAAGAAGAGAGAGGGAGGGAGAACGAGGGAAGTTAAGACAAAAAGTGGAAAAGAGAGGGTTGCGGGTGTGTTTCCTTCCATTGCAATATGCAATATGTGGGTGTTTCTGGCACCTGCATAGTATGGGTTTTCTCCATCTTCTACAAAATATAAGAAAGACAAAACGTTAAAGTCACCTTGTGGTGGACTGGCTTCCTGGAAGTATGGTGTTCACGTTGTAAAACTAATGCTTATGTCTACAATATAAGTAATTGCAACCTTAAAACTCATAATTCAGGTGAATAGTATTATATCAATTAATATTTACATTATTAAATCAACAAAACAGATGACTCTACTCACTCCTGTTAATTTAACTCACTCCTGTTATTTTTCATATGAGTAACAGGACTGAAAGTAACAGGATTGAGTTTAAGCAAAAAGTTATCAAATACATGGCATATGGCCTCATACATGCTAATAGCATGAGGACACTGAGCAATTTCTAGTGACTTACCAAAAGTTAATATTTTTCAAATAAACAAATAAAATCTACGAAATAATTTAGGTAACCGGACAGTATGTTGAGATTGACCTTTTCAGTCATAGTTACAATTTTATGAAATATACAGAAATTAAAATGAGAGGACTTACTTATGGTCTTCACAGTGCCTTCAGAAGATCCAGATGATGCAACTTCCTGTTGAAAATGTGTCTTGTGGAAAATTCCTGGGGTGGTTTTTGTGTTAGGGTAACTGGACTGAGTGAAAACCTGGAGACACGACTAAAATGTGTATTTTATCTAAAATATTAGATCAAATATTTTTTCTCATGAAAAAAAAACATTTTAAAGCATAGGTTGTATATATAATCACACAACAATGCAAAAAAAAAAAGATTACTGAAGGATTTTAATCATCATATTTCATGGTAAAGTTTAGAAATAGAGAGTGGGGACATGCAGAAAATGCTAGTTTTTATTAATGTTTTTAATTATACATTTTAAATTTGTAGTTAGCTTAATGTGCAGGACATTTTGCTTCATAATAAAATGTATTTTAGAGTTAATTTCCATGCAATTTTATACATATAATGTCCTGGGGACAGAAATGTCACCCTTTCGGTGGAATGGCAAACGAGCTGGTGTTGTTACAACAATACGACGTAATTGGTCGAGTGGTTCAGAGTTAATCTATGGACATCCTGGAACTCTAAAATGGACATGCGCTGTCAGACTGTGACATTTGCATGTAATTTTAATAGTAAGTGAACATTACAAGTTGTAGCTGCCATTTGCACGTTAAGCTGTATTAAATCAAATCACCTGAATTACACTAGGCTATGTAAACGCTGCTTGAAAAATGATCTGCCTTTGTTTTCATTCACAAACAGCACCCGCTAGAAATGCCCATACAGGTGTTAGTCTACTAAAAGCAAACTTCCATGTGAATGTGAAAGCTAGTTATTAGCAACACATTCGGCATTGATTATTATTTATAGGTCATTTATTATGTAGAATTGTAGATATCTTCTTTATGCTGTTGGCAAGAATGAAACAGGTTGCAAATGAACAAGTCTGCTGCCAGACCCTGCTTAATAAACAATATCTCACTGACATTTTTATAAAGACGTTTTTGTCTAACAAATTTGTTAATAAAAAAACAAGTTAAATTCTTAATAAATGACAAACTTAAGTAATAAAACAGGGATATTTATTTGATTTTCACATTCTAACATGACCAGTAGATGGCACTCTCTGACTACTGCACTCGAGTGCTTCTCTAACGATTAATAAGCAGAATTTGGGAGTTTATTGAGTCTATGGAGACATGAGCAAAAGTAAATTTGAAAAATTTGAAAATTTTTGGTAGATGAATTGAGCAGAAGCATCTGGTTTGAACTTGAGGGGTCATTGTTTATAAAGACCGACACCAATGAACTCAAAGACTGGATCAACTGGAGTTTATTGGAATTCCCATAACAGCTCTATGACGTGATGCACTAAAAATATTTTTTCAGGAAAAGAAGTCTGGTCCTCGTGACCTTGTTGTAATTCTTACTGCACAGTAAGAACCGTATATAATAGACATCATTTTGGTCAAATCTTGGTTGTGTTTTTGAGCTCCCATAAGTCATGCATGTATTTACTATTTCTGTTCCAGTATTAAACATGCAATACAATCCATTTTTTTCATTCCATGTATTGCATGGGATCCGTGTCCAAATATACATAATTTTATGACATTTCGGTTAGTAATATATGATAAATATTTAGCTTAATCTTAATGTTTGTTGATGTTAAGTTATTTTAAAGCGTTACTGAGAAAGTTTTTTTTTTATTCATGATGTATCCTTGGATTCAGTAACTATTTTTTATATGCATTTTTGATTCTTTGTACTTGATTATTGATTCGTAAAGCACAAGTAATTATTATAATGAACTCAATTGCATGACACAGCTGGTCATGTGATGTCAACATGGTCGCGCCCATGAGGGGGCGACCCCCTCATGACTTGTCTGGAGTCTCATGTGCATGTTAAAACAAATGTAAGTTAAATTTTTTTTAATCTAAAAAATCATTAATATGAGTGTACTGCTGTGGCAACTGAGAGGGATGAATGAGAGGGAGTAGCAGTTACGTTCTTTTGAGCTGTGTGTGTGTGTGTGTGTGTGTGTGTGTGTGTGTGTGTGTGTGTGTGTGTGTGTGTGTGTGTGTGTGTGTGTGTGTGTGTGTGTGTGTGTGTGTGTGTGTGTAATTTAGCAGCAGTAGTTTGATGTAATGGAGGGGTTGGGCAAGTCAGTCCGCCTACACCGGCTTTGTGTTGATGTTCAGGCAGTGCAACAGCGCTGACAGTCCGCGAGAGCAACACCATAAAACAGCATTCCCAACACCCATCCACCATAAAGAGAGGAAGAGTAGGAGAGAAAGAGGACGGACAGTGTTTTGGGCGATTTGACTGTAAGGGAGTGGAGCTGGACTGAATCATGGCCACTTCTACGTCTTGCACAGGCTCCACACTGCTGCAGCCAATTAGTAAGATTATTGATCTGCCACTGGACCAGGTAAACTGTCACTTTAACTGAGATTTATGTTTCGCTTTTGTCGTTTTGCCCAACAAAGAGCGCTAGCTAGTGTGGAGTCGTTTGCTGTAAATCCAGCACATTTGATGCGCACGTCTGCCACCGACAACTGCATGATATAAAGGGTTTTAGTACGATATTTTAGAGTACACGAACATAACAAGCTGAAAATTCAGTTTCGTGTGTTTCATAACGCCCGTTTCCATTCTTTCCACCATGTATTTTCCTCAAAATATTGTTTGTTGAGTCGACTAGCGAGTCACACAGATAACATATTTAGTTTAGCAAACACACGTTGCTAAACCAAATATGGCATCTGTTTTAAAAATGATTTATAGGTGGCATCTAGACGCTTTCAGAGAAGTCTAACATCATGCATGCGCCCGCTCATGAACCCCATGATGATGTCTATGTAGGCAGCCCGATATGTTTCGAAACAGCGCCATAGTCACGATTTCGCCTGTATAACAGCGACGTTCTGCAAAAGAAGAGAATGTATTTACCCTTTGTAACATGAAGCAAAGGATCACTCTAGCGGGAAGCGAGCTGAGACGAGAGATGTTTCGGTTCCCTATTATTTTTCAAGTTATTTTGTTCAGGGTTCGTTTGCTTGTAGGCTATGTAAGATCGAAGGCCATATGGTATTTTAAGTAAGTTACTTCTAAATGTGTATATGTTTTATAAAAGACCGAAAGTTTTTCTTTTCATAGCTATCATCTGGTACTATTCTATTTAAAATCTAAATAGCGGGGACTTTGATTCAGCAAAGTGAATCGAATCTTTTGAATCACACTAAAAAGATTCATTAACTCGCTCGTTCCCTCAAGTTTTTACTTTTTCGATCGCACCTATATCTAGATAACTTTTTTACAAAACAAACAAATTGTTTATTGTCTATAGACATACTGATTGAATATAGGCTACACATTAAGCACCTTTCAGCAGATGTGTTCTAGCTGTGTTTGCCTGAATCAACTGCCTATTATAGGCTAGCTTTCTTGTGTTGATAAATTATTAATAATGCCTCTGGATAAGTCATATGCCTCAGGTTAAGTTATCGTTCTTTCATAACCCTCCACTAAACACGAATTATTATACGGCCTCTGTTCACATCTGCCCTGTTACACTAGTCTGGATAAAATATTCATAACACAGGCTAAACATAAAATATGTAGGCTACAGTGAGATGTTCTGAAGTGTATCTAGTTGAAAGCCACATTTTATAAATGCGATGTAAGAGGTTTGTTAATACAGGATTAGAGTTCACATTGCTGATGCAGATATTTTCAGGATATTTTCATGACCAGACATGGATGGCAACCTTTATCAGTGTTAGCTATGCCAGTCACTTCAGTGTTCAGATTTTACAACATTAACGTTACTCTTGCTTTATGTCGACACCATTGCGTTTTTACCGCTGCACACATATCATACTTTTCAACTTCTTTGACCTCTTTAGCTGCTGCCGCCGAACTCGTAATGCAAGTCCAGGCAAGAATTGGTCAAGAAATGCAGGCATACTGGAGTGTGTACGTTCTTGCATTTCTTTTGAAACGCCCACCTGTTCAACCTCTTTACAACTTTTTAGATATGTTAAATATCTTTTTTTGGGTGTGGGACCCGCAGCTGGTGTGTAATGACAACATTAACCTATAGTCAAGATAAATCAAGTATGGAAGTCCAAGCAAACAAGGTGTTTTTTGATCTGTAAGTCCATTTGGTTGACTGCAGCTTTAGTGCCCTTTGCTCTGTCGTTGGCATGCTTCTTCACCAGCTTTTTTGATTGAGATTTTGGCAGGCTCAGCCTACAAACCCTATAATGTGACAGGAATCAATAGTTCAGTCAGAACTGTCAGGATTACTACCTCCTGAGCTTTAGCCAACACTGGGTGAAGTTATGTAGATCTGTTTGTGGTTAAAGATGTGGGTCTCTAGGCTGGGCTCAACATTTTGCACCGTAACATGACTGTATAGTATAATATAAGATTGTTAATGTTAAAATAGCCTGGTCACTTCCCAGTCAGCTGTGAGGATATCAGCTCATGGGTCCTAACAGTGGCTTAGGTTTGATTTTGAAATTGGTGGGGAGGGGGACATCAATGTATAAATATATTTTAAGTTTTGATCGAAATTATTGCTAGGGATATATCAGTGTCACTGGATATTGGTAGGGACACGTCCCTAGCGTCCTACTAAATTCTACGCCCTTGGGTCCTAAAGCCCTTGGGTTCCTGGTTTGCATTTTTGGACACTATAGTTAAAATGAAAACTTATGCATCATTTACTCACCCTCATGTTGTCAAACCTGTATGGCTTTCTTTCTTCAGCGGAACACAAAATATATTTTAAAGAACGTTGGGGTACAACTTACATAGACTTTTTTATTCTGTTGACAGTTTTTGAAATATTTTTTTTAATATCAATTGTTTTGGTGAACTATCCCTTTAAAGGGATAGTTCTCCCAAATATGAAAATTCTATCAGTAATTACTCACCCTCATGTTGTTCCAACCCCGTAAGACCTTCGTTCATCTTCGGAACACGAATTAAGATATTTTTGATAAAATCTGAGAGCTGTCTCACTCCATAAGCTGCTAGGTGATTTCATCTGCCGGCCCAGAAAAGTGAACGATAAAGACATCGTTAAAATAGTCCAAGTGACTACCGTGGCTCAGTCTTAAGTTTGTCAAGCAACGAGAATACTTTTTGTGTGCAAAAAACCCTGAAAATACTGACTTTATTCAACTACTCATTTTCTTCCGTGTGGGCCTCTGACGTGAGTTCGCGAGAACTGAATAGATGGCGCTTACGATCATTTGACGGGAAAGTGTGAAATGTAAGCCATTCATTTTGTGGCATTGGTAAGCCACTTTTGCGTTGTCTCTTTGGTTTCTCACGATTCAGACATCCAGGAAATGCACACTTTAGAACCATTTTAAAGCATACACTGAGACCCATCTGCGTCATCTTCTCAGTTCTCGTGCATGCGTCGTGGCGTTCTCGTGAACTCGCGTCAGAAGCCCACACGGAAGAAAATGAATAGTTGAATAAAATCGTTATATTTGGGGGGATTTTTGCGCACAAAAAGTATTCACGTCACTTGATAAATTTAAAGTTGAGCCACTGTAGTCACTTGGACTATTTTAACGATGTCTTTACTAATTTTTTTGGGCCGGCAGATGCAATTACCTAGCAGCCTTTGAAGGAGTGATCCAGCTCTCAGATTTAATCAAACATATATTAATTTGTGTTCCGAAGATGGACGGAAATCTAACAGGGTTGGAACAACATGAGGGCGAGTAATTACTCATGTTGAGCTCATGTTGTCTAGAGTTTTTTTGTCTACTGAAATTTCTTGGAAACATATTTTTGCAGTGTTTCGTCAGCAGAACATTCCAAAAAAACATTAAATAACTAAACAACCCTCTGAAGAGATGTATGTCTATCGCTCACTGCCTCTCTTTCATTCCTGTTAATAATCAAAGATGGCGCTGCTGTGAATAAGGTCTATTGTTTTGTGATATATTAATTGATGGGGATTGATGTGAGACTGTAAACGCTGTGGGATGTGAGACAATTGTTGGAAGAAATACTAACAATAAAGTAAAAATGAAACTGAATTGAATTTCAAAGACATTTAAAACACTAGTAGATAATGTTGTTTATTTGCTCAGGCTGACTGTGAAGTTTTAGCACCGGATTCATTAAATACACTACAGTTATAATTGTAAGGGTCGGTAAGAATAAATGCTCATGCTCACCAAGCCTGCTTTTATTTGACCAAAAATACAGCAAACACATTAATATTTTGAAATGGTGTACAATTTAAAATAAGTTTTCTATTTTAATATAATTTAAAATGTAATTTATTTATGTGATGGCAAAGCTGAATTTTCAGCATCGTTATTTCAGTCTTCAGTTTCACAGGATCCTTCAGAAATCATTCTAATATGCTGATTTGGTGTTCAAGAAACATTATCATAAATGTTAAAGTTGTGCTGCCTATAATTCTGTGGACATTGCGATAATTGTTTTTCAAGATTATTATTTATGTGAAAATATTTATGTGAAATAGAAATCTTTTGTAACATTATACAAAGTTCTGGCATGAAACTCTAGATGGCGCAGGCTAATAGGTCATTTAACTCACCTGTTCATAATCTCATCATTAACTATAGGGCAAAGCTGATTGTTTCCTGCCGTATCAGCCAATGAGCTTGATGCTAAACCTTCAAATACTCAGTTAGGATTTGCCTTAGCAGTGCAGCGCGCTTTCAGAAACCCTCCACCTTCCCCAGCTCCACCTGTATAGATCTGCTACGGGTAATTCATGTACGCTATACTTGCTGAAAGCAGTGTGTCGTGTATGTATTGGCAGTAGAAAGTCCCGTACTTGCTCTGCAACAGCAGCAGCAATAAAAGCAGCAGCGTAGCAGAGTCAAATAGTAAAGAAGTTTTTGAATAAGACGCTATATGAGCTTAATTTACATAGAAAGATGTGTGTTTCCAGTAAAAAAAACTGCAGTGCTATTTCAACACTTTTTGCACCATGGTTAGGACTCATATCTTATATCTCACGATTCATATTGTGCAAAAGTGGTGCAACTTTTAAATTAATTTACACCAGAAATCTTACTGGTTTCTCTTCACTACATGTTGATGTATATGTTTTGTACTGGAATGTAATAAGGAAGCAATGTCTCTTGTCGCACAGCAGGAGCATGAGGCGCAGCTCTGATTTCTCACAGGAGGTATATGCCGCTCTCTCTCTCTAAATGGGCACTCTTCTGGGACCAGTTGCCTCTGCTTGAGGTCTGCTTATGGGAGTGTTGTACTGTAGTGTTGTACTTAATTAATGCTGTTTGATTTTTTTTTCTTTTTTTCTCACAGTTAAAAACCACTTACCCAGTTACCCTGCACCATTATCACTGGGTTTGGATTAGCTGCAGTGTTGTTATTGTTTGCTAAAACTATTAGACATAATTTCCATTAATTGAAATAGTTGAAATAATTAATTTATAAAGCACTTTTACCAAGCTTAAAGTGCTTTGCAATCAACAATAAACATAAATGCATTAAAAAATAGAAGAAATACAATAAACAATAGTCAAAACACTGAATAATGTTGAATTTGGTTGCAGATCCAGACTGTAAAAAATGATGTGTGCGTGTTTGTGTGGTTCATACATACCCTACAAAATGTCCCCACAAAGATGACAATATCCGAAAATCTTGTCCTTGGAATTTTTTGGTCCCCATGAGAAAAACGGCTCAGAAATCATACTAGGTAATGTTTTTTGAAAATTTAAAAATGCAAAAAGTTTTCTGTGATGGGTAGGTTTAGCGGTAGGGTTATTGTTAAGGGATAGAATATACAGTTTGTATAGGATAAAAATCATTATGTCTATGGAGAATTCCCATAAAACCTGACAACCTGAGAGAGAGAGAGAGAAAGAGAGAGAGAGTGAGAGTGTGTGTGTGTTTAATAGAACTGGTTCTAAATACCCCTAGCAATTACACAAATGATTTCATCTCATTACAGGAATCTAAACGTTTTTGATGTAATTTCTCAGATGTGGTTTGGGTGTGAGAACTTTTATATACTTTTATGTAAGTCTTGCATCTGGCTGATTCTGGTTCCCTCCTTTCTGATCACTTCCAGGGCCTGTCATTAAAATCAGTCGTTAAGAGACAGAGCAATACATTTTACTGTTAATACTGTAATTACAGATTTGACGACTTGCATAAGAGGGAGATAATTACAGCTCTTGCACTTTGCTATAGCATGCAAGTTCTGGATTTTTCTTCTGTGATTGTTTTTGTTCAGCACCCTTAAAGAGAGAATTCACCCCAAATAATTTACTGTTGTTTCAAATCTGCATTCTGTGGAACAAAAAATATTATTATATAAGATATTTCAAATTTTCTTTTAATATTCAGATTGTCCTTTTCATACTAGTGGTTCTATCAGTACATCTGTAATTTTTACACATAGATTGTGTAAATATCAGAGTATGATAAAGTAACATTTGAGCTGTGCTTACAGGAATAGCTGTTTTAAATAACTTCACTGTAGGCAACAGGGACCTCATCCAGAGTGATCAAAGACAATGAATCTGCTTGTTCAACAAGAACAGTTATGATTGGATGATGTTTATAGTTCTCAAGTTTTTGTTGTATGAGTAATGAACGCCTTAAAATCCTTTTAAGGCATTTGTTTAGTGATGATAATGTTTCACTGCGGCAGTACAAGTCTGCAGAGAATCTCAATACTGTAATTATTTCGTTTTTTAAAATTATAGACCAAATCGCTTGGCGACAACGGTGCAGATTGTTACTTATTATGTTAGTTCATGGTTGTAGTAGCAGTGTTAAATGTTAAGAGAAGAAGGAGATGGGAACCGGCAAGCGTTTCAACGTAACTTTAATATCATAAAATAAACAAACACAAAAGGAACTCGAGGCCTCGCTCCGTTCCCACGGCTATCGGCCCCGCCCCGCTTGCCACAATGGTTAATTGTTAAATTTCATTGGAAACTTTACAGGATAAATTCACTGTTTCAAAACAACTTCTGCTAGTGATTTTGAAGGCAGCTATGGGATCATTGAAGTTAAGCGCCATATTATACAATTATGGTTTACTTTACAGAGAGCTTTTGACCTACTTGCTACGTACTTTCTTAACCCTAACGCTGTGTTGAAAACCCTGTAACACCTTTGATGTTCCGAGTCAAAAATGACTTGCCTTTTAAAAATTGCTTGTAAATCACTCGTTATGCTATATCATCACCAAATATTGGATTCAATCTTATTGTCAACTTATTTTCTTTTAATTAGGACAGGTTTTGTATTTATTTTTGAAAAATATTGATTGTAGGCATCATTGATCTGAGGATAAAGTTTATCTTTGTAAAAAAAGAAAAGAAAAAGAAAACTTGTTGTAATGCTCAAAATAGTTTTTGTCATAAATGTGTGTGTGTGAGGTAGCATGAGTGTATCCACACATGCACAGGTCCGAGGCCTTTATCTTTGCAAGCACACGTTTATGTGAACATTAAAATACTCCTGAACTCTAAAAAAATAATTAGGGGAGATCGGAAATAAGAAAAACATTTAAAGTCCCCTTGTGGTGAAAATCCAGCTTTTAATGTGTCTATGTGGTGTTTTTAATATGCTTTAAGACATGTCATTCTATGTAATGGGAAATGTCTTAAATAATTACATAATAGTTTTGTTTTATGTTTTTTCTTTCTTTCTAGTGATACAGTATGTGTATGAGCAGTTTAATTCATACAATTTAAAAATTAATTAAAACAAAATTAATTAATGAATTAAAACTAAATCCACAAAATTTACCCCTAGGCGCCTGACAGAACCTATATTGAACCTTTTCTTCGAAGTTTGGTATAAACACCCCAAATGTTAAGTAATGTATGCTGCAGACCATCGTGAAGCAATTTTCTGTATTTTTTAAGAGCAGACAGCATCATTTGCCTTCTTCCAGATGGTATCTGTTGCTGACAATGCTCAGCTTATTTTCTTATTTTGGACTTTTGCGTGTCATGACTCATGCCTGATATGAAAAGGAAATTGATCCAATTTTAGTCGCTTTCCTTTCTTTGTGAATTGTTGCCAGTCTCATAGCCAGCCTCTGTGGCAGTGATGTATCCTAGCAACCAGACCTTTCAGAGACTGATTGTAAGTCATTGCAGCTCGTAAGGTGGGATTGTCAGCGTGCCCATTTCTGGATGCGTGACTTCATTTAGTGGTTCTTGCAAAAAACACCTTATTATGTTTAGTCATTTTGTCAATTATAGAGAATTGTCAGAATCAGCGTGCCATAGTCTTCTCCAGCAGATGCTCTTTGTCCCAGGTGAATCATAGAATTGCAGACAGTATTGAAGAAAACTGGTATATGGAGGCAATAATGGTCATTTTCAAAGGGCAGAGCTGATATCTGAGCTGAGTAAGAAAGAAAGAAACCGAGACAATAGAGCGTCGTGGGAATGAGTCCTAAAACTCAGAAATGAGTTTGCATTTTTGAAGTCAATGGATTTTTGGTTAAATGCCTGAAATAATGTCTGTGGTTAACACAAGCTCAAGTTTTATTCTATTACATAAAATACATCAGTAAAGTGTTTTTTTGTTTGTTTTTGTTTTCCACATCACAGGCTTATACAGTGTAAGGTGGTTTATAGAGCCCACTGGTCTCGCATGGCCTCCATTGGTCTCTATTGGACCTGAGTGTGACCGGCGGTGTCATTCTGGTTCAGCCACTCTAATCCATATGTTCTGGTTTTTATTTATGTCCCATTACTTGTCTGTTTTGGCTCTACCACCTGGAATCTCTTTGGCTTTGCCTTCATTTCTCGGATTTAATGCCTTTTTTACTCTGTTGGTAAAACGTCTAACTCTATTGAATTGGGAAATCCCTCACCCTCCAACTCATGGGATTTTCTTTACTTTATGAAATACATGAACCCCCCCAATCACCAGCCTAGATGTACTTAATAAATCTGTATTGCTTGGCCAATATATTGAAGGATTGTATTTATGGGATTCTACTCAGAATGTAATAGTGGTGAAGGGATGACAGCAAACCCTGGAAGACTAATTCGCCACTGGTTCCCTTGAGATTTTCCTGAAGGGTTTTATAATGGAAATTTTCAATTTATGAGTAAAATAAGGTCTGTAGTAAACATAACTTGACGATACTTAAACGGTTTGCTCTACAACGTAAATTTCATATTAAAAACACAAATTTTGAAACTGTTATTTTTATTTTTAAAAATGTATGTTACTAATAAGTAGGCCTAACTAGATAAGAACATTTGGGGTGTGAGTGTATGCAGTTTATGTTGTAGAGCAAAATGTTCAAGTATCGTAAAGTTTTGTTTAAATTTAAATTGAAAAAGCCCATTATAAAACCCCATAGGAAAATCTCGAGGGAACCAGTGGTGAATTATGCTGCCTTCACGTGCTATCGGAAATTTCCTTCTTCCCGCTTCTGAAGTCGTGATTACGAGCTCATTGCATTTAAATTTTGACTTGAGTTCATGTCCAATTAAACTAGTATTTATGATAATTCCGATAGGATGTGAAGGCAGCATTAGTCTGGGTTTTGACATCATCCCTGCACCACTCTATTTGTAAATGCTTTTATTAATTTTACAATTTAAAATTTATTTATCAATACATTTAACTACATATATTAACATGAACAAACCATTTTAAATATATATTTACATTTAAAATGTATTTATTGGTTTATTTAAAAGTGATTTTCTAAAAATATATTTCAAAGTGCCATTTCTAGTCTTCCATGTCAGCATCATTGACACCTTATAGTTTGGGATTTTTTGGTCACGCATTACAACATGTGTGTAGCTAGTAGCTCTATTAGTTAAGTGCGCACTCATCAGCTGCAACTCACATTGGAGAACTGACAAGTCTGCATGTGTCACAGCAAATGTGGTCTTGTTCCTCTTGCTGCATTTTCCTAATTTCATTTATGTTAATGGTGGATGTTTAGAATCTTTTTCTCATTTTGACAAGCTTTACTTTTTGGCTTCCAAAATGAGGTGTTGAAATTGACAGGAAATCTCAGAGGCTCTTTTTTTAATAATCACCTCTTTCTAGAGAGTTGTGTCCATAAGGTAGAGTGAGAGTTTTGCATTGGTTTTGTATTGGCTAGCTGTTCGGCTAATTTTGTATTCTGTTTGAGGCAGGGTAAATAGCAGCCGCTTGTCATGCAGGGCATGCTTGAATGGTGGGTTATTTATAGCTGACCAAGGAAGCTGTGATCGTTGGATCAACATAAAGGGACGTGCTGCCAGTGACAGGAGTCTTTTGTGTCTGGTGAAGTGTTTGAAATCAGGAGAAGCTGCTTCGGTCTAGATTCTACAGCTATAGGTTTATATACAGGAGGACAATGGACATTATAGCATGTATGTCTGAGATGCTCCCTGTTGCTTATTTTTTTCATTTTAGAGCATTGTCCATGCGCTATTTTAGCAGCCTGGGGTCTGGAAGTATTTCCCCCCCAAATTTTTGTCTCCAAAAGGGATTTAAAATGTTTTTAAAAAGAGTCTCTTATATGCCCACCTAGGCTCCTTGTATTTGTTTAAATACAGTAAAAACTATTTCTAAAAATGTATTTTCATACAGTGGATAGCATAAGTGAACATACCCATGCTAAAGTTGACTAAAAAGAGGAATAAAAAATCATCTTTTGGAAATTGATCTTAATGCCTTAATTAAAAAAATGAGGAAAAATCGAACCTTTAAGGACACCAATTTTCTTTGTGAATGAATAATGTATCATAAATAAATAAATGTTCTTCCTTAAAATACAGGTTGCATAAGTCAGGATACCCCTATGTTAAATTCCCATAGAGACAGGCAGATTTTTATTTTTAAAGGCCAGTTATTTAATGGATCCAGGATATTATGCACCCTGATAAAGTTCCCTTGGCCTTTGGAATTAAAAAAGCCCCACATCATCACACACCCTTCACTAGAGATTGAAATGGGGCACTTTCCATAAGATCATCTCTCAATGCAAATCATACCAGCTATTAGCCTAACTGAAATTACACCATGCCAATCTCTAGGTATGGTGAAGGGTGTGTGATGATGAGGGGCTTTTTTAATTCCAAAGGCCAAGGGAACTTTATCAGGATGCATAGTATCCTGGATCCATGAAATAACTGGCCTTTAAAAATAAAAATCTGCCTACCTCTATAGGAATTTAACATAGGGATGTCCTAACTTATGCACCCTGTATTTTAAAGAACAACATTTATTTATTTATGATACATTAATCATTCACAAAGAAAATTGGTGTCCTTAAAGGTTGTTTTTTTCCTTATTTTTTTAAATGAAGGCATTAAGATCAATTTCCGAAAGATGATTATTTTTATTCCTCTTTTTAGTCAACTTTAGCATGGGTGTGTTCACTTATGCTAAGGCACTGTATACTATATGTTAAAATGTAATGGCAAAGCAACATTTTCAGCGTCATAGTCTTCCGTATAACATGATCCTTTAGTTTTTCCACTGGGAATATGGCAAATTTGTATTCATTACATTTTTAAATAACTGAAATCATACTGACTTTTGGCTTCTGCAGCACATACAGTGCACTCACCGACCACTTAATTAGGTACACCTTGCTAGTACCAGACTGGACCCCCTTTTGCCTTCAGACCTGCCTTAATTCTTTGTGGCATAGATTCAACAAGGTGCTGGAAACATTCATCAGAGATTTTGGTCCATATTGATATGATGGCATCAAGCAGATGCTGCAGATTTGTTGGCTGCACATCCATGATGAGAATCTCCTGTTCCACCACATCCCAAAGGTTCTTTAAGGGATTGGGATTTGGTGACTGTGGAGGCCATTTGAGTTTAGTGAACTCATTGTCATGTTCAAGAAATTAGTTTGAGATGATTTAAACTTTGTGACATTGTGCGATATCCGGCTGGAACTAGCCATCAGAGGATGTATGCTGTGGTCATAAAGGGAGGAACATTGTCAGCAACAATACTCTGACTGTGCTGTAAACGATGGCCAAAAAGTGCCAAGAAAATATCCCCCACACCCATGCGAATTGTTCCTATTCTTAGCTGGCATGAGAGGCACCTGGTGTGTCTTCAGCTGCTGTAGTCCTTCTGCTTCAAGGTTCGATGTGTTGTGGATTTAGAGATGCTCTTTTGCAGACCTCGGTCGTAAAGAGTAGTTATTTGAGTTGCTGAACAAATCTGGCCATTCTCCTCTGACCTCTGGCATCAACAAGGCATTTTCACCCACAGAACTGCCACTCATTGGGTATTTTCTCTTTTTCTGACTATTCTCTGTAAACCTTAGAGACAGTTATGCATGAAAATCCCAGTAGAAAACCAGTTTCTGAAATATTCAGACCAGCCCGTCTGGCACAAACAACCATGCCACGTTCAAAGTTGAATCCCGTTTCTTTCCTATTCTGATGCTCAGTTTGAGCAGATCGCTCCAAATTCAGCAGATTGTTTTTGCAATTGTAATAATTACATTCCTGGACATAAATGTTGGAATTTGGAAGTTGCGACGTAACTACAAGGAACTTCCTTTGTACTTTTGAAATTTGTTTCCCTTTTTGAATCTGACAGCTCCTCTGCTTCCATGTCCGTATAAGAAATTAAAGTGTCCACTGGTTGCTGATGCATTAACTTTCCCTTTCTCTTCTCAACTGAGTCTGGCTGGAAAAGCCGTGTTAGATGTTCAACTAGAGCAGACAGGCGGATCTCGCCTCTGCTGCTCTCTGTTCTCAGTCTCTCTCTGTTACTCCTTGTGGATGAAATTTAGAAGGCAACCTGCTTCTGTCTGTCTTTATTTGGGGCCTTTATACAGAGCCAATGAACCACATACTCTTAATTTGGATAATCTAATTTGTAGTTTAGTGTAAACCTTTACTTAGTGGAATTGTAGACCTCTCTTAAATCTGGGCAATTGAGATGAAGACATGCTTTCAGAAATCAAAATGTGAATGCTCTTCTGATGTGAGGAACTTGAATGAATAATACCCAGCAGTGTTCAGACGGTGGGTGATAAATCTGCTGAAAAAATCCCTTAGACTTACATTAAAGGAGGGATCTGAGCCATATCATAGAAACTTCGGAGTGAGCCCTTTTTGGATGGTAAGCCATCACCAAGTATAGCAAAAATGCTAAAAACCACCCAAAACATCTTACCAATTACATATCAATGCCCTGGAAACCTCCTTACATGACTAATATAATAATAATTAATAATATTATTAATAAGTTGCATAGCTACCTTAGCATGATGATGACTTTCAAGGACAAGCACAACCCATCTTTAGAAAATGTAAACAATTGGACTAGTTTACTGCTAAGCATAATATTGGCTTTGTGTGGAAAGAGCCCCCCCCCCCCCACTGTCCTCGTTGTACAGAATAGCCTGGAGAAAGGAAAAAACAAGTTTTTATATGCAGTCCTTCATTAAATTTGCATGAGCTCCTTGTTTTGTTTAGCAATACTAACGTGATTGACTATAAATTATACATTTAAAGACTTAATAGAAATGAATATGGCGGGCTATATCATGAATTGTACTGAACATGGGAACTTGTATCTAAGATGTTAGCTCGAGCAAAGCTCTGGAGGAAATGTGACTTATCTTGGGAACACTTCTGGCACACTAGCCTCTATCTCACTATCTCTGACTGCAAGTAAAGTTGGATTTGCTGACTTGCTGGGACCTATTTTAGAGATGGATTGCCAAGTGAATCAGTAAATCAGGAAGAAATGCATTCAGCCCAGGAGCAGCGATGAGGAGGCATCTGCTGGCAGACTGCTATATTTACATTGGAGGTGCTAGAAAGTAATACAGGTGCAAAATTAATTACAGAGTAGATTCCCATGGGAAACGACAGTTGCCACACGCAGGTTTGGCTGGCCCGACCTGACAGGCTTGTTCTTTTCCTCCATGAAGTAGATTTCCGCATAATCTTTACCTTTGACTTGTATTCTCAAAGTTTATTTTAGTGCTGCACAATACATTGACAACGTGTTATTGGCTAATAACTATAAATAAATTTTAACTTGTTTGCAACATTGTTTTTTAACAGGCATGGTAAGACCTTACTTTGTTAGTCTGAATCTTCTGCTGTAACGATATGTAATGTTTGTCGTATTTTTTAATTTTCTCTAACAATGAAAACAAGACAAAATATTAGAGGCCGTTCACGTGTATAGCAGTCTTTCATTCTGTCTGTCGTCGCCCATTGTTGCTTTGTATGAACGTGTCGACAGATGCTACTTATTGCTGTTTTTTTCCACACAATGAGCGTTGTGTTGAAAGTAATTTTGTGCCACTCCATCTGCCGTTTTTTGATTAAAAAAATTAGTGCTCTACTGCTTTTATTAAAAACCGTTATTAGACAAATTAATTTATATCATGTTAATACTACATATACGATAATATCGTAAATAATCCAGCGCAGTAACTATAACTATCTGGTTGATGCTCAAACATTCCATCATAAAATGGAAAAAGCTTTTACTGTCACACAAAATGATGTTGTCGAAGATGACAGTTGAAAGTGATACTCTCTACTTTGCTTCCCCATCTGTATTTTGGATTCGGTAAAAAAGACAGTCTTATACACTTTTGTTTTTGTCACTTTTGCACAGTTATGGTTGCAAACTCTCTCTATGCCTCTCCACTTGTGTTGTCAAAAATGTTGATATTTCAATACGTATTCATACTGAAATATCTGAAATGATTCAATTCTCCTTTTCTGCAGTATCGATACAGCGATACCGTCTCTCTTCTCTCCAGTGGCGTATTGACAGTTTGACACTCCTGCCTCCTGTTTCTCACTCATATAATTTGCTCCGGTTAAAAAGTGTTGGTGTTATAGGGTATGAATTTCGGAGTGGGGTTGTTGTGGGTATTGCCCATAATTTTACCCATTCCCGAAGGTTTCACGGACACACCAAAAGTGTGTGCACCACTGATCTATATATAAGTGTGGCGCGTATAAAGCGGCCTCTCAAAACAGCTTGCTTTGAGCCAAGTTTAGTTTACCTGGAAAAACTTAAAGCGTGTTTATTTTATTTGTCTCTATATTCCTGTATTTATCTGTGCTATCGTTTGCAATTTGTTTTTATTTAATTACTTGATTGTTTGTTTGTCTTTTTTTTGTAAATTTAGTTCAGAATTTCAAATAACGCCTCCCTGTGCTGTGTAAGATATTTCAACAAAATTACCCAATAATTAAAATATCTATATGGCAGTTTTCCCAGTGATATCGAAAACTGTGTTGAATATCGTTATTATTTAGAATACTGTTGTATCGAAGTATGTAATTCATAGGCTAAAAAAAAGAGAAAACACAAAACAATTTACAAGAGTTAAAGATGAATTTGGCTGATAGCATAAAACTATTTTGTTCTTATTTCAATGGATATTGTGATATTCTTGATATCATGAATTATTTTGTAGTGAAAATCATGAATTTTAGCTGAGATTATTAAGATTATAAGCTTCTAATTTGACAGCGGTTTTAAGTAGTTAAGAGCTGGTTAAATTACATAAGTGGATTCATTGTAAATTCCAAATTTGAATCTTTTAAACAACATCCATCTTGTGTAAATGTGTATATTTTGTCAGTTTTATTAATTAATTAGCTGCTTCATTTGAAATGTTTTTCAGATGCCAAAAATTTAATTATTGGTGATCGGTATTGGCCATAATGAGCCAATATCAGCTAACATAAATTCCATTTTATGTGTCTTAAATAATATTTTATTCTGTAATTATGTGTGTGATTTTGGTTTATGAGTGTCTGTGTCTGTTCATAAAGATTATCATTGATGCTCTGTGGATAAACTCTGACTTAAGCTTCTCATTAGCTATCTACCTATTTATGATGCCTATTAAAACATGACGCAACTGTGCTGGAGCTGCTCTCCAATCTGTGTGAGAAGGTGATGAAGTGCCCATATTCTGGCAGGCATCATTGCAGACATAACTCTCCAGTAGGTTTGGAAATCCAGAACTGGGTACTTGCTCCATAACTAGTCCCTAAAGTTCCTAAAAGGGTGATGGGAGATTGAGATCCAAATTGCTCCTTGTGTAGAAGTAATGTCAAGCCTCTTACTGGCAGTCTCAAAAGAACATCATTCCACACTGTCACAGGAGCTGTCAGAGGAGTTTAATGTCCCTCCTCAAAGCCGATCTGCTTCCCTTTGGCGAAGTTGTGCTCTGTTGAGCAGTCGGTTGCTTAGAAACCAAATGTGAGGCCCAAGTGGAGCTGTGACATGTCATCAAATGGAACAAGTTTTGTTTACCCCTGTATTGTTAATGGAAACAGCTGCTGTATCATAAAACATAAGCACAATTGAGACAGTTTTGCTGTAGGGTGTATCATTTAATCATGTAAAATGTGTAGCTCAGCAAATAAAAAGCATTTATTTTACAGTGTGGACTTGGTGCGTTTCATGTCCTAGGGATCTTCTTTATATTTTTGTTATAAAATTGTGAGAGGCCTTAAAAGAGGAAAAAACAGCAAGAGTAATTGAATTTGTTTAGCCGTTGTGAACTTTTGACTTTTTAGTTTGGTAGGCTTTTCTCTCTGCTTGTTGCATTTGTTAATTCTGTTTACAAGTAGTATACCAATTTAAAAAAATAAATCTGCACACACTGACACAAAAAAACACCAAAAAGTTGCATCGTATTACAATGTTTTTGGACATTGTACTATGGTAATTCCATGATAAAATTCATAATGTTCATAATTTAATCTTTGCATGAAATGGGCAAATAAAAAACCATCAACAAACAGTTATATAGCATCTGAATTAAACATTTTGTTCTGGTTCTTGAAAAAATATGGTGAAATGTTTGTATTTTTTAGAGTTTGGCTAGTATCTCAACCACAACACAAAATGTTTGAATCAGATGCTATATAATGGTTTGTTGATGCTTTTTTATTGGCCTATTTCATGCCAAGATGCATAAAAGAAATGCAAAAATTGCCATCCGACCTCACTTTTTTTCCTGAAACGTGTCTGAATAGGGTGTATTTTATTGTAATCCTAATACTGTGATTCAGTTTGAGGTAAAGAACTTAGATAAACGGTGTAAGAATCAGTGTCTTGTATTTCGTTCCTCTTTACCAAGGTTCTTTATCATTGTTAAACCTGATTGGTAGTGCCACAGATAGCTTAATTGCTCTAGGTTTAGGATCACTTATTGCCATGATATTGATTACCATTTGAGTGCTTTGAAGAGATTGTGCATGTCTTCCTGTTTAACTGAAGGGCTCAAAGGAGTGCCTAACCTCCCTTAATATACTATCAGTGATATATTACATTCCCATGAATCATTGAGGAGAGCGTCTTTCTACATTATTAATTCGCTTTGAAGACACATGCACCTGAGTTTGACTCTGAATGTTAAAATTTTATGTCTGATTCATGCAGCATTTTTGCCATGTTTTCTGAGCTGTTGTTGCCTGTTGCAACAGACTAGCTTCTACTAAGTTTTTATGCACAACCCTAGTACATTTTTAGTATTAAAACCAAAAAAATACGCTTGTTAACTAACTGCTATGATGAAATAATGTATAATTAAACTTGGACTTGTTTCTCCAGTCAGGCAAAAATGTCCTTACATTTGAGACTATGGGGGATCTGGAGGGCCACTTGTTGGAATGGCCCTGTTTCGCCCATTGGAATTAGCTATTTTGAGCTTTTGATTTTAAGGGTCACACTTGAAGTTCGGTTCGCTTGGTGCGGACCAAAAAAAATTGAGTCCTGGTCCGCTTAGTGTTCACATTGGCATTTTTAACACCAAATCTAAAGATACTGATTCTAAAGGCATAGGGATACATTTTGCTACAGAACTTAACAAACATGCAAAACAATGATGTGTGCTGGGCTAAATGCGCGTGTTGTATGTTCGTAACCTACATATGATGACACATGAAGAGCTTCTAAAATGTGTGAAAACAGATCTGCTGCGAGGAGACGTGGTTCAGATACCTGTACCGAACTCCTGACTCCTTTTTAGGGTCGCATCTTATGACATCATGTCCTGTTTTTGGTTCGTTTAGATGTCTTTGATCTTTGTTGTGTTCATCTTTCATTCTAACTGCACCAGAGTTTGTTTGGAAGCGGACCAAAACCCATCTTTTCAGCTGTCTTGGTCCGATTGTTTGGTGCACTCCAGGGTTCGGATGGTAACGTTCACACTTATTCAAATGAACCACACCAACAGAGCAATTGCACCAGGGTTCGTTTAATCAAACCAAACATGCAAAGTGTGAACACACCCTAAGCGGGCTTTCACACTGGGCATGTTTGCCACGTTCCGAATGCGTTTGTTTCAGGCGCCCCTTGCAACGTTGGTCTGGTTTCACCCTCACTTGATTCGAACCCCAGTGCATTTGCGGTTAATTTATGTAATCCAAAACGTGATAGAAAACAGGACGCGGGTCAATATGTTGTTCTTTTTTTTTTTATATGCAGCAGAGTGAACGACACTTGCGTCTACTGTATGTGCGTCGCATGAAGGCGGCTTTTTTGAGGAGACAGCGGATTGCAAGCCATTCATTTGCCCTGCCCCTTTATCCGTGAAAGCCAAAGTGCCCTTTTCTGTCGTATCGTGGTGCCCCGAGTTATTTCTACACTTAGTATGGGATTTTTACAGAGGGGGAACCACCCACCCAACCCCAGTAGACTAGTCAGAACCAAAATGGGGCTGTTGTACCAAGTCTGAACGAGCCATGAAAAGGTGATGCAACAATCAATAATCTCTTCCTTAAAAGTCTGTATCAAAGGTTGTCAAGCTTCGTTAGCCCATTGCTAAAAGCTAATGAAATTGAACAGCTGGTCATGATTCAAGCTGGTTTAAAGCGATTAACCTGGTTAAAGCTAGTAGACCCTTACGAAAAAGAAGTACACTTCAAGTTCATTTTATGAAGTATACTTAATTAATGTTGAAGTATATTTTTAAGTAAACTTTATGTTGTAAGTATACTAATATCAATGTGTACTTGTAGTAAACTTGTAAGTGTACTATTTCAATACTGCTTGGGACTAAATTGTACCACTTTTAGTACACACTGAAGAGTATAAGAGTATTGAAGCTTTGTTTTTATTTAATTTAGCCACTGTTTCAAATAAATACCTTGGGTTTTATTTATTTTCTTCTAATAGGGTTGAAAAATAAGCAGGTCTAGCAGCTTTTCTATGGCCTCTCTTTGCAATTGAAATGAAATGCTCTTTCCATGAAATGCGAAAAAAACTCTAGTTTTGTTTTATTCCAGTTGCGCTCCATTTTTTTGGCTGCTTTCTTAAGGGCCTGAGTGTGCTCATTGTACCACGGAGCAACTGTGTCTAAAGTGCTGGAAAAGAGACAGTCAAAAGTTTTTGTCGCACTATTGAGGTCTTCTAAGCTATCTGGGATGCTGAGGAGATGAAACTGATCAGGAATACTATTAATAAAGTGATCTTTAGTGGCAGAAGTGATAGGTGTAACATATTTGTAACACTGAGTCGAGTTTGCAGCCTTGGCTAAATGAAGTATACACGAGACTAGATGATCTGAGATGTCATCGCTCTGCTGTAGAATTTCAGCGGCATCAACATTGATTCCATTTGATAATATTAGATCTAGAGTATGATTACGACAATGAGTAGGTCCTGGCACGTGTTGTCTAACTCCAATAGAGTTCAGAATGTCTTTAAATGCCAATCCCAATGCATCTTTTTCGTTATCTACATGTATATTAAAATCACAGAAAATTAGGACTTTATATGCAGCCAGTACTAACTCTGATAGAAAATCAGCAAATTATTTGATAAAGTCTGTATGGTGCCCTGGTGGCCTGTATACAGTAGCCAGCACAAATCTCAAACGTGATTTCATTTACACTAGATACTAGTGTTACATTAAGCACCAACACTTCAAAATAATTATATTTAAAACAAGACTTCTCAGTAATTCTGAAGATGTTACTATAAATTACAGCAGCACCTCCCCTTTGCCTTTCAGACAAGGCTCATGTTTATAACAGTAATCTTGGGGGGTGCACTTATTTAAAGTAATTTATCTGGTTTTAGTCAGGTTTCTGTCAAAGACCGCACATCTAGGTTATAATCTGTAATCATATGATTAACAATAAGTGCTTTTGAAGTATGGGATCGAATATATAGCAACCCGAGCTTTATCATTTGCTCATCTGCATTATAAATGTTTTTTATTTGTTGAACATCAATTACATTTTTACCCTTAAATGGGTTTAGGAGTTTTTTGTATGTCCTAATTCAGGGAACAGAGTATCTATGTGATGGGATTTATCTGACCTCAGCATTTTCAGTGACGTGAAACAGCTAGCAGATGGTCGGTTTAGCCACTCTGTCTGCTTCCTGACCTTAAGTATACTAATAGAACACACAGCCTAGTTGAGCTGGTTGGTTAAACATGTTCCCAACCATATCTTAACCTAATTGCCAGGCTAGACCACTCAACGTGGTATGACCCCCCCACCCCCCCACTGAATTCAATGTATTGTTTCCTTTTAAGGTATTTTTAACCTACATGCACCTGATGCTATTTTTAACCTCAGAGGCTATGCTACGTGATTATTCATAACTATGTGAGTGTAGTCGAGAATACTGACTGTAAACATGGCTTGCAGGTCAATTTTCTGTTTCAGTGACCAAAGACACTTTCTAAAAACACTACTCACTCTATTTGTCATCCATCTTTTTTGTGAATGATTGTTGGTGCTAGCTACAAGGCTACTGGTTGTTTTATAGTGTGTTGTTTCTCTTCAGAGTTAAAGGAGTATAGATAAGGTTAAAAGATACAGATGAATAAATGAATGCGTATAGGCGTATCACAATCAGTTAAACGGCTATGTAAAGATGCTTAAATACAGATTTATTTACCTAATAGGAATGTTTAACAGGAATTTTGGTATTTTGACTGAAAGTTTGAAGATTCCAGCTAAATCTATTTAGACTTTATTTTAACTATGGCAGTTATTGTCCCAGGAACTTTTTCCCCCCAGCCCTGTTGCTGTTTGCGTTTTTCCACCGCAGCCTAGGGTACTGTGAAGATTTGGCAAATTGGTCCAGTGACGTAGGACTGTGCGCTACTTTACAGTTCCCACTGGATTTCATCCTCTGAATTTAAGCATAAAAATGTCTGAACCTTGTCGTCGGTCCATCGGTCGTATTTTTTAAACTCCATTGTTGATTCGATTAGCAAACAACTGTTACTGCACTCACCGCAACAGATTTTAAAAAATGGTGGTTGAAATAAAATGTTGCGTGGATTCAACCAATCAAAATGCAGCATGCATGAACTAAACCAATCAGCATGTTCAGCGCCCAAACCCCCACCCCAGAAAGTTCCTGAACTAGCAGGGACTTCCGGAGGGGGAAATATTTACCCGCAACTTCATTTAGACCCTGGTTCCTGTGGTGGAAACAAAGTACCAGCCGCCCAAAGTCCCTAGTTCCTGGGGAAAATTCCTGCAGTGTAAACGCGGCTATAATTTCCTCATTTGACTGTATTAACCATGTAGATAATTAAAGGGATACTCCACCCAAAAATGAAAACTCTCTAATCATCTACTTCATGGCTTCCCAAATATACATGACCCTCCCAGTATGTATAATGCAAGTGGATGGGTCCCGCAAAGTTGGTGGTTCAAAAACCATGCAAAACGAACTTGTTGTGAAACTCACGCAAGAAGTGATGGTCCTCTGTGCTTCCGCATTAATTCTTGTTCAAATTTCACAACTTGCTTATATCATGCTTGTGTAATGTGCGATGTGCTGATGTTGACAACGTAGTGACAGTTGGCCAAAAGCGTTTGTTTCTAGAGTTTTAAAAAGGTTAAAATATTAGTACTTTTCTCACACACCACCTAGCATGCTCCACAACAATGCAATGCTATCCCGTTTTCAGCAGCAGGGTATATTAAAAGTCTGATCATGGTAATGAAGAGGTATGGTTTACCTGTTTAATTTGGTCATATTCTGCCTTCATATAATATCGGAATGATCATAAATACTAGTTTTCTAGTTAAAAATTGGACATGAATGGCCTCTTAAGTCGGGTTTACCACTGGGAAGCTGGGGGATAATTTTGACACCCAAATTGGGCATGCCACAAACTTTAAACATGGCTGAGGGGAGAACATCTGTGACTGGTATTCTTTGTTAATTTTTTCCACAGCCGCTACATTGCCTTGTCTGGTCATTAAAGCTGTGCATATTTACATATATGAATAATCATTTGAAGAGTATTTGATGTTTTATACACTGCGAAAATAGCCTGTATTTGACAGGAATTCCATAATTGTCAGCAAGCTTGACTATCTATAGCGCAGTGAATGTTTACATGGTTGTCAGTAAATGGGACACTAAATATAATTTTGGCTTTTAAGAATTTCCCAATAGTAGGCAAGAATAAACCTGGTGTCCTCCAAGTTTCCTGTTCTTTCCGAAAACAAAGCACTTGAATATGACGAGCTCGTAATCACTACTTCAGAAGTGGGAAGTAGGAAATTTCCGATTGCATGTGAAGGCATCATTATACAGATACTGGAGTTAAACAGCGGATATTAGAATTCTTTTTGTAAATCTTTTTTTAATAAATGACTAGAAATGTATTTATTTTATGACTTTTATATGGATTTTTTTTATTTTTTAAATTGTCTCTTGTTTTTGAATTAAGGAGCTTATGGACTAGTTTAAATAATTGAGTATGAGTGTCTTTGTTTCTTTAACCTATATTTTGCATGTTTGTTGACATTTTTCTTTTTAATAGCCAAACCCTAAATGGTGTCACATTTAGAAACCCATGTTTGAGCTATAGTACAATGTGAACTTAGTACTCGCCCTTCATGCTAGTACACATTTCCCCTCAAATATAAAGGATGGTTTACACTTCCCTGAGATATTTACTCAGCACACAGTGACTATATATTAATATTGACCTTTAGTAAATCCTTCCCTGTTTCTCTATGTTCCCAAATGTAAGGGACAAAAGTCCACATATATTTCTCTCTCAGCTGAAAGGCTGAAGGTGTCTGCGGAAACAAAGCCAGATGGCTTGCAAGGAGAGATGGTTTAAAGCCAAAGGGGGACAAAATCTGTCTTCACTGTCTCTCTTTCTGTCTCTGTGTCCTTACAGTTGGGACTCATGCTATTTCGACTGGCGGTCATAACTCTCTAAAAATTAGCATGGTCTAGATGTTTGTATTATTACTATTTTTTTAAAATAATTTCATAGATTTTGCATCTCAGACAAAGCATGTAAAATATTGCTGATTGATTTATTTGTGTTGAAAATCTATAATGAGGAAGGCTGTTAAAGTTCACCCAAAAATGAAAATTCTGTCATCATTTACTCATCCTCATGTTGTTCCAAACCATACTTACTTTCTTCTAGGGTTGTCAAAGTACCAACATTTCAGTAGTTGCTACCAATACCAGTAAAATTTTGCAGTTTTTGATACCAGAGCAAAAACTGTTGGTTTAAGTATTTTAAAATTGTTTCCTGTTTTGTCTCGTCCATTGGTTATCACTGTCAGTAATCACAGTTTTCAAATCAAAACACACATTTAAATATGGTTGTCAATCCAGAAACTTTGCAGTGTGCCTAGCAGCATGAAAACTAAACTTGTATTCAGATTGTGAATGGGTAATAAACAGAAAGAAAGAGAAGACTTGCATTAAGTTTGTCAATCTCTAAAGCACAAGCTCACTAAATTCTGAACTCTTGTGAAAACTCCCGTTATAAAAAAAGCAGTCTGAATTGTTCTGATTTACATCGCGATTACTCTTGGTTGGTTATAATGAAAGGATTCGCACATGCCTGGCTTGCGTTAAACAAAACAAAATCCTTGTGTGTGTTCAGCAGTGTTAAGTGGATACTGACTAACTTACTGACTAGCACCTCTGTTAGGCCATTGTGTTCACACACTCAACAGATATGATTGTGATTGGCTACAATGCTCAACGCTTGTAAAAACACACTGTAAATAGAAACCTTTGACTGTCAGGGAGCGCTCAAACGAACACGAATAAGAGCATTTGAAAGCAGCATCTGTCAGTGGTTACTGAACATACCAGTCTGTAATACTGGTACTGCAGCAATGCTGGTAACCTGGTACGGTTAACCTCTTTTTCTGGTACCGTTATTACCGCTAGGTTTGACAACCATACTTTTTCTGTGAAAAACAAAAGGTGTTTTCAATTACTTGTTTTTTAGAATTATTATTGTTGTTTTATGTTTATTGTTAACATAATAGTTAAAGGGGTCATGAACTGGATTTTTTTAATTGTTTTATGTTTCCTGAGGTGTACTTATAATGTTAATATGATTTTTAAATAAACAAATTGTCACAATTTAGAAATAAATGGCTATTTCCTACCCTGATTTTAGCCCTCTGATTTGAACGCTCTGTTTGAAGGGGCGTGTCTGCTGTGAGATTTCAGTGTAAACGCCCACTGCTGTGATTGGCTAACATCTTTGCATATTAAACGAGTATTATATTTGGAAACCCCTCGAAGTTTTAACCATTAAAGCTGTCGAGATTAACAAATCGTGAAAAGTGTTGATTATGGCATTATATTTAGATCTATTCCTGTCACATGAAAGGTTGCTGTGATGAGCATTGAGCAGATGACAGACACTCTGTTGATCATGTGATTGTGAATGCAATTATCACATCATTGCAACATGATTTCTGCACTCTCACAAATGCTTTCATCATAAATAACTATGCAAACACAATGTAAATACAGTAAGAGCTTCGTTGTGCAGTGTAACAGTGTCATTGATTACATAACGATAGTTTTGGCAAGTGTCCAGATAAACTCGCGCTGTGTGATCGACAGCCTCATGAAATTCTAAAAGGAGTGTTTCTTTGATCGCTTTCTGTATATAATTTTATCACAATTTAAAAAACAGATGATTGTCATGCTACTAAGAGAAACCATTTGAACCTGATCGTTTATTTACTGGCTTGATTTGCGGATGCATAAACAGTACTGAATGATTTTGAGACAGATGAGTTGATACTTTTAGGTGATGCGTATATGCTCATTTGCATCGTTCAGGAAACACTGTCAATGTTTGTTTCATCATGCATTGCTATAACTTTAGTGTATTCGCTTTTGCTTTCTGTTTGATAAAACAAGAGAAACATTGTCCACCAAGCGCTTCTTTGTTTTGTTAAGTTTTTGAGCAAGGTGAACCGTGTGAATTTTAGTGAAGTGAATTTTAGAGCAAAGTTATGTTTAATTTGAATGTAATGTCCCAGATTAAATGAGTGTAAATCTGTGGTTCTTTTTAATGGCTCTAATGCGACCACAAACGCCGGTTTATGTCATTTCAATTATGAAAGAGCTCTCAGAGATGTAACAAGAGAAAAATGTTAAAGGCGCATCATCGAAAATAAATCTGCCTGAGTAACCACAATTACTTACAGTTGTGCATTTCGGTGAGTGTGTGTGTGTGCACGCACCAGATTTATCCTGCCAATAACAATGCTTCCTGTGATACAGAAAGCGTGGGGGACACAAAGGAGCAGCCAATGAGCTATTGTTTATGGGCGGCCCACTGTTGACCTGTTTAAGCAGACTGGAAAACAATGGCTGCTTCTGTACAGTTTAACTGTCTGTAACGTTAAGGAGATGCAAGAGGTTTCTTTTCAAGGCAGGACACGTTTCCAGCAGTTGAAACATTTCAGAGATTCAGAGCGAAAGTGACAAGCATCTGAAGGGGACCGAGGGGATGAGAGGTGTCTCAAGGGAATGACAGAAATAGACCAGTGAAAACAAACCAAAAGCCTTCTGATTGAAGTTTCAGTAACGTTCCCCAATGTTTTATTCTAAACCGAATGCTATTGTCTTCTTTCCAGCACATTTTCTGCCATTTTAAGAATAGGGAGGAACATTTTATTTTTGTCACTTTTTCTAAAGTGACTAAATTGTATCCCCCTATGAGTTTTTTTGTTGTTGATTTTTTTGGCAAAGCTGCAGCTTTGTTAACTGAAACAGCTCAAAATAGTCAAATTAAATATTGAAATAACTTTTGTTCAATGGTGATATCTGATTTCAAACACTATAGCTGTTAGCTTACTAACTAAAGGCTAAATGAAAACACAAAAAAGAGAATTAAATGTTTAATTTCAACCATTTAGCAAAGCAATGTTCTGTCATTTCTAACCGGGCACTGAATATAGTTACTCTGCCAATGAAATGCCTTGTTGAGGATTCTGCAGGGGGATATGATTTTTGCAAAATACTGTCTCTATTTTTTTTAATTGTCAGTCAGTCTACAGTGTGTCAGATGATCTGCCATTGAAATGAAAGCTTGTTTTGAAAACAAAACAAGTAGTATAATCAATCACCGGCGTAAAATATCTGAAAGCACTCAAACTCAAGCCCATCTTGTTTCAGATGGAGACTTGGATTGAATGGGCAACACTTATTGTAATGTGAATGCTTTGTCCCTGTCAAGTAAAATTGAATAAGTGAACTAAAGTAGAGTAAAATAAAATGAATGGAGAGTGAGCGATAAATAAAACAGTGCAGAGTCGGGAAGGCAGAGTTATTTAAAGATGGTGACGGATTGTATCTTTTTTGAGCTGGAGCTCATTTGCATGGCAGCAGGCACATGAAGATGACCTCACTCCTGCTTTATCTTAGACACTCTCTCTTTCTACACACAAACACACTCAAGAGAGCCAGACAGAAGGCCACTGAGCAGCAGGGAGAAATATAATGTGTCTGTGTTGCTCCACAGCTGAGGATATATTAAAAATAGCAACTCGTTCTGTTTTTGCAATATGTATATTTTGCACACTATACGTATTTTTTGTATGCATATAAAAACAATACCTGTATGACCTTCTATATTCAGCAAAATGTGCTGTAGTGTAATCACACAGTGATGAATGAACCGAAATCTCCTTGTATCATTATTTGCCAAAACAGGAGACATTTTTAGATAAAAGTTATTAAAAAAAAAGTGCTTAAAGATATTAATGTATACATCTCCTATGTGAATTAAACATGCAATTCAATGTCAGGTCATGTGTCAACAATGCAGCATACTATATTTTTAAAATATTTTTTTAGATTATTTTCATGGGATATTTTTCTGAACCAAACTGAGCAACTAGTTGTCCATGACGTATTTAAACACACATCAGAGATGTGTATTCTCTGTGTGCAGTGCAAACAGGAAAAGAGGTTTCAGCCTTGACTCATTCGTGTTGCCAGAAAAAACATAAACTAGATCAATAAAAAAATAAATCCAAAAGCTTTACAAGTCAAAAATATCGTGACCCATATTTTAACAGCTCCATAAACTGGATTGCGTTACGAGCCAAGCCCAAACGGCACTCTGTGAATCAGCCTTCCAATACAAAACACTACGCCTCTGTCGATACTGATCTGATCAAAGGCTTTGGTCGTTGTAATATTACTTTGGTCAAGATAGCCATAGTGAATAGCCTACCTAAAGCACACATGCTATTGTTAAGTCACGTTCCATACACACACAGGAACGATAATTTAGGGGATTCATGCCCGTATTTAACTGTGGTTTCAGAAACTTTATAGTGTATCATTATATACTTTGCAGTAAGGTGTATGCATCTATCACCCTATCCCGAACATAACCAGCGCCTCATCAGCTTCAATAATAGCAGATAAGCAAATTTAGCGCTGATATTTACCATTAGGTAATGGACAAGCACATCTCTGCTCTCACACACTTGCTGCTCACGATTAGTGACAAACTCCTGATTAATACTGGCCATGCTTAGGATGGGTTCGGATTTAAATGCTTATTTCACTCACTGCTTTGCACACCTCATTTATCATCAGGATCTTGAGCTCTAGTATTTCTGTATCTGTGTAGTGTGCCACCATACAGTTGCTGTATTGTTTTGACTATTGCACTCATGAAGTTATTGGATAGCTCACAAAAAAAGGGTTAACAAACCTAATCTTGCGTAAGTAAAATATTCCTGAAAGATCCAACTCAGCAGCCAACTGTACATACTTTATGAGATTAGCTGTATATAAAGCACAGAAGACTGTAACGTTCAGGTCCAGACTTGACTTTGTACAGTAAACAGTGACATCATGTAAAATAAAACGCTTTCATTGGTTTGTGAACTGCATGCTGTTTCTTTTCTTATCACTTATAATTAGTTTTGCAGAGTGGTTTAGCATGAAGAAAAATCTAAACTTTTTGCAGTTATGGCATTTAAAAGCAGGAACTAATTGCTGAAACTCGGCAGCCAAACAGTGACCCCCAGTTCTGAATCAATCGAATATTTCAAGCTTGTTATGATGTAATTTCCTCTTCTCATCCACTGACATCCTCTTCACAAATGCATGTATCTTGTGTTAATGTCCAGATAGTTTAAATTCAGCATTAAAGCCATGATCCAGATGCACTTGAAGACATACATTTGAAGATTAAATGGAGATTAGTTTTGATTTTCCTATCCTATGTTTTAGTTTATTTTTTTGAAATGGGCTTATCTGAAGAACCTTTCTAATTGATTTGGTCTGTATTAAGATGAGCTTAATTGAAAGTTGTGTTGCTTTCTTGAGCACCTCAAAATGAACCTTCTGTGTCTGCCATTAGGTGAACTTTGTGGTGTGCCAGCTGTTCGCCCTGGTCACGGCTTTCTGGTTCAGACTCTACCTGCACCCTAGTAAGACGAGCCCCTTCATCCGGCATGTAGTCGCCACCCTGCTGGGCTTCTATTTGGCCCTCTTCTGCTTTGGCTGGTGAGTGTTTGTCTGCTTCATCCCTCATATATCTCAGATCCATCCACATTTGATCCATAGCAGCCTCATTGATAGTCGGTTAGCGAGCCATTCAATTTATAATGAGGCTATGGACTACTGGCAGAAGACCAGAGTCTCCTCAGAAGCTACGCTGTGCACTGCATGGTGGAAACTGAGGGATGCTATGATGGAGCAGTTTGTAGGCCTCTTTTTATTGATCTTTTCACGTTTATAACAACACAACGTTACTATAACTGTCCATTTTTTAAGAAGGCCTGTTTTGGTTTGTCCGGACTGAACCATAAATGCAACTTACTTGCTGTGCTTGTTAGTTCAAATTAAATTAGAGAAAAGCTGCATTGAGATGCCTTTCTAGGAGTTGTTAGTTAACAGGTAAAACATGTGTATGCGTTGGTACTATTTTAATTTTCAATGTTGACTTTAATAGTTTAATGTTACTTTTCAGGTATAAATGAAATGAATAAGGAAAAGCAACCACATTTTCCAAAGCCTTTCAAATCTTTGATTACAAAATGACGAACGAAAATACTCTTCATACCTTGTTTTTTAAAAGTTTAATATACAATGGGATCAAAATGTTGGAGACCACGTTGAAAACATTTTTCTGACCGTTTACAGTATTTTCTGATTTATAGAACAATAAAAAGAGATCCCCTCTGTAAAAACCTTTAACTCCGTCAACAGATGAAACATAATTTGGAATCTGGCCTTATCCAATGTTTACATTTCTGTTCTGATATTGTATGAAATTAGTGCATTTTTATTTAATTAAATAATAAATTTGCATTTTTAAACACAACATTTCAGAAAACCTGTAATACAAAACAATTGTCTTACTGTACTTTGATTAATCTATTAGGAAATCATAATTAAAATTAAAAATATATATATAAATTAATTTTACCCTATTCAAAGTTTCAAACCAAATACTAAGACATTCTGAGATTTATAATATAAATGTGTCTCGCATAAAAATTATATGTATTTTTATATACTGATAATATATTTTGTAATGACACATTTTGTACTAAATAAAAAAGGGCAAAGTAAAAGCACAAGACTTTTAGACCTCATATTGTGTTTCAAAATTAACTTAAAATAAAGACAGACTAAATTTACATAATCAAATTACTTTTTTGTCACAAGCTCAAAGTGTAACGAATTGCATTAGCGGGAGTCATGCTCAAGCTGGCATTTATTGAAAAACATATGGAGCAGTCTATTACAGCTCTCTGAGAAAAGGTCAGTTCTACCCAAAATCAAACAGGAAGTCATTATGCAATGAACATAACAGCAAGAAGAAGTTTACCAAGATATAGCAGATGCTAATGTGTGGTACTTGCGCATTTTTGGAATGCATTTATTTTTCCTCATATTGTAGTAAGTACCAACTGTATCAAGCAAATGTCTTCTCTATTTGTGTGGCACTGTGTGTGACGGGGGTTTCCCTTCCTGGTTAGACCGTCAGCTGTTCTGTTGAGATGATGTGCTATCATCACATACTCAGAGATTTTGTTTTTCACTGAAGCCTTCTCTGTCCAGCAGAGGCTCACTCAGTTCATTTACTTTCTTAATGTGAGTTCCGGGTGTTGTTGTGTGAGATTCATCAGCACATGTTATTGCAAAGTAATATGCTCATCTTTTGTTTCAACGAAATGCAATTTCTTGCCTCACCCCTCAAAGAAAATTCTCTTTTTCCCCTTACGTTGGCATTGTTTATCAGTAGTTAAGATAGTTCTTGCTCTATTCTGATCCAGACCGCCCACTTTTGTCACAATCCAAACAATTCCAGATGGATAAAATAGTCACCCCATCCGTTTCTTCTGTTGGATAGTGTCGATTACAGCCTTTCATGTAGGTCTACTAAATTTTGTGACAACTTTCTGTTTGCAACATGCTTTTTTTTGTGTGCAGCAGTTCAGCATTGTTAGACATGTTGTGCACAAAAATTAGAGTTATTTTGAATTTGCTAGATGTCACGCCCCTTGCAATATAGACAACGTAAAGCCAAACATGCACTACAAGCCAGCGACACAACAAAGCTATAACACTTCACACTGAATGAACAAAGCGTAGACAACGTAAATAATTAAGTTGTTATCTTGATTTAGTGAAAGTGCTTTGATTTGAACATGGGCTATATGGGATTGTCTGGCTTATGTTATTCAGAAAAACAATTCTGTCCCGTTCAAACTGACTGTCATAGTTTAATAAAGTTTTCTGTCCATACTCCTTTTATTGGTATCCTCTTCTCCTTGTGCTTTATTTCAGGTATGCCTTACATTTTCTGGTACAGAGTGGTCTTGCTTACGGCGTTATGATCTTCACAGGTGTGGAACACATGCACAAGTGAGTACCGACCTCAAAATTCCCTGCACCGTCAAACGGCCCTGATTTCAGTAACAGGAACAACCTCATGTCAAATCAAAAATGTATTATTTATGGCATTGGAACAGTGTTCTCAACAGTGTCATGACAGTCATCAAGCCATCCAGTTCACAATATGAGTTATTAGTCTAACCCTGCGTTTGGTTTGTTGAAGAGTAATCCATGCCGCTCTCACACATCCATTTCATTCTTTTGAGTAAACAGCCCTGGGGCAACGAGTGAGCGTCTGTTTTCATCATTGTTTCCACAAGTTGTATGCTGAGTGACGGCTACCTCTGATCTGAGGTCAGATGAATGGATGCGCTGGACCATGTGGTTTGCACTACTGCTCAGGGCGGTACCAAAATAACCAGTGCTGCTCAATAGTGATTATTATTAAAAACCAACCATCAACACTAATGTGGAGTGTGTACTGAATCCTAGGTCATGGCATCAAAAACAAGGAAAATACTGACACAATCATATGATTTCATTTTTCTGAATAACTGGGACATCTGATATCCCCATATCTGAAAGATTTAGATAACTGTGCTAGGTCACTTGACCGTGGCACATACATCTGAACATCCAGCCAAAAGGCCTTCCAGCATGGTTTGTGAACTTCGGATAGTTAAAAAGGTCATTTATGACAAGCTGACCGTCGGCCTCCTGCCCAGATGTTTGCATAACTGCATGATTATTATACACGGAGTTTGTCCACGTGTACTAAATACACAGAGCAGGTATAGTTCTGGGTTCAGTACACCACCTCACATGTTCCTCTGAAACAAATCATAAAAACCAGCAAAAATCAATACTGGATATTTAATTGTGCATTCTCATTGCCCTTATTTTTACATTTTGGTTTCCTTTTGCCATCCTCTAATGCTTATTAAGAGTTCATCTTTAAAAACAAAACATTACAAAAAAAACCCCTGAATACTGTGAATGTGTGTGTGTATATGTATATATATATATATATATATATATATATATATATATATATATATATATATTATGCACACACACACACACACACACACACACAGTGCCTAGCATAAGTGAACACACCCATGCTAAAGTTGACTAAAAAGAGGAATAAAAAATAATCTTTTGGAAATTGATCTTAATGCCTTAATTTAAAAAATGAGGAAAAATCCAACCTTTAAGGACACCAATTTTCTTTGTGATTGAATAATGTATCATAAATAAATAAATGTTCTTAAAATACAGGTTACATAAGTTAGGACACCCCTAAGTTAAATTCCCATAGAGGCAGCAGATTTTTATTTTTAAATGCCAGTTATTTCACGGATCCAGGATACTATGCATCCTGATAAAGTTCCCTTGGCCTTTGGAATTAAAAAAGCCCCACATCATCACACACCCTTCACCATATCTAGAGATTGGCATGGTGTTATTTCAGTTAGGCTAATAGCTGGTTTGATTTGCATTGAGCGATAATCTTATAGAAAGTGCCCCATTTCAATCCTCTTTTTAGTCAACTTTGGCATGGGTGTGTTCACTTATGCTAGGCACTGTGTGTGTGTGTGTGTGTGTGTGTGTGTGTGTGTGTGTGTGTGTGTGTGTGTGTGTGTGTGTGTGTGTGTGTGTGTAAATTTGTAGCATTTAGTTTTGTTTTGTTGTTTTTTTTAATTTGAAAACAATAGTATAGCATTTTAATATCTGCTATTTATCGGTTATCGGCTGTGACATCAAAAAATAATTATTGGCTTATTGGTATCGGCTAGAATTTTAACATCAATGCATTCCTACTTTTCAAACATGTCTTTGTGAAGTTAATGTCATGAACATGTGAATCCATTAATCATATTTTTGCACAAGATTACAAAACAGGACATGACGTACACTGTAAAATATATTTGTAACTTTTAAAGAAAATAACGAAAACCTAAAGTAAAAACCTGTTAATTGGTCAACTAAGTTTTCTTACCATGTATGAAGAAAAACAAAAAACATTGTATTATATGTAATTTTACTCTAAAACACTGTCATATTTGTTTTTTTCCAACTATGAATGATCGCATTTACTGTGAAAAACCGTAAAGAGACATTCCCAGAAATCCCTGCATGACACATCACATATGATTTTTAAAATTTATATAATTAATTTTATTTCTTCTAAATTTTTTTTATCAGTAATTAGTTAATTGTTATTACATTTATTGTATTATTTGAATTTCATGTGTGTTACCCTGATAGTGTTTTGTGTTGGTATATTTTAAGGTAAAAAGCAGATTTTGATTTGTTCAAGTATGGGTATATTAACATTATATCGCCTAATAACATATACGATTATAAGTTGTAAAATATACAGGCACTAGTACCATCTCATTTTGTTTTTTGGCACATTCTGGCAACCACAGCAGCTTTTTTTTATCGCAAATTTAACACGATTTTTTTTCCTAACTGGTTTATGGTTTATGTGGAACAGCAAATAACCAGAACTTTCCACCTACAACAGTTATTCCACCACGAAATGACTTTTTACAATCTAATAGATTGAACCCAGTACATTCCTTTTACCTACAGGACTTTTCATTGCTAAACTAGACAAGCTAGACTTTGAAACGTGTTTTGAACTGTGATCGTTTCATATTAGATGTAAGATAATGTTTTAGGTCACAGTCATCTGTAGTTTGCACCGATTATAACACAAGTCACTTTTCCTTTCTCTTGGCTGTTTGTTGTTTTCTTCTAAGAAGGTAAAAAGCAACAACTTGTAAACTGTTGAAGACTGATAAGATGAACTTGTGCAGGAGTCTGTGGGGATGATAGAGACATAGACTGGCCCTGTTCCCTGCAGTGAGCGCATTAGGGATGCAGTGCTACAGAACAGACCTTTGAAACTCCAGGAGACGATCAGTCAGTAATAGAGAGATGCCATGCTCCACTGCTCAGGGGAGATGAGAGGGCAAAGCAAAGGGAAATGAAGGGAAATTGAAAATGTAGGGAAATTGTAAAAACAGGGGTGGCAAACCACTAAGGAATTGTTTTGTGTGTGTGTGTGTGTGTGTGTGTGTGTGTGTGTACAGAAAAAGCAGAAGTATCTATTTTGAGAGGACACATTACTTAACTGGTTTATTACCTGTAATCATTAAGTCAGACTAACAATAAAACTGGCATAGTTTAGCTGCGGACGTGATAATGCAAAAAATAAAAAAAAGATTAAAAAAAACCCTGAATACTCCTTACTTTCTCTTCTCTGGTAAGAAAATCTGGCCGATATTAAAGTGATTCCAATATGATTGGAATCACTTCAAAAATGGAAAATACAGTTAAGTGCAACATGTTCAGCACAATCTGTCATATGTGACCCTGGATCACACAACCAGTCACAAGTAGCATGGGTATATTTGTGGCAATTTGTATGGGTCAAAATGATTGATTTTTCTTTTATGCCAAAAATCAGTAGGATATTAAGGAAAGATCGTGTTCCATGAAGATATTTTGTAAATTTCCTATCGTAAATGTATAACACATTTATTTTTGTCAGTGAATGGAGCACAATCTCGAACATAAATGGTCAACTTTAAAGGCGATTTTCTCAATGTTTTGATTTTTTTTGCACCCCCAAGTTCCAGATTTTCTTGTTGTAGTTGTATAGTTGTATCTCGCCCAAATATTGTCCTATCCTAACAAGCCATACATCAATGGAAAGCTTATTTATTCAGCTTTCATGTGATGGAATTTCAAAAAATGGACCCATGTGACTGGTTTTATGGTCCAGTGTCACACATGGGCTACATAAAATTATACTAAAAACATTAAAATTGTGTGCTTGGGACATGGCTTTTAATGGTGAGACTTTTGGTTTTGAAATAAGGCTCTTAAAAATTATATAAAATTTGGATTTAGAAATATCGTATTGGCCAATATATCGATTGTCGGCTTTCAAATATAAAGAATTATCGGTTATCGTATCGCCCAAAATTGTAAAGACTTACATGCATAACACAAATTACTGACCCCAAACTTTTGAATGGTAATCACTGCTTTAAACCTTACCTTACAGTCCCACTACTTTTAATGAAGATGATTGTGTGTTGAGCTTCAGGGTGCGACGCTGAACTTTGTTTCATTTGCGCTGTCATATGTGCCTACTACACACGTTTAATTTTTTACCATTTTTGGGAGGTGTAAAATACATGTCTTCAACAACCAGAAGTGTTTCCAGTTTCGTTTCAGGATGTAGTTTGAGTGATCGGATTTAAGTCCATTTAAGTCCAAGGCATTTACACCTGGTCTTTTCACAATTAGATAGCTATCCTATCATAGAGAATACATGAAGTGAACAGGTGTAAACAGGTCATATGATTTGAGGCAACTTGAGTGACAGTGATAGTTGGTGTTGCTGCAAATTTCAGGGTTTTTTATGCAAATAATTAAAAACACAGACAGGCAATGCCAGACAACTTGGCAGACAACTACAGACCACTTGGTGACCTTCAGCGATTAAAGTGCTTTTAAAGCTCTAATGGATATCTATTTATTGACAGCTTGATTCTTTGTATAGATTCTTAAACTTTTAAACCGGAGTTTGATGCTCAGATTAAATGGAGCATGGTAAGCTTTCATACGGAGGTCTTGCTTTCACGTTCAGCCTTATGTGAAATATGTGAAGTCATTCACAAGACAAGACTACCCTCCATAACTCTGTGCCTTTAACTTCTGCTCTGAGAGTTAAAGAGTTTTGGTGAAAGGTCGTTCTCTCAGGACTTTTTCCTTTGGACAATGGTGTGACTGTCGCCCGTTTCATTAAAAATGACACGTTTATGATGTGATTTATTGCTTTAATATGTTTCCACTCAGGCATTTGAGAGAAGGGTTTTATGGTGTAGACAAGACCCCCCCCCCCCCCCCCCCCCCCTCCTCCATCTAAAAGCTGCTGATAACACCTCACCCTTGTGTCTCACCTTTGTAAATTATCATCTTGAGACTTCTTGAGTGCGGCGGTCATTGCCAAATGCAAATGGAACTAGAAATGAGAGAGAGAGAGAGAGCGAGAGAGATAGAGAGAGCTGCCCTCATCACGGGTCACTGAAGCTCCTGTCTGCCTTATTGGAGATGAATAGTGTAAATGTATATTTATAGAAGGGCTACTGTTGAGTCTAAGTCCTTGAAAGGCAGTTTATGCTCTCTAGTTGAGACAGTGTCAAGGGAAAGAGGCTGAAAAAAATCAATAGGTGATGCACGTTATGCACAACATGACACTTTTGGAATGAAAGTCGCAACTTTTTCTTACAAGGAGCCAATCACTTTTTTGAGTAGAGATGGCTGTATATTTAATTAAAATTCTTATTTAAATGAAAATTTCTTATTTAAATGCAATGGTATTTTTTGGCTTTGGTTTGTTTTGGTTTTCGGTTTTCTTGAAAGCCATTGTGTGACCGTGAAAAGATTTGTGTGGACAATCACTTTCAATGTATTGACTGGGAAGGGCTCGCTGTATATTTGTTTCTGGATTCTTGCTAAAATCCAGTCGACCAATCTCCATGGAGACGGGAACTAAACAGAGCTTTACTAGCCATGTATATGTATGCATCCAAAGTTGCAAATTTAACTTGACCCCAAAAACAAAATCAAGACTCTGAAAAGGAGTATAATAGGTCCCTTTAAATAATTTAGTTTTTTAGGATTGTAAATTTAATGTTTCTAACATCAATATCAAGACTTTTCTAAAGACAGCCTAGGCTAGATCTGAATTTGCATACTTTTGTGCATGTAGTAAAACAGTCTACCATAATTTTGTAGGATGTAAACACTCATTTGCATGTTAGCGTTATCATCTACATCCATTATCTTAAAATTCATTATTACTGAACAAGTTGATAGAAAACAAGGATGCACTTTTAGAAAATCCACTAAAAATGGTATACCGTCCAGACATGTTTGGCATATTATGTTATATACTTTGGATTTGGGATGCATATGTCCCGTTGACTGACCCACCAGTATTCTACATTGTACGGTTTTAAATTTTTCATTGTACAGTTTTTCAATGTTCCCAGTGCAACTAGAAGGCAACCACCACACAATCATCCTACAGAATGCTTAAACAGAAGGTCTTCTTAGTACACACAGTGCTGCTCAGAGCTCTGATGAAGGGCCTAGTGTTGAGACCGAGCAGGCACCGCCTCTGAATACTGCAAGTGGGACAGTAGACATGTTAACCCGGCTTTGTTTGAGGCCAAGACAGAAACTACATTGCCAAGAATTTGCCCACTGTTTCCTGGTGAGGAATCGGGGAACTTGGCTGCTTGAGTCAGAAACCTGTATGTTGCATACCAAACGTTCTGCAGCTGTGTGCGACTGAAAGTGGGAGCCAATTCAAAGGCTTTTGCCTCAAACCGAGGCCCTGCTGAACATCAGTGGGTCTTTCATCACTTTCAGTGGCTGTTTCTGATGGTTAATATGCTGAATAAAAGAGCGATCCTTATCGGATTGTGGGAGGATGTTAATAAGCCGAGTTGAAGTTATGGCACGAGTCTGATAGTGTTGTTCTAACATGCCGCTTTAGGCAGCGATGTAACAGAGAAGCCTTGATCACTCTCTCCACTTACTAATTTGTTGTAGTATGCAAATAACTTGCATGAATTAGCTTGTATAATATCAGATATCAGATGTGAGCTATTTGCGGCAAAGTGGGGGCTCGGGCTATTTTAAGATAATGGCTCCAATTGCTAAATTGAAATTAACCAACAAAATAAGAGTAAAATACTAATGGAATGTATTTTAATATGTATTGTTTGACATGTTTTGTTGATCTCTGTCTTTTTATTAAGTGAAGTAAATTAATCAAAACAGTATATAGTAAGGAAATAATTGAATCATAAGAAATATTTGTATTTGGACAATGTCTTTCGAATGAAAATTGTTTGTCTGTTCTGATGATGCAGTGAATTTGCTGTTTACTGAATATATTGTACACTTAAAAATGGATGCAAATTAGTTTTACAACGCTAAACATTTCAGACAGAAATATATTATCACATGACCTAATTAATTTTAATTCAGTGAGAGACATCCATTTCTAATCTCATAAATTAAATTAAATCAGTTATTTTTCTAATTTTAACTCAGTCGTCTATAAAAATGACTCATTTGTTTAGACTCCTGAAAGTTAGTCAATAAAGAGATGTTAAAATTACTTGGGGTTTATTTGTCATGCAGGAAATGGAAAGACAATTTAGTGCACTGCATTGTGGGATACAGTATTTTCACACTTTGTGTGGTTTATGTATACTGCACTTTTTGCATACATAACATTTTCATAGTGCCCACAATATACACACTGCTAAAATGAAGTAGGCCTAGTATGTATGTGGTTTGTTTTACCAAATATAGCCTTTTTTTTTTTCAACTTTTCCCCTCGTTTGCCTTCTCCTCCTTAGATACTGCTTTGTGTTTACGCTGGGATATCTCAGTTTCTGCCAGGTCACCAGAATCTTTGTGTTTGACTATGGCATGTACTCAGCTGACTTCACTGGGTAAGTTACTTTTGCACTGGAATCATTATCAATTAATGAAAACTGAGTAAAAACATTTTTGCTAACTGAAAGAATTAAAAAAAAAAAATGTTTTCCCAACATTAATGGGAAAAAAACAACTAAAATACATTTTAATGTGTCCAAAACTAACAAAAATAACATTTCAATAAATAAATATATTTTAGTTTTTGATACATTTATTATAAAATGTGCCTGCATTAAAGACGATACTCTCACTATATAGCAATAACACTTGGCTGTGCTGAGAAATCAAATTATATATTAATGGTTTGATACAAGTGGATGCTCTCACGCACATCTGGATCCAACAGAGTCAATTTCAGGTGCAAACAGGATCTCACACACACACTTTCCTCTTCCCCTCTGTCTCCAGGCCCATGATGGTCATCACACAGAAGATCACAAGTTTGGCGTTTGAGATTCATGATGGTTTGTAACAGTTTTATTAATCCCATTCTCCTCTTCATGGTTGCAAAGCCTCGATAGTGAATAACTGGCATGATTTCTACAGCTCTATTGTTTCTATCCATGCCTGTGTTAGAGGCACTAGGAATTACATAAGGGCTGTTAAACCCTGCTGCTACACCACGTCCTCGTATGCCATTGATTTGTACCATTGCTGGCGCTGCACTCTAGTGAGTGGGCCAAAGTAGATAGGGATGCCAGCTGGATGTTGCGCTTCACAGGCCACACTTACCTCATCCAACACGCTATATCGCTTATTGTGCAGCTTGGTGAAATCTGTTTAATAAGATACTAATTGTGCTGCATCACCACATCATTTTTGCATGATCAGGATCATTGATAAAGGAGAATGAAGGTGAGTTTAACTTCCTCTGAGTTTGTGAAAGAGACACAAAGTTCATCCAAAATGAAAATTCTGTCATTTTGACGCACCATATATGAATATACAGTACCGTTCAAACGTTTGGAGTCAGTAATATTTAATTTTTTAAAGAAATAAATGTTTTTGATTTTTCTTTTTTTGAGCACCAAATCAGCATATTAGAATGATTTCTGAAGGATCGTGTGAAACTGAAGACTGGAGTAATGATGCTGAAAATTCAGCTTTGCCATCACAGGAATAAATAATTAAAAAATATATTAAAATAGGAAAACATTACTTTAAATTGTAATTATATAATAATAAAATAAATACATTTTGTTGATTTGAATTGAAAACCTTTTTTTATTGTATTTTTGATCAAATAAATGTAGCCATGGTGAGCATAAAATACTTCAATAACATTAGTTTATGTATTAACTAACATTAACCTAAAACGAGCAATACGTTTGTTACAGTATTTATTAATCTTTGTTAACATTAGTTAATACAAATAGAGCTGTTCATGTTAGTTCACAGTGCATTAATTAATGTTAACAAATACAACTTTTGATTTTAATAATGTATTAGTAAATGTTGAAATTAAAATAAACAAAGTAATAAATGCTGTAGAAGTGCAGTTCATTATTAATTTATGTTAACTAATGAAACCTTATTGTAAACTGTTACCAATACTTTAAAGAAAACATTCTTACAATCTTGCTGATCCCAAAGTTTGGCAAATGTTTTTTTTTTTGGGGGGGGGTCTGAGGTTTGAAAACAGTGTACGTGTCAGTCAGTTATGTGGTACTTTTTGTAATTTTTTGTAACTTCTCAGCCTCTGGTCACCATTCAATTTAATCGGATGGAAAAGAGCAGCTTTGACTTTCTTGCAAATATCTTCTTTTGTGTTAAATATTGACAGATTTTTCATTTTTGGGTGAACTATCCCTTTAAGCACAAAGGAATGAGCAGCAGAGGACGCATGATGGCATTAACCCAAAAGAAACCACTCTAGTTTTATCAACGACAAGCAAATCTCCCATGCAAACAATGCGACTGATAAGCAAACTAGATTGCATGCCATCCTAGCATAGTTTTTACATACTTAGTCAACCACAGAGCTGATCGCTGTGATATGTGACCGAGTCACTGAAGTTCCTTTAACAGGGTTTTTGGGAAGATTAAGAGAGCACATCCCATTTCTCTGAAGCAGTTGCTCACAGAACAGCTGGCCTGGCCGAAACTGTAGCCCGGCACTTCTGAGCGGCCTCCGCGTGACTCGCCCTGCTCCACTGCAGACAACACGCATGACATATTAATCCATGTGCTTTAATTAAGTTATGTAATCATCTCCTCCCTCCTTTACTTTATGGAGAACTGAACTCAGACTAAAAGTGTGGCACTCTGATAATGTGGCAAATGATGGACAATGGTGTATATATTTATATAAAATATATATATATGATGACGTATTTTTGTTGGCCAACCTGGAAATTAGCATCACCATGGTTTCCTCGATAAAATCCCTAAAGGGTTTGTCCTCTGGCTTTTGGATTATTGCAGAAAAGAAGCTCCGTGACCATCAAGTAATGAATGATTCTTACACATTTTGTTCATCATGAGAAAAATGTACAAAGTAACAACTATTTTGAAGGCTAAATACAATTGCCAGAAGTAAAAAGCCAAACGTAGGCAATAAACAAACTACACCACGGTCACATGACTTCAACACCACCACAGTTTCTTGACAAATTTATTTAACCCTTATTACATATTCGGGTCTTTAACGACCCGGATCTATATCGAACGCGGATGGCTCTCTAACTGCTACAATAGTATAAAACTCTCTTGATATTTAAATAACAATTACAAAAGAATAAAATAAAGCACATTTCATTAACTTTTGGAACTTGGTTTTATACCATCATCGCTGTCATTGTCAGTGTCATTTCCCAGTACATTCAGCATCAGGCTCATATTCGCGATCTCAACCATATTCTCAAAACTATATTTTCAGCGTCTTCAAAAATCTATATTTTGATCGCTGACAGATTCTTCACCAGTTGATAGGGACACTAATATTTGATTGATTGCGTACAGCACTTGCTCTGCAGTAAATTGCTGAGTCATTTCAATTTTTGCTGATGATACTTGTATATTCTTTTGTTTTATGCCTGCGGTAACTATGAGGGAAGTGTTACATCATCATTGCCTCTTTTAGGAATACAGGTGGATTGCACCTGAATACACGCAAAACATTACACTATTACATATCTCTGGTTGCTAGCGACCCTATGCGTTTAATAATTCGATTTTTTTCTGTATATTGTTTATAATGAATAGATTGAGGCTAAGAAGGCTGCTGTTTTACAAAAAAAATGCAAAAGTGTGATTATGAACAGCATACTGTTCTGTAAGAGCATACTAGAGCAGATGAGTTTACCTGTTCATCATGATGATGTTTAATGTCTCGTCCCATTTAGCCAATTGTTAGCAACTGCCTTTTTCAAGACAAGTAAAAGCTTTTTTTAAAATCACAAGTGTGTATTAATGATGTTTTTTATGTTGTAGAATTAAACAGGTAAAAATATCTTGAGCTTGTGTTAACCACACAGCTGAATTCTGGCATTTAACCTAAAACCCAATGACTTCAGGATGATTAAACCAGAAGTGCTAAAATGCTGACTCATTTCTAGATTTTGGCCTACAAAAATAAGTCATCCCTTTAGGCACTCTATAGGAACTGATTCAAACCTGAGTCTCCCGCATTAGCACCATGTGTCAATGTGTCTGTAGCTATTGTGCTAACAGCTAGGCCATGGTTCTGCTGTAATGTAATGCGGTTCGTTGTGCAATTAATACTAGTATGTTTCAATGGGTCTGTGTAGAATCTGAGAGTGCTGCCCGGTGAACAAATATCATGAGGTGTTGTTGATTCTGTTGCATTTGCTGAAGGAAGAAGAGTGGAATTGTGTCTGTGTGTACATGGCATGCTGCTGTTGGTTATGCAATTCCCAGCAGCCATTAAAACCTGCAGAAGCTGATAGGGTGACTAATCTAGTTGTCAGTACATAGACAGAGATGAATGAATAATGGCTTGATCTCTTTTCTTCACTAACCCGAGAGACTTCACCGCTCCAGGCTGGAGCAAAGCAGCTCAGTGCTTCAAAACACAACCTCACCCCCCATAGACTCTTAATCAGTGTCTACAGTCAACGGTTGTGTGTGTGTGTGTATTAGGGGTATAACGGTATATTCGTCACTGTAGGGACGTCATGGTTTGGTGCATGCAGTCAGACAACGAATACAGTCACAGGTGATCCACACTCCATTCCAGAAGGGGGCGCGTGAGGTCATGAAACATTGTTTGCTTACGCCACAACAGTAAAAAGTGCAGAAGAAGATGAATCTATGTAACGTTACCGAGCCAAAACAAGGCCCAGTCCCAATTCGCATACTATCCATCCTAAATAGTATTCGAAAATAGAATTAGTAGGCTACATCCCAAATCGTAGTATGTTGAAATGAGTGTTCCAAAGATACCCGGATGGTCTACTATTTCCGGTCAGAATCCGAAGTGCAGATCGATGCACACTCTAACGGCTAATATCGCCCACAACCCATCGCGCGTTGGACGAGGATTCGGATAGAACTACAAACACGAGTGAAAAGTGTTAAAAACACTACAGACATGGAGGACGCGCGAGTCCGGCGCGTATGTAGAGGTTTAGATAAAGGGGTTTGAGTGATTAATTATCAGTATCTAACCTGACGAAAATGTATGTATTTAACGTTGTCTACATTAAATTGCATCTGAAAAAGCGAAAGTGACACGTGATGGCCAAGTATGGTAACCCATACTTGGAATTTGACCTCTGCATTTAACTCATCCAAGTAAGTGCACACACATTAGGAGCAGAGTAGTGAGTAGTGAACACACACACTGCAAACGTGGATACACCCACCCGGAGCAGCGGGCAGCCTGGAGTGGCGCCCGGGGAGCGATTGGGGGTTAGGTGCCTTGCTCAAGGCACCTCAGTCATATTTCTGCCGGTTCTGGAATCGAACCAGCAACCTTTTGGTCACCAGTCCAACTCTGTTACCATCAGGCCATGGCTGCCCCTAATCAAATTGCAAACACATGAAGGACCCACGACTGGCAGATGAACGTGCTCTCCGAAACGGTAGGAAATCAAATTAGATTGAATGGAGGATTTTAACTGTGACAAGATGATTGACAGGGCAGTTTACGGTGACAGGATGCACACAACAGATCTGTCCGTTAAAGATAACGTGATAGTATGTCCCAAAGCTTGCCTACTCTTTTGCTACACACTCAAAAGTATGTACTTTTTCTTCACAAAAAGAGTACATACTTTTAGGTCGTAGTATAAGCAGGCGAATTGGGACTGGGCCCACGAGTTCAGATTGCACGCAGGAGCTTGCTACTAGCCTATACGCCGAGTTTCGATTCATTTTTGTGACGCGCTCGACTAACTTCACGGATAGCAAATCAGGACGCAGGAAGTGGCATAATTGTGCAGAAAGCTCAATGTTTTGTTTTTATTTTGAGTGTAATGTACACAAATAAAAATAGACTCTTTACAATTTCGAGTGATGTCTTACTCTTATCTGTATGACCAATTTTATTTTAAGTCGTTTCCACCGTTATTATGAGACAAAACCATTTGGCATTGTCAATTTGTGTCGTGGGAAAAAATGCATGTCCTGGAAATGTCAATCCTCAGGTGCCATTCTTACCCAATGTTAATAAACTCTTATGTGAAGTTTTATTTTTCATTACTCTATTTATTTTCTACTTTTATAACACAAGAGATGCTTTTCAGTTTTATAGCTGGTTGTGACCCAATACCTTTTTTTTTTATCAGCACTACTAAACAATATGATCTATACAAGAGTGTATTCTGTTTACTGCTTAGTGCTTAATACACTAAAGGAGGCTGTACTTTACCAACTAGGGGACTAAATGCCGCTAGATGGAACAAACTGTAATTTGCACTACTGTCTGTTCAAAATAAATGAAAATAAACTTTTTTCTGTTTTATCGAACCGTGACCCCAAAACCGAGGTACGTACCGAACCGTGACTTTTGCGTACCATTACACCCCTTTATACAGTACAACCTGTAAGAGTCTGTAGATTTTTTTGAATGCTTTGAAAGAAGTCTCTTATGCTCACAAATACACACTAAGGCTGCATTTATTTGATTAAATTTACTGTTCGTACATATTTGTAATATTGTGAGATATTATTGCAATTTTACATCTTCTATTTTATTATTTTATGCTTACACATTTAATTAATTTATTACTGTGATGGCAAAGCTGAATTTTCAGCATCATTACTCCAGTCTTTAGTGTTACATGATCCTTCAGATGAGACGTAAAGCCGAGGTCCTTACTCTCTGGTCATTAAAAATCCCATGGTGGCACTTCTCGTAAAAGAGTAGGGGTGTAACCCCGGTGTCCTGGCCACTTTCCACCCATTGGCCCTTGCCAATCCTGGTCTCCTAATAATCCCCATCCACTGAATGGCTCTATCACTCTCTCTCCTCTCCACCTATAGCTGGTGTGTGTGAGCGCACCGGCGCCGGTGTACTGAGGCTGCCGTCGCATCATCCAAGTGGATGCTCACACTGTACTATATAAATGCCTCATTCATTCATGCATTCAGAAATCATTATAATGTGCTGTCTTATTGTTTTTAGGATTCTTTAATGGATCGAAAGTTAATTTGAAAAACACTGATTTGAAAGAGAAATCTTTTGTAACAGAAATTACTTAACTGTTAATTTTGATTAAATGAATGTGTTCCTGCTGAATAAAAATATTAATTAAAAGAGAGGGCTTGTGTTTAGTAATTATTTGCATTTTAATCCATGGGGTGGGCGCTAAAGATTAAAATAAACTGCAATCAGTTTGCTCTCACTAAGCCTGTATAATAAAATTTTTTTTGTATTTGACATGTAACTTTAAAAACGCTGAATGTGTAAGCACAGCTACTCGATTTCGTTTCTGTTTGTACTTGGTGAGTGCGTGTGATTCTGCATCGTCACGTGGGCTTCATTCACACATGTTTGCTGTATCAGAGTATAACTGCTGTTTCTGCAGGTCAGTGTGAACCACAGGAACCCACTGACCTCAACCCCCCCCCACCCCCCACATACAACACACACACACTCACACACACACACTGCTGCATTATAATCACACAGAACGGTATTTTTCATCTCTGTTTCTCGACTTCTAAATGTTTCTAAATTACAGTGTCTTGTGGGAGTGTGTCTGATGAGTTTGGGCTTGTGTTTGTGTGTTTTTCCCACAGGTATGATGAAGAGGGAGGAGCATCTAAAGCCCCATCAGAAGTATCTTGCTGTCAGGTATGTGTGAAAGGTATGTTTGTGGTTGGGATGAGGTCACTCATTTACTTTCTGCTTCTTTTGAAAGAAAATCAACTTCAAACCCACACTGACAACAGTCAAAAGGTGTATATACATGTATGCACATGTAATCTAATTAATTACACGATGTTAATAATCTAATCACACATAAATTTCCCCCGAAAGATCATTTTAAGTCATTGTGTTGAATGGAAAAGAATTAAATAGACAATATAAGAAGTAGCTTTATATAAAAAAATTTATTTGATTCAACATAGTTTATTACACAAGCTTTTAGGCATTAACGGCCGTGAGGGTGAGTAAATGATGACAGAATTTTTATTTTTGAGTGAAATCCCTTTAATGGGTTTTTTATTAATATGGAAATATGAAATCGATTTTTTTTTTATTAAATGATACTCTATTTAAGAAACTAAAACTGCAAGTAGGTGGCGGTAAATGTCTAAATGAGTATAGCATTCATTCATTTATTCATTCATTCATTTCATTCAAATGGCTGATTTATGTAGGAAGTAAAATAGCTCTCTATGAATGGGCCATTGAATCATTGGTTCGTCCAAAAGATTCGCTCAAAACGTGGATTCATTCAGAAACGGAGCAGCGCTGTGAGTTGCTCGGAGATGCACAACAGTTATGCTCGGGCATACTACATTTATAGTTAGTATTTTTGTTGGCAACATTGAGCAAAAGCAGTAATATTGTGTCTAAAATATAAAACAATATTAACTTCTCATTTATTGAACTGTATAGAATAAAAATCATCACATTTGAAACAATCACATTTGCACTCATGCTATTCGGGAAAAAAACAGCACTTGTGTGATATTGCTGAACTATATCATGATATAAATAGAGACAAAAACTCATACAGAGGCATTTTTGCCCTGATCCTTGAATTTTAGGGGCATTCTAACTGCATTTTATAGGCTACATCACATATCATCATATATATATATATATATATATAGAAACACACGATGCATACAACAGACATTTAGTGAGAGATATTCATTTGCATAAATGCATGCAACATTTTAGAGGTAAATATTTGTCCTTTAATCATGGCAGAAAGATTGAGACAGATTCAAGATATAACGTCCCTCTTACTGATCAAATGCTTGTTAGTCCCCTCAGAGAGTGCACAGCATTGTTTATTAACAATAATTTTGAGTGTAATATAGCTCTGCATTGCTCAAATAGCAGCATAGCACTTGGAGAATCATTTACAATCAGGCCCTGAAGGCTGTTGCCAAGCAACTGAACATTCCTGCTGCATCATGTGAGCCGATTTCCACACAGGAAGTCGTCAGGATTCGGAGGTTTCGGAAGTCACACCCTACAGTCAATGAGTACAGATCTGAACAATGTTTGTACCACAGCCCTGTGGTCACAGAATGTTAACCAATACAGTATGTCAAATGTTTACATACTGGATGAATTGCATTCTTCTTCAAACATGACAATGTTAATGTCATCATGTTTGTGCATTGCTAAAATGCTCGTCAAATATTCTACAAACACTTGAGACATTAGCAATCAAATCAAATTCCTGTAATCGTACTGTAAAACTCTTATATATCATTTTATTAAATTGTTGTTCAGATGTTTTAAAAGAGTAATAAGCACAGTGTGACAAAATGCTACTTGACTGTTCATGACAAATGTGTCAGATTAATTTTAGCAACGTTTGTTGGTTAAAAACAAGCAATTTATCTAGAGAGTCCCAGAGTTCCTCATTGTGCCATTTATACCTTTTTTTTTTGTAGTGAAAATTTTAGTGAGAGACTGTGATTCATCACTAGTTTTTAGCTTTTATGTAAAATTGGTAATTTTCTCTTTTTATTTGTTATACATTTATCTGTGTAATTTTAATGCTGAGATTTCATTTCAGATTTTGTACCAGATAAGAAATACAAAATATAAAAAAAATATAGGTCTTATTTAATTTGTTTAAGTATTTGCCATTTAGATTTTTATTTAATTTGTCTTATTTTATTTTTCAAGTATCGTTTTGGTGCTTTAAACTGCAAAACCACTTAATTTGTACGTCTGACTTGTTGGGAAGCTACAGTTTCAGAGCTGTTTCCCATGATCCCTTAGCCTTCATAAACTAATTAATGGCCTAGTAACATTAAACGCATTTATAACATTCCCTGCTTGCTTAAATATTAATGTTATTATGATGTTTTTTATACACACGTTAACATTCGTCCTTTGTATTATCTCTCCAAAAAATCATGTTTGGGTATTTGACATTTGGTGTGCTCTGTTACAGTACTTAATTGACTTTATGTGGTGTGTTATTGTTGTTCTGTCCTTGTGTTTTCTCTACAGGAAGATGCCCAGTCTGCTGGAGTATCTGAGTTATAACTGTAACTTTATGGGGATCCTGGCCGGCCCGACCTGCTCCTATAATGATTACATAGCCTTTATAGAAGGCCATTGCTACGAGCCCAAGCACCTGGAGTCAAACGGCAAAGTGAATGGGAAATTAAAGCAGAATGACCCTTCACCTAAGGTAGTGTAATGACTCGGTTCTCTTGCTCCCTCTGGTGACCGAATACTGTATATACAGGTCCTTCTCAAAAAATTAGCATATTGTGATTAAAGTTCATTATTTTCCATAATGTAATGATAAAAATGTAACTTTCTTATATTTTAGATTCATTGCACACCAGCTGAAATATTTCAGGTCTTTTATTGTTTTAATACTGATGATTTTGGCATACAGCTCATGAAAACCCAAAATTCCTATCTCAAAAAATTAGCATATCATGAAAAGGATCTCTAAACGAGCTATTAACCTAATCATCTGAATCAACTAATTAACTCTAAACACCTGCAAAAGATTCCTCCAGACTCAGTCCACTGCTTCCGCAGGTTCCCCAAGGTCTGGAATCGGTCCTTCTCCACAATCTTCCTCAGGGTCCGGTCACCTCTTCTCGTTGTGCAGAGTTTTTTGCTACACTTTTTCCTTCCCACAGACTTCCCACTGAGGTGCCTTGATACAGCACTCTGGGAACAGCCTATTTGTTCAGAAATTTCTTTCAGTGTCTTACCCTCTTGCTTGAGGGTGTCAATGATGGCCTTCTGGACAGCAGTCAGGTCGGCAGTCTTACCCATGATTGCGGTTTTGAGTAATGAAACAGGCTGGGAGTTTTTAAAAGCCTCAGGAATCTTTTGCAGGTGTTTAGAGTTAATTAGTTGATTCAGATGATTAGGTTAATAGCTCGTTTAGAGAACCTTTTCATGAAATGCTAATTCTTTTGAGAATTTTGGGTTTTCATGAGCTGTATGCCAAAATCATCAGTATTAAAACAATAAAAGACCTGAAATATTTCAGTTGGTGTGCAATGAATCTAAAATATATGAAAGTTTAATTTTTAACATTACATTATAGAAAATAATTAACTTTATCACCATATGCTATCTTTTTGAGAAGGACCTGTATATACATACCTCAAACACATCACAAACCCCAAGTTATGCATGGCAAATCTGAGGGAATGTAATGGCCAAGTGGAAAACGATGACGTGACAGAACCAGTTTTGCAGTCCTTACAAGGAAAATGCTTTTTGAGTGAGGTGTTACTTTGGTATGCAATGAAGACAATGAGGTTCACTGACAAGACTTTTGATTTAAATTGACATAAACTGAAATTCATTGTAATGTATGCTAAAAACATCCCTATTGGAGTGGCTTTATCTGTTGTCTTATGGAGTTTTTTGTTGTTTTTGTCCTTTAAATCGGTGAGAATCTTCGTAGACAGGAGCTCATGTTACTCTGGCTCTGCTGAGGGGAGAGTTTGTTTTCACTAGTTTTGGAGATGAACAGGCTTTTATATGCATTTCTTCCTTAGGAGCTTCACAATGGTTTTAGTTTAATGGACTTCTCCAGCAACATTTTTAAAACAACTCTCCAGTAAAAGCTTCAGACCTCATTGAATATTGTCAGTGATATATGGTTTTCATTCTTCAATCAAGACGAAGATCAACAAAAACATTTGTCGAATTGGTTCACTCGCATGTTTCACAAGCGCCTGAGGAAGTTCCGTTCACAAATGAATTTCCTGTCACACAGACCGCTGTATAATTCGACATCTAGCTTTTTCTGTATCTTCAATGATATGATAATTGCAAAGTAAATGAGTTATAATTTTTTCATGATCATGAAGAAACATCTTAAAGACTTGGGTACGAAAAACTATTGAACATACACACAATATTTGAGACTGATGTTTCTAGACGCATAAGAAAGATAGAAAATGGGTCTTTTTAACCTTACATAATCTTTCTTTAACACATTAAAGCTCATATTGGTGTCAGTTATTTTTGATTTTTTATAAATTATTACACGATTCATCAAAGATGCAATAAATCATCAACAGTGATAGTAAAGACATTTGTTACAAAACATTTATATTTCAAATAAATGCTATTTAAAAAAAAATATTCATCAAAGATTCCTGAAAAATTCTTAAGTAGCAAAACTGTTTTCAACATTGATAAAAAAATAATATTTCTTGAGCACCAAATAAGCATATTAGAATGATTTCTAAAGAATCATGTGATACTGAAGATTGAAAACAAATCTTTGCCATCACAGGATTTTTTTTAAATATATTCAAAAAGAAAACGAATATTATAAATTGTAATAATATTTTAGAATATTATTGTTTTTTTACTTTATTTTTATCAAACAAATGCTGCCTTGGTGAGCATAAACATTCAAAAACATAAACAATCTTACTAAACCAAAACTTGAACGGTAGTTTATCTGTATTTAAAATGTGATACTCTTTTCAATGGCTTTTTAAACTATGTAAACTACTGTGGCACAACTTTGGCACTATTCAATGGCTTTTTGAGGACGGTTTCATAGATTGTAGTGTCCTGACTCTCTGCAATGGTTTGTTTTGTTCTTCTAGCGGGACGTGATCCAGAAACTGTGCACCTGTGTTCTGTCCCTAATGGTTTATCTGGTGATCTACACCGCCTGCCCTACAGATCGTGTCATCGATGACACCTTCATGGCCTCTAACCCCTTCTACATCCAGGTCTTGTACCTCTACATCTCCATGTTGGCTTTACGCCCCAAGTACTACTTTGTATGGACGTTAGGTGAGTAGGACAGATGGGCAATGTGCTCTTCTTATGTAAATAATAAAAAAAATCATACTTTTAATGAGGTCATGTGACAACAGTGGTTTATTTAATGAGGTTATATGACAACATTACTGTTATAATATGGCATTTTTATTGTTGCATAATGCATTGTTTTTCTCATTTTAAAACGAACCGTATAAACGTATATTAAATACAATGTAGCATGTCTAGTAATGCACTCAGAACATAGACCATGTTCAAGGCAGGTCATACTGCCCTCTTGTGTTCGTAAATGTTTTTTTTTTCTGAATTGTTGCCTTGTTTCTAATTGGATAATTCGTTCACATTGTCAGTTTTTGGGATTGACAATTGCATTTATTTATAGGTGTAAGTCTCCAAATGTCCCGTTCACACAGCAACTTTCTGAATGAACATGCACAGGGAGTCAAGCCTGCATTCTCTTATCAGTAATTATACGGTGACACACGAGTGCGGTTACGTTCACACACGTTTACAGGAGTGACAATCGCATTCTATAACCGAATTCACACCTGTACATTTTCTGGACTCACAACCACATTCCCGAAAACCCACGCTGTGTGAACGGAGCCAGACTGGACAACTGCTTGTCCGTCATGTTGTGCTGTGCGAGAGCTGCTCTGAGCTGCACAAAAGCATGTCCACCATGTGTTGCGGGTTTTCATGTGTGGTTTCGGTAACTTACAGTGATGGAGATATAAACTGTGTGTCATTTGAAGGTTTCACATCCATTCCTGTCTGTTTTGTGCTCTTCGCGCATCTCAAATGCTCTTCTCTCAACCCAGATGTAAAAGCTGCTTTCGGATAATGAAGATTTGACGGATGAATTCGCAGCTCGATTCTTGTCGTGTCAAAAATGATAAGACTTTTCAGTTTTATGGACGTTACGGGTAAGAGAATACGGGCTTGACTCCCATCGCAAGTTCATACTGACAGTATTCGAGACTCTACTGAAAGTTCCTGTTTGAACGGGACATTTTCAGACTCACACCTGTAAGTAAATGCGGTTTTCAATCCCAAAAACTGACAGTGTGAACGTAGCCAACAGGACTGACAACCAAATTCTGCTGCTTTGTGAACTTCTTCACTTTGAGATAGTGTTTTTACTAAATTCTGTCACTCTGTTGCAGCCGATGCCATCAACAATGCAGCTGGCTTTGGATTTAATGGATATAACACAGATGGCACCCCAAAATGGGACAGAATATCGAATTTAAGAATTCTTCACATTGAGGTACAGACTGACAAAACATACTATTTCTAGGGTGCAAGACCCTCATGTCACGATTCAATACATATCACAATACTAAACTCACGATACGATATTATCGCGATACTCCAAGACATATGATATAAAAGGTTAACAAAAAATTTACTGTTGATTAAAATTCTAAATTTGGTATTACATTGAATAGGCTTGGACTTGGTGCTAGTAACATAATGGACAGGACAATGGTGTCACCAGAATAAAAATAATCATGATTCTGAAGCTGAAAATACAGAATTATTTTAGACGAATATGCTTGCGTTGACTAGACATATTTAAAATAATGTAGGCCACTTTTTACTGGTAACATGAGACATTTGGCATTATCAGGACCCACAGATATTCCCCCATTGCATTATTATACATTATATTCAACATTATAGTTTAATGTAGTACTGACACTAAAACTATGTAAACTTGAATTTTTTCCTCACAAAGAAATTTTATTTTAGGTGAACTATTCAACATACATATTGTCACTATCCACGATACATATTGTTGCATTTTTGTATCGCGATATATATTGTGACACGATATAGCTACTTCCACGTTGGTCTTTTCACTCGACCTGAACCCTAATATATCATCTTTTTCCTTATGTCCTCAACAGTTTGCCACCAGCTTCAAAATGTTCTTGGATAACTGGAACATTCAGACAGCCCTTTGGTTAAAAAGGTGAATGCTGCAAAACAGAAGAATCTTGACCGAAAATGTCGTCTTCCTGAAATCTCAAAAACAAACTTTTGTTTTGTCTCCGCAGGGTGTGTTATGAGCGCTGCCCGTACAATCCCACCGCGGCCACATTCCTCCTCTCGGCCATCTGGCACGGACTTTACCCGGGGTATTACCTGACCTTTGTCACGGGCATTGCTGTAACAATGGCTGCACGGGCAGTGAGTATTCTTTACATGAGATGGGCTGTCAAATCAAGGTCAAAAGTCAGAATTATATATCAAAGGTTTTATCTGATGAATACTTGGAATGCAGGTTTTTGAGCTGTTTTAATGGAAAAATACTGTTACATTTGAATAAATTGGATGTTGGTTTTCTCCAGTAATAAATGAGAGGCATGCATGGGCCGTAAAAAGACTGTACGCGCTCAGTCAGGGTTATTATTCGTGTAGTCGTGTGCCGCATAAAACTACGATTCCTCTGTCACACTGTAATGATCAAGGCCTCTCCAACTGAAGAAAAAAGTAGGTCACTTACTTGCAGGACTCCATCTGAAAAAACTACTCTGAATATAAACTCTTCAGCTCACGGCATTGCCTGCGTGATACACTGTTGGATGCAGAGCCGTTAACACTTTTCAAACTCAAATAATAATTTCCAAATCCACAAGTAAAAATTACTGCGCTTTACTGTACATGAGTAAGAATATTCTTACATTAATCAGAATTTAGGCTGTTTGGAATTTGGATATTCTGAATATATACTGTAATCTACTTTCATAATCCATCTAAACAAATATTCCGGTTTCTAGAAACATGAACAAGACCGCTGTTTGGGGTCAGTAAGTTTAGGCTAAAATTGCAATTAAATATTAGTACAATTTAAAATAACTCTTTTCTATTTTAACATATTGTAAATGACAAATTCATTCCTGTGGTGGCAAAGTTGAATTTTCAAGCCATGATATATATATATTTTTTTTTTTCACGATTCTTTATTGATCAAAAGTTCAAACGAACAGCATTTATTTGAAATTATTAATGTCTTTTCTGTCACGCTTGATCAATTAAATGCATTCTTGCTGAACAAAAAATATTTTGTATTTAATTTTGTGTCAAATAAATACCTTATTCAGATCCACCATTTATTTATATCTGAGCGTATTAAATGAAAGGGAATCTACATAATACATTCAGATAAAGCAAAACGTTAAAAACAAAAGAAAAATTTTTGGAGTGAATATTTTTCCTTAAAAAACATTTTAAAAAAAGAGAAAAAATCAAGAAAAGAATGAGCATGCCAGTATATATGGAATATTCTTATTACACGTGTACAGAAATATTCCAATATCTTTAATGCCTTTGAACTTTTGTAATTGAAGACTTATTTATGGTTATTTTTAAAATATATGATAATTTATGTTTGAAATGTTTTAAAGGATCATTGTTTTCAGTCCTCCAATTAAAGTTACACTATTTCCTCTTTTTTTTCAGGTAAGACACAATGTGAGGCAACACTTCCTGGGCTCAGACACACTGAAGCTCATCTATGACGTGATCACGTGGTTCAGCACGCAGATCGCCATTTGTTACACTGTTGTGCCATTTGTACTGCTGGCAGTAGGGCCTTCACTAAAGTTTTATAGGTCAGTAATGCTTTTGCACCAGTATGTGAGCACTCCAGGGCAGTTCCTGATGTCCACGACCCCTGCCGTTAAGGATTCACCTCGTCTCACTGATAAGCAATATGCAACAGGCTCTTCCTGTTTGTTTATGAGTGAGCTTTGGTGATAAATCGTTAATAAAGAAGTGAAATGCTTTAGAGGGCAGGTCAGGGAGTCATTGTAAACCCAACTGCACCACTGAGCCGTTGCTGAGAGTTATTAATAGAAGACATGAAGCTGACGGGTAAAAACGAGAGGCTGATTTTATCTCTGCCTGTCGCAGTCTTGCTCCATTCATTAGACCGCTTTACAGGCCAGAGTCTGGTGACACTTTATGAGCTAGTGGAAGACCGTGTATTTCACAGCTTCAGCTGAGATAAATGAAATCTATGATGGTCATTTGCTGGAGCAGGGTTGTTAAATGAGTCTGCCTGAAGAACACATAAAGCATTTTCATTAAAGAGCCAGAATTAGGTCAAGAGATTGGTGACTGGCCACTGCAGATCAGATTGAAGACTATGGGAGATCAGCCCAGGAAGATGTAAATTATGTTGAGGTGATGGAGAGCTCAGTTCATCTCTCTGACAACAACACTGGGAAATCCAAGATCCTATTGGAAAGTAAAGTAGCCGACTGCATAAAGATCGGAGGCCTCGTGTATAAAGCTTAGATTTCATCTTAATTTGTGTACTCTCAAATGTTTTTGAATTTATAAAACAAATGTTATATAAAGCACACATATTATTATATTATATTATCCCTAATGTTAACTAACCTAACTTTTCTCCCCTAAATGTCTCCTCCCCAAAATAACCATGTAGCTTATAGTTTACAACATTTTTTTAATTATTTATTTTTTCATCCAGACATGCAGTATTGATTTATCAGTACAATAAACTTGTTCTGCAGTAAATTGATTGTAAATATCTATACTTTTTTCTTGTTTGTCAATAAGAAATATATTGCACTGCTAAAAATCATTTTATTTCATCGATGATCATTTTTGTCTTGTTCTTCAAAATGTACAATTTTTAAAATGTTTAGTTATTTTTGCTGGAAACAATTTGTTTTGTAAAATTGTAGTTCAAAGTAATTCTATTCTATTCATTTTAATTCAAATAAATTATATAGTATATAATATTATCAGATTTTCTTTGGATTTTTTATTCATTCAAATCTATGAGTGGTAAAAAGGCCATTGCACACCGAGTCCGAAATTCGCATCCGAAATTTTCGCACATTAAAAAAAAAAATTCGACCTCACGTTATGTCAATCACGCTTGCAAACTGCCTCCGAAACTTTCGTCCGTCATAAAAAAAAATCGTATCGGGTTCGATTTTCTGCGTTTTTCGAATCCGTAGCAAGCAGTTTGAATGACGTTTAAATGGTGTTTTGACAATTCAGAGCCTCCGAATCACAAACTCGAAAAAACGCATACGAAAATTTTGAAGTGTGCAAGGGTTTGGTTAATTTAAATATTTATGTAAAACTACCTGTCCTATGTACTAAGCATCAAACGTATAATCAATAAATGACAAAATCACATAACTAAAATTCCTAATGTGCTTTTTTTAATGTTCCCCTTTTCAGCTCATGGTACTGCTGCATTCACCTGATCTGCGTGTTGCTGGCGCTGGTTTTGCCTGTGAAGTCCAGACGCAGGAGACAACAGGAAGAGCCGAGCAGCATTCAGGCCAGTGAACACAACTGTCTCTCCTCTCCTGACAACAACTGCAACCAGAAGCAGAAAGCCACATGAGGGCAGGACGGGCTGCGTTGTGAGGAACTCTGATATCAACACTGAGAGACACAGAGCGGCCATTTCCTCCCTCAGATTCAAACGACACTGACAGTGACATTAACAAGGCATAAACTCCAGCTGCAATACAGAGAAAAGAGACGGTTTCCCCATAGTTGCCCTGTTGGAGTTGGTCTCGTTTTGGTTTTAAATAGGAAATCTTCATAGGATTGTATGAAAATGGGGTGATTGATTATAGAATATGGTATATGATTGACTTAAGTGTCAGTTAATCTGAAGTTGCCTTAAACCCTTCGTATATTTAGCTCCAGAAGCTTTGTATGGGGATCGTGTTACATAGGGACGGACCAGTCATTGTTGGCTTATAGCTTCACTACATTAGTGCAGGAAGTCTAGCACTGGAATCGGCTTCCACGATACCAAGAGGGTTTCTGCCATTGTCAGTTAAACGAAGTAACCTCTGTTCTGTTTTAGTTCTTCTCAAAGGAAATGTGTGCGGTAAAGAAAAAAGTCCAGTCGTGTGTTGCCAAACTTGTAGGCCTTAAGTTCCTATGTCTTGCCATCGTTTCATCTTTATTCTTTCTCTGGTTTTCTAGTAGGTTCATATCTGCTGCTTTCTTTGGGAACACAAGGGTCAACCTTAAGGGAGTGTCTTCATTTGGAAAATTGTTTTTTGTCAGTGATTTTTGTTTGTTCTATTTTATTTTTTATTAAGGGCTTTTGGTTGCATTTAAGGGTTGTAACAATGCTGTTTTGTAATGGGTGGTAGGTTTCCTCAGGGCACACAGGTCTCGTTTTAGACCATGATAAATTACCAGATGTTTCTCTACCATCTATGTTTCTACTGCAACATTACTCAATATCTCAGCATGTTTGTGTTTTTTGTGTTACAGACATGGTAAATGCAATAACCTGTATCTTTACAATGGGTGCATGTTAAAGGATTAGTTCACACAAAAATGAAAATCATCATCATTTACTCGAACTCAAATTGTTTCAAACTTGTATGAATTTCTTTTTTCTTGCTGACCACAAAAGATATATTGAAGAATAAGCTAACCAATCAGTTGATGGACCCCATTGATTTCCATAGTATGGAGAGGAAAAAAAAAACAGGAAGTCAATGGTGTCCATCAACTTAGGTTACCCATATTTTTCTAAATATCTTGATAAAATTTAAAATTTTGGGTGAACTTTCCCTTTAAGCTAAAGGATCACATTATTTTTGCAAACAGTGCTAATGTTCTTGTCACATCAACAACAGTCAGAGTTTTGTAGTGGTTCAGTATTGAAGTACAGTACCAGCCAAAAGTCTGGACAAACGAAATTGACTTCTCTTGATCTTTAAAAACCTTCTGATTTAAAGGTGTATATACCTAAATGCTTAAAATGTTTAAGTATACATTTTGCCAACATAATGATTGAATAGTAATAACAACTACTTTGTTTTGGGAACAAAAGGAAAATCAGCTAACAGCAGTGTTCAGCATGCATGGGAAATCCTTCCAATACAGTTTAAATGCATCCCAAGATGCACATCATTTTGATTTGATTTACATTTTGAGTTTTGTCATAAATCCCATACTTCCATTTATTTCATAGTTTTGATGACTATTATAACTATTTTCCTCATTTTAGACTTATAAAGTATGAGGCTGTGTGTCCAGACTTTTGTGATACCATAGAAGGATATTTCTTGAACTTTGACCCCATAAAAGATCTCAGAGAACTTTGCTCTCTTGACTTTTTCATATTTCTCCCAGAATCTACTTTTGGATAATTATGTTGTTGTGTTTATTATTTTATACCAAAGGTTTAAGCCCTTGGTCAGAGCGACTCTACATGTTAGTTTTTTATTTGGTAATGAAGGGCTGAAGGGACTAAAGCGTTTACCAAAGTGAGTGTCACTGTATTCATGTTAACTAAGCCGGTTCAGTGAGAAACAGTTATTTTTGGGTGTGAAGTTGTCCAGCCTCCATTTGGAGAAAACGCTCTGAACCAGCCCCCTGTGGTTTTGTAAGCACACTTCTCTAAAGTCTTATTGTATTTAGACTCCAGACATGTAAAACCGTGATGCATTATAGCCCTGTACCAACAGTTTTAGCAATGCAAATCGGAAAATTAATAAATCTGCTGGAATGGCTGCTGGTAACAGTTCAATTCACATTTATTTGTATAGCGCTTTTCACAATACATATCATTTCAAAGCAGAAAATGCATGAGAGTACACAGTTATATACTGTATAATTTGTCTTTTTGTCTCTTTTTCTTGAAGAATTTTGTTATTTGTTTTAACTGCCCCAAGGCAAATGTCCCTCAGTAACCAGCGTACTAACTAGCACCTCAATGCAAAACTTGCTTCAAATGTCCAAAGTGCCAAATCACATGAGGTGCACAAAAAATCACTTTATTTGTATGGGTTTACAACCGGGTGAGATGTTTGTACAAAAAAAAAGTGATTTATTTGGTCTTAAACTGACATTATTTTTACCTACTGAGATTTTGGGAGGAATTATTTTTCACTCTCTCTCTATTTGCACTTTTGGTAGGAATAAGTCGGGGTTGTGCTAAAGTAGAAAAACTGCCGAAGCAATGCAAGAAACCTCAGTGCTACTCAACAGTTAGAATATGTGCTTAATAGAAGTTAAACGGATGAATTTGTCCAAAACGTTACATTCATTCTTGCAACAAAGGAAAATCAGGATGGTGTTCCAGAGTTATAGGCTTATTCTGTAAACATGCTCCATCCATGGAATTATGTTAAATGTGTGTTCATTGCTGTTTGTGTAAACATTGTCCCTTTGTTCATTTATTTTTCATCTAAATACAGATAATCAACATCTTCATTTTGTTAAGGCCTTATAATAGTGAAGGCACAGTTAGCTGTAAAAATTTGGATCAGTCATTTTCATACGGTTTGTAACTACTGATTTTGCAAAGAATGACCCAAAGCTGTGTGAAACTGTAAACTACTGTAATGCTTTTTAAAACAGTGCATTTGTTGTCCACCACGGTTCTGTTGTTTGTCATTGTCTTGTTAGTCTCTAGTTGTTATTAAAAAAAATAGTGATTGTGGCCCTTAGTGAACATGCAAACCGAAGCAGAAGTTTTCCAGATTTTGCTGAATTAACTTTTCCATTGTAATTCCTACTGACTGGTTGTGATGTTGCATAACCTGGCAGTGTACAGGAAAACTAAGGATGTTAATGAAATGTTATAAGTTTGTGGAGAGATAAAGGAAAAGTAATACCTAATCTGTTAGCTATTTGAATATAAATAAATTTACCAATATACACTATAAAATAAGTTTTAGAGAATTGTCCAGAGGGGAAAAAATCACTGTCTCCATTTATTTATGTAATAATCATGAATTGAGATGTGATACCTAGTATTTGAATTGTTTGATGAAACGAGTGCTCTAAAACGATTTTTCCTTTAAATAAAGGACATGAAAAATTAATTCCAGTACCATGATGACAGACACAAAACAAATAAACATATTTTCCTTCTCGGTATTCATCTAATGTTTTTGGTTTTCTTATAGGTAACTGGTTTACCACAGTGATATGACATTGAATTCATATTTTAAAAAGAATCATACCACAGCTATATAGATGGATGGATTGATGGATGAGTTTTTTATCGATCTTTCTGTCTGAATATATGTCTGTCTAAATCAGAAAAATAAAAAACACACAAATAAAAATGGGCGTCACTAGTGTCCTGCAGTCAGCGGGCGTGTTTTGTGCACAGTGGGTGTGGACATGTCTAGTAAATTTTAATTTCATCCACACCCCGTAGCTATTCCCACAAAATGGCTGTGGTGTAACACAAGATTATGGAAACCAACAGATTTATGTGAATTATCGAATTACTTGGACCTTCTTGCAGGGAGATACACATTTACCATTTGGACTTCTGAAACAAAGGGATATGGTTTTTACAAAAAACGTGAGCTCTTGTCAACTATTTTGTTATATTCACGTGAGTCAAAGTAAGTTTATATTATTTTTAAATGCTACGTAGAAGCTTTGTATCATTGTTACAAGAGAGAACAGTGATGTTCACAGTTCAGCTACAGCTGTCAGGACACGTGCTCTTCTCTCCAGTGTTGACTGCTGTTCATATAATTTTGTTTGTAAGCACTTGTGCATGAATATTCGTCATTTCAGAAAAGCATGGTATGATACTCGTTACACCTTTGAGACAGTGGGCAAACGCGTTTGAGCAGCTTCAAAAGTTGTTTTTCACGGTGCTTGTGTAAACGTGTTTACCACTGTGCCATTGAGCCACACTATGGAAACGGATCCAGTGATTCCCAAAACAGGAGTGAGTAACTAAACCCACAAGGAATTCCAGGGGTGTTTTATTTATTTGTTAAACAACGAATATGTGTATGTATATAAAACAAACATTTCTATTATTTTGCTTTCTCTCCATAAAATCAAATGGGGGAAAATAAGTAATCGATTTAAATATTGAATTCTAATGAATATTTAGTTATTGTGTCAAAATCACTTTTGAATATGTTATTAGGTATTTAAACATCAAAAATAATCATTCATGTTGCAAAGTCAACTATAAAAAAAAAGTTACTCTACTTATTGGCCTGTCTAAAAACGCTACACTTAATTTCATACGGTCACCCAGCATCTCTGTCTCTCTCTGGGTTGTTGACTTTATGGCTAGAGATCATGTCTATTATAAGAACTCAGTTTATATATTTAGCGATTGCCATAGTGATGTTTGCTTACCTCTGATGTGAAATCCATATGTGCTCCCAGTCCATTAACCTTTAACAAACATTTATACAGAACTAGTTTTTTTTTCTAAGCACACTGAAATTTAAGTTAAACTGAAATTGAAAAATTACATTAAATGAAATATTTCTTTCATAAAGCCAGTATGCCAACACCCACCCTTGGGCAAAGGCGTGTCTCATTAATATTGATTACATGTGAGCTGGACCCTTAAAGAGGCTTATTTATAACATCAGACCTCATTAATATTCATGAGTTGAGGTTGACTAGTAGGATTCATTGGGCGTCTCTCTGAAGAGAGGTGGGGCATCACACTTCCTCATGCATTATTCATGAGTGCCTGGAGTGACAGGCAGAGCCACGGTCGGCTTGTTAGTACACAGTCTGAGTGACGGCGTGAGTGGAGTATCAACAGCACAAGGATAGACAGGCTTTTAAACTCATCTCACAGGGACTTTGGCTCAAGGTGAGTTTGCATATTGTCAGCCTTCTGAGTGTGAAGAATAAAGTTGAATGAAAGCATAGTATTTGGGTTATCTGTTTGGAACGGGTTCTTTGTGGGCTGGGGAGAGGGGGTGAACATTGCCCTGTCAATATTTGTCTGAGGGGCTCCTCGTGATTGGCTCTCTTCATTGTGTGATGTCTCAGGAGGGCAGCTGGGATGCTTTCAAGGGTGTGTCAGCAGTTCAGAGATGAACAAAGGCTGATGGAAAAGGATTCTTTGCATTATTATATCTGTCACCTTTTGATATTTAAGTTTGTCGATAGGACTTGTATCTTCTGTAACTAAGTGGATTTTGGGCGCTGAGGCCCAAAAGTAGGATTCACTGTGTTTTTAAAAAGTGTTTAGGGAGTTTTTAACCTATTATGCTTTGCATGTTGTCAGCTGGAAGTGGCTTTTGGTGTCCGGCTTTCATCTTTGATGGGTTATACTGGGGCTGCTGAGTTGGGAAAATGACCCTGGAAAAAAGTACATGCTTTTGGCCTTATTTACTTTGTTTGATCGCTTTATTATAGTGATTTATGCTCATGTTATAGTAAAACTTAACATTTAGATCTGTCTAAATTACTGCTTCTGAAAGTGTTTGGACACAAACGTTTAAAATATATGAATGTCTTTGCTATATATAGCAACATTAAACCTAGAGTCATTTAAGATTTAGGAGACAAACATTTTTGCTTGGTTTTAAATTAAAAATTAGGATTTGAAATTAAGACAGTGAAGTGTATGGATGCTGTTTTGTTATGTGTGTGAAGCTGATGCCATACATTGTCTTAAAAGTTTTTTTTTGACACCAGTTGAATGTTGTAATTACAAAATCCATACAGTTTTAAGTGTGACTTAAATGTCCAAAAAGAGTAAGACAATTCTTCTCGACCATAAATATTACTAAATCTCAATGCATTTATTGAATGGTTAATGCTTTTATAATTGTTCTGGTTACTTTAAAATTGTTTCTTTTTATTTGCATATCAATATTAAATAATCAGTACTACGTTTTGAGGTAAAAAAAAATGTCATTATATTATTTTTTTTAATCGAATTGTTAATGAAGGATTTTGTGTTTACCGTCCTTAATTTAGATTTTTATGATAAAATGTTTTGATTTTAAAGTGAAATGTAAAAAGTTCGATTATTGGGGTAAGAAGACTCCCTGAAAATTGGTTTGTGCAGGTGTTTTTATTTTATGTAATAATCATTGTAAACCATGAAGAATTAAATTAAATTAATTATATGCTAATTAAAAAAAGATTTATTATTATACAGTGTAATTCAGATGCATCTCTTTGACTCAATTTCAGTTATTCAAGTAAATTGTCAAAATACATAAATATGAGAATAAATATAGGAAAACACAGAATATTTGATTTATTATTTTACATGAATGGCATCGTCCCCTATCTTTCCCTACTTTTTGAATCCACTGTTTAAACTAGCTCGCATAATTTCATATGTGACTCTTTTTTCCCCCCTCTTTCCACACAGTGAAGATTGATGAATGATATAGAGCACAAATTTTCCATAGAAGTGTTCTTGTTGTGTTTTAATGAATGGACTTGGAATACAGTGTGCATTTCTGAAGCCAAAGTTAAGCCTTGTTAATTTCCTCAAACTTAGTTTTTTTCCCCTTCTAAGGACCATTAAGAGGCTTGAACTACTTCCTTCATTCTTCAGAATAACAACTTAGTATAAGCTTTGGGAAAAGGTTTTGTGTGTGTGTGTGTGTGTGTGTGTGTGTGTGTGTAGGCAGTAGTGCGCTGATAATAACCCCAAAGAATATTGGTATAGTTCCTGTTTATTGCTCAGACAGCATTAGAAGCTTTTAACTTTGCATCATTCAGGCTTTATCCTAATCGATATTGATAAGATAGTCTACTGTCTGTTCAGTTAACATGCGGTTCATCATTAACTCGAATGGTTTGTGCAATCCAGCAAGACTGGGCTTGTTACCGTGTGTCTTGTTGTTCCACATCTGCTCTGCTTCAGGAGGAGAAGCCTGTCTTTTATAATGGCTGAACAGAGGAGAGTTTCCTTTAATGATGTATCTCTCCTGCTCTTTTCCACGTTCTCCAGTGGAGTTCCCAGTTCAGCCATGGATGTGAGCACCTCTCTGAAGATGAGTTCCCTGACCATTCAGAGTCTGTTCAGTTACGTGGAGGAGGAGAACCTTTCGGCCATCAAAGCTCATCTGGACAAGTACAGAGAGGTGGACACCAGAAGTGAAGTGAGTGAGGAACGCTTGAATATCACTAATTACTTTTTGTAACTTAGCTTGGTGTTCGTTAAATATACATGAAAACATATTTGTTTAAATTTGTTTTCGCCATAGTGCTGACATCAGACAGTTTAAAGCTTCGCAGTCATAACTTTAGTACTGTACCACTCACTTGTTTGCTCATTCACCATATATAATGTTGTAAATGAGCCCATATGAAAGAAAATGATTTTTAGGAAAAAATGTGTAACTGATTTTATATTTTCTGATTTTAAAACTGATGTAAATACACACACACACTTATTTATATATATATATATATATATATATATATATATATATATGACTTGAAGCGCTAAAAATTATGAATTATGTATTTTACAGCATAACTTAGACCACATAAGGATACTTTTGTTGTTGTTGTTGTTGTTGTTTAGACTACAAGCAATAGACCTGGATAAAATGTGAAACTGAAAACTGTATTTGACTCTGCACATACAGTTCTGTTTAATGGGTTCTGTCACACCAGTATCATGCTCTGTGTAATGTTTAAATGTTATGGTTAAACTGTGGAAACAGTGTATTTACTGTAAACATGTTTCTTGTTCATTTCTGCACACTGAGGAATGAATTGAAACTATTGTCCTTGATAACTAACACCATGCCAAACATGTGGTACATAAACATTAGGATGAAACTAACTCTGAATATTTCTTTTAAATCTGCTTGCCCATTACTTATATAAGTCATTGTGTTCTGCTGTAGAACGGCCAGACTGCTCTCATGGTGGCGTCAGAGCAGGGCAGTCTAGAGATCGTGCAGGAGCTCATCCAGAGGGGAGCAAACGTAAATTTGGATGATATTGTGAGTAGTTCTTCACATTTGAACACAAAACACACACAGCAGAGAGATGGCATGATTTCATCAAGCAAAGATTGTCAGTTACACCTGACTGCGCTCTTTTGCAAAAGAGTCAATGAGTCAGTAGTTATGCTTCCATACAAAGTTGCGTATTTAACTTATGCTCAAAAGTGGAATATCACATAAAACATTTGCAAACAAACCAGCATTCCCAGCCCATGTGCTCAAGAAAATGAAATAGGCACTTCCTGGGAAATTGGCACAAAATATCTGTAATAAAAGTGGAAGTTGCTGCAATCGGGGAAGACACTGTGGCTCTTTTAACTGACATCATAAATTACATAAATGACTGACGAAAACCAATAAACGCTGTCATGTTATCTTGCCTTATGTTTGTGAAGACATTCATGTGAGACAGTTGTGGGAGGTCATCCAAATTCAAATCCGTACCAAATCATTTTGATGACAGACTTTTGGCTCAGGCATTTCAGAATAACTAAAACAACATTTGAGATGCTGCGCATTGGTCCGCTGGTTAGTACAGTTATCCAATCACATCCACTGTTGAGACGGTCACATGAGCTTTTAAAAAAAAAAATATTTACTCTTATTTATTTATTAAAAAAAAAATGTATGCCCAATTTTTGAATTCATGCACATCTTAGCATTTCCATCCAGCATTTTATTTTTTTTAAATACGATGTCCCAAAATTCACACAAACGTATGTGGATGGGAAACATGGCTAATGTCTGAGTGTCTACAGTTCTTTAACCAGATGTATGATTTCATAGGTGTGGGTGGGCCGTAGAATCTAAATAATTGTTACCCTGCACTGTCATTTTGTAAATGACTAGATGACGACGTTTACAGGCACAAACACTTTGAGCTTCTCACACCAGCATATACACAGTATAGTATATAACCTTTCTGGTGACAGTCGAAGAATCTTCACTATGACCACCTGGTATGACCAGCTGGTATGATCTGAAACTCCACAGACATCTTCTAAACTGGATCTTTAGATGTTCATGTCATTAAATAAGCAGTTTTTTCCACTTGTCTTAGGATTGCTGGACCGCACTGATTTCAGCTGCTAAAGAGGGACACACTGGAGTGGTGAAGGAACTCCTGGAGAACAATGCCAATGTGGAGCATCGAGACATGGTAAGACACAGGATAAAGACATGGGATGCCTTAAAGAAGATAATTGTACTTAAATCAACAGTTGTTCTTATCATTGTGAATGACTTTCTTCAACTCCTTGAAAATTTTATATTTTTGTCAAAATTAAGGTTGTCAATCAATTTTAAATAAAGTAATTGTATTATATCCGGTAGCACTTCACAATAAGATTTCCTTTGTTAATGTTAGTGAACTAAACTGCATTAGGTAACATGAACTACAGTAACAAATAACTTTGTTAGTGTTAATTTTTACATTTACTTATACATTTTAAAATCAAAAGTTATATTTGTTAACATTAGGTAATGCACTGAACTAGCATGACTAAACGATGAGGAATTGTTTTTTTTTATAAACTAACGTTTAATAAAGCTTAATAAATGCTGTAATAATATATTGCTCATAATTAGTTCATTAACTAATGTTAACAAATAAGACCTTACTGTAAAGTGTTACCTTATATTTAAAATTAATTAATTAGTGAATGATTTATATAAAATGCCAATTTAATTACATCATATACAAATATTAAAAAAATATTTGTTTATTATTATTTGTGAATTGATTACATCTGAATCAGATTAAATTAATTAATTTATTTATTAATTAAATATATTAAATTAATTCAATATTATTATTGAAATTTTACAAATACATTAATACAAATTGTATTAATTAAATTAAAAAATTTTGTGGATATATATTATTTATTAATTTGTACATTTTCATCACTCAATCTTTTTAATAATTATTTACACTAAATTAACGTTAAATTCAAAGCTGTAATCTTAAAACTGTTTATCCTCCACTGTCCTATCTGGATTAATTTAATTCCTACCTTACTGAAACACGTGATACTCTGTATTTAAGATTAGCACTTATGTGTGTAGTTCCTTTAAATAGATTTTTGGGCATCATAGGCACATTTAATCATTCGAAATGGAATGTTCGAATGTGTCTGATGCCCATAAATGCTCTCTGGGAAAGCAGCTAAAGCTTATTATAACAAATAAGGAAGATAAGAGACAGCCGGTAGTTTGAGTCACTCCCTGACTCAGGGAAAATGTGTTTGTCCACATAGCCCTGTGACTATGAGATTATTATAAAGGAGGATCATGTGGGAATATAACAACCTTGGTATGTTTGTGTAGGGGGGCTGGAGTGCGCTCATGTGGGCCGCTTATAAGGGACGTGTGGAGGTGGCACATCTACTGCTGGAGAAGGGAGCAAATCCAAACATCACCGGACAGGTCTGCACAGCCTTTTCCAGTTCTGTGACAACTCTTTCAAACATGTATTGTACATTTAGAAATGCTCAGAGATAATGTCTGAGGTGTGGGTGAAACTGTGGCCCTATATGAGATTTCATCTCTAGGTTTGAGTGTTTTCTGCGGTGTGTAATTGATTTTTGTCTGTCCCAGTAGTACAGTGTTTACCCCATCATATGGGCGGCAGGAAGAGGCCATGCGGAGATTGTTCAGCTGCTGCTTCAGCATGGAGCCAAAGTCAACTGCTCTGACAAGGTGCTTTATCACTCCCATCTCTTGAAACGCTGACTTGAGCTTTCACGAGATTCATAAACAGTGATAGTGAACAAAAGAGCCAAGTCAACTGTTTCCACATGAAACCGATAAATTATATTTAAAAGTTTCAAAAGTTTGAGGTCAGTTTTTTTTTTTTAAACGAAAGAAATAAAGAACTCTTGGTTTCCACAAGAAGCAGCTCAGCTGTTTTCAACATTGATATTAATAAGATATTTTCTTGAGCATCAAATCAGCATATTAGAATGATTTCTGAAGGATCGTGTGACACTGAAGACTGGAGTAATGATCCTGAAAATTCAGCTTTGCCATCACAGAAATACAGTAAAAAAATACAGTAAAACCAGTAATTTGTGAAATATTATTACAATTAAAATAAGCGTTTTCTTTAATATATTTTAAAATAAAATATATTAAGAAAGAAAACGCTTATTTTAATTGTAATAATATTTCACAAATTACTGGTTTTACTGTATTTTTTTTTAAATTAAATAAATGCATCATTGGTGATCATAAGAGACTTCTTTCAAAAACATCAAAAAATTTTACCAAATCCAACATTTTTGAATAGTGTAAATACTTTGCAAAATTTTGCCATATTGTTTATTTATTTATTTTTAAATTATAGATAGATGTTGAATTGCAAAAAAAAAAAAAGATTCTCACACTTTTGCACTTGTTAAATATTGAATAGAAAAATAATAAGTATAGTAGTAGAATTGAATTGCAAATTTTACTAAAATTACTGTATCTCATGGCCAAAAATGTTTTTTTTAATTATAGAAGCAACATGATAAAGTAAAATGCACCACTTTTTAATAATTGCATTTATGAGTTATTCTGATTTCCAGTTATTATGCCAAGTAATATATTTAATTTGCTTATCTGTTAATCAAGGATTCGAATTCTGTGAACGAGTAATCACCACATTAATAATTCATAGAAATCAAGTTATGTATGGCTCATGCAGAGTTTGGAAAAATCTGTAAATCATTAAGCTTGTTAATCAGATCTGTTAAGTCATTTCATTGTGGTTTTTCATTGTCATTGTCAGTATGGCACTACACCCCTGATCTGGGCCGCCAGAAAAGGCCATTATGACTGTGTGATGCATCTGCTGGAGAACGGCGCCAATGTGGACCAGGAAGGAGCGGTATGCACTTTGTGTTTTTGAAGTTAAAATTCAAGGTGTATAGTAACAGACGCAGAGGAGTAAGATGCGTGGCTCAATTAATCTTCAAAAGCCAGTGCACATTGTGCTTGTTAGATTGAGTTTTGACATTTTTCAGGTGCACCAAATACGCTGATGTAATAAATTCACTGAAATATGCATTATGTTTATTATACCCCAACTCAATCTTTCTCCTGTAGAACTCGATGACTGCACTGATAGTGGCTGTGCATGGTGGTTTCACTGAGGTGGTGAAGGAGCTGCTTAAGAGAAACCCCAACATGAATATGACTGATAAAGATGGCAACACGGCACTGATGATCTCTGCTATAGAGGGATACACTGAGATTGTCCAAGATCTATTGGACGCGGGCACATATGTCAACATCCCTGACCGGGTAGAGCTTCTCATATAGCTTCTCATTTAACCTTGAGTGTTAGTATTTTAGGCATCTTGAAATTCCCATTCGTCTTGTGCTTGTTTATGTCTCAGAGTGGTGATACTGTGCTTATCGGAGCCGTCAGAGGAGGTCATGTGGAGATCGTCCGAGCTTTGCTTAATAAATATGCTGATATTGATGTCAAGGGTCAGGTAACTGCATCTCTCTCACACCACCTCTTCAATATTTCAATCGTCTGCATCCATCAGCACACAGTCCTAAACTCTAATCTATACAGAACAGCCTCTTTGTTTTAATGCCCTTTTCACCTCCTATTAGAAACGTATTATTAATCCCACGTGATTAAGTAGTAGCTATCACGATGACCCAGGTCATATGATTCTTTTTGGCTCTTTATTATAGGATGGTAAGACTGCCCTGTACTGGGCTGTCGAGAAAGGTAACGCAACCATGGTACGAGACATTCTGCAATGCAACCCTGATACTGAGGCTCACACTAAGGTAAAGACCTGATTCTTATTGGATATTGTAATGTAACCCTATATGAAAATTATGAATATGGCGCTTATAATTGTTTACTGTAAGAGAGATACAATTCTATTTACATTAATGTGTCAGGATGCAGAGACTCCCCTCATAAAAGCCACCAAGATGAGAAACATGGAAATTGTGGAGCTTCTTTTGGACAAAGGAGCCAAAGTGTCAGCGGTGGACAAGGTAAGTGTGTGTGTGAGTGTGTATACATACACTCACTGGCCACTTTATACAGTTATAAACGGCTTGTTAACACAAATATCTAATGCAGCAACACAATGCATTTAGATATATAGACGCGGTCAAGACGATCTGCTAAATTTCAAACTGAGTGTCAGAATGGGGAAGAAACGTGATTTAAGTGACTCAGACCAGCCCAACCAACAACCATGCAACGTTCAGAGTATATCAAAAACTGCTGAACTACTGGGATGTTCATGCACAACTATCTCTTGGGTTTACAGAGACAGAGAAGGGTCTTGATTTCTGCTGCGCCATTCAAATGGTAGAGTCAGAATTGGTGATAAACATGAAATCATGGATCCATCCTGCATTCGGTTCAGGCTGCTGGTGGTGTAATGGTGTGCAGGATATTATCTTGGAACACTTTGGGGCTCTTAGTACCCAACTGAGCATCGTTTAAACGCCACAGCCTACATGAGTATTGTTGCTGACTATGTCCATCCCTTTAATGGCCACAGTTTACACATCTTCTGATGGCTATCTCTATCAAGATAGCTCAAATCATCTCAAACTGGTTTCTTGAACATGACAATGAGTTCAATATACTCAAATGATATCCAAAGTCAGCAGATCTCAGTCCAATAGAGCACCAAAATCTCTGAGGAATATTTCCAGCATCTTGTTGAATCAATGCCATCAAGAATTAAGGCAGTTCTGAAGGCAAAAGGGGGTCCAATCTGGTGTACCTAATAAAGTGGCCTGTAAGGGTATATATACATACATACATGTATGTGTGTGTGTGTAATTTATTCCTGTGATTGCAACAGCCATTATTCAGTGTCACATGATCCTTCAGAAATCATTCTAATATGCTGTTTTTGTGCTCAATAAACAATTCCTCTTCTTCTTCGTGTTAAAACCAGTTGTACAGTTATTTTATTGATTATTTTTTAATAGAAAGAAACGGCATTAATTAGAAATAAGAATATTTTGTAACATTATGAATGTCTTCACTGTGACTTTTTATCAAATTAATCAATATTTGCTGAATAAAAGTATTAATTTCCTTTAAAAATAAATACTGTGAAGTGAATTTCTGCATTTGAATATTCTCCTAATCTAAAATGTTATCTTCTCAGAAAGGTGACACAGCCCTGCATATTGCCATTCGTGGAAGAAGCCGTAAACTTGCCGAGCTGCTCTTGAGGAACCCCAAAGATGGTCGTCTGCTCTACCGACCCAACAAAGAGGGAGAGACGCCTTACAACATTGACTGCACGCACCAGAAGAGCATCCTCACCCAGATATTTGGAGCCAGTGAGTACTCCTCAAACAAAACTGGTTTGCACACTAACATGTCTGTCTGCTACAGCTCTGATGTATTCCTCCCCAGAGCACCTGTCTCCTTCTGAGTGTGACGGGGACATGCTGGGCTATGACCTGTACAGCAGCGCTCTGGCAGACATCCTGAGTGAGCCCACCATGCAGCCGCCCATCTGTGTGGGGCTTTACGCTCAGTGGGGCAGCGGCAAGTCCTTCCTGCTTAAGAAACTGGAGGGTATGAGCCACAAAAGTCTATTCAAGATCTGGAAGGCATTGTTGTATTTTTACCATCTGATTGAGATCTGAGTATGTTGTCACTGTATCAGATGAGATGAAGACGTTTGCCGGGCAGCAGGTGGAGCCGTTGTTCCAGTTCTCGTGGTTGGTTGTGGTTTTGACTCTAATGCTTTGTGGATCTGTGGCTCTGGTCCTCGGCTTCGCTGTTGACACAAAGCTGGCCATCGCTGTGGCCCTCAGCCTGCTCACCCTTCTCTACATCTTCTTTGGTGAGAAATCAAGCCTCTCATTACAGGCTGAGTGTAAAAAAGGAGAATAATTCCTATGGGAACATAGTGCAGCATATAACAGAAGGACAAAGGGTGTGTTTACATGACATCGAATTTAGCAAAAAATTGAAAAATCGTTCCTTTGTGTTTTTTGCATACAGGTCACAACAGTGTCAAAGCTATTCCTGCTCACACAGATATACACAACGTCTAAAAACGCTGTTATGCATGCCAGGCCAGTAGTTGGCGATGTCACGTTGCAAAGAAACACTACGCGCCTATATACTGAACAAGTATTAGAAAGCCTAAGTCCCTTCTCTTCCGGTGGAGCACCATGGGACCTTATTTCGGAAAAATATTATATGGTAGTCAATGGCGAGAGACGACAAATATTTGGATTCCGTTTGAATTGTGCCCTGAATTACACATATGATGTTTGTCAATTTAAAATATGCATTTTAAAGTCAAGAAAGTATCAGTTTGATGTGAATCTGTTGAGGTATAAGACTGTGAAAATACGTAATTACAAAGACTACAAACCCAAAAGGCGCGCATGTGACGTCATACCTTTTCTCTCAATGAATGAAGCTAACTTTACTGAAGCTAACTTCTGTCATTTTTTCTAAAGTCTAATGTTATAATCGTAATGTTACGCCGTCATGCCTGTGTGTTTTGTACCAGACTGCACAAACACGAGCTTGGTGACGTACATAGTGCGAGACGAGAGATGTCGTTCATTGAGCGATTTTCACATAAATGTTACTCTCACAGTTTGTCATAAAACAGAACTTTCTTGACTTTCATAATTATCTTTTAAATTGACAAACATCATATGTGTAATTCAGGGCACAGTTCAGACGGAATAAAAAGATAAGTTGTCTCTCACCATTGACTACCATACATATTTTTTCTAAAATAAGGTCCCATGAGCTGTAAGCGGGGGGAGGGACATAGGCTCTCTATAGGCATGCTCATGAAGTCACTGGTTTTACAAATTTGTGTTTCTGTAGTTTACACGGCATTGATGACTGTATCGTTTTCATAGCATGCACTTTGAAACCCGTTTTCAAAAGTTTGCCTCTTCAGGCCCCCAAAACATCTATGTCGTGTAAATAAACGGCTAAAATGCAAAGTTTTCCGTTCTTAGTTGATAACGGTGTCGTGTAAACGGCCCCTTAGACTTTATAGTGAACAAATTCAAAATACTAAGCAGAATAAAACAATAAATAAAAAGTCAATAAATACAGTAGAACAACAAATCACAAATACAGTAAGAAATGCATGCAATAAATTTATTAAACATCATAAATTATTATGGTAATAATAACTTATTACGATTATTATATCTATAATAATATAATCATTAATAGGAATATGTATTAACCATATTCATTATATTTAATAATAAGCATTATGATTATTATTAGATCTAATCTTTTTAATATTAAATTATTATTGTCATTGCTATTTTTTTTATTGTTATTAAAATGAACAAATTTTTTTTTTTAAATGAAAGTGGATAAATTAGTGTCTGTAAAGTTATTGTAGTGCAGCAAAGATTGTGCTAAGATAGAGAAATAAGAAAATATAGTCAGGGATTTGAGCAGAAAAATCATTTGATTTAGATTGAGTGTCTGACTACATGGTTGTACTTGACAAATTTGTTTTTGTTTGACCTGAATACTTAAATTTTCTTGTCAACTCTACCTTTACATAGATTATGGTTGAAATTGGACTAATATATCTACCCCCTGGGGTTCATAGTCCACCATTCCCTAATTATCGAAATAGCACTTACTGTATAGTTATTTTTGGTGATTTTGTAAGTATTTTGTAGTGTATATTTATTTTACACTCTTGCTTATGATTATTCATCTCATTACTATTGAAATGCAATTATATTTACATGTACAATGGACACAAAGAAGTTTAATATTCAGATTAGAACTCAAATTGTAGAGGCTTTTGTTGAATTTTATTTATTAATTATTACATTTGACCCATTCTCTCCTTAATATGAGGGTTCGTTCTTGGTTACCAAGAGGCACTAAACTGTACTTATAAATGTGGCCACTAGAATGCAGCAGTGTACTTCCGAATATCATGTGGATTGTGAGTGGACTTGCCTGTTCTTCATTTTGTCCTGTTTTACATTCTCACAAACTTCTGGTTCAGTTCATATCAAAAAGTGTCTTTGCATCATCTCGGTCTCCTGTGCTTTTTGTATGGTGTGTGCAGTGTTGGTGTACTTTGGTGGGAGAAAAGCAGGGGAAAGTTGGAGTTGGGCCTGGGTCCTCAGCACCAGACTGGCCCGCCACATCGGCTACTTGGAGCTGCTTCTCAAACTCATGTTCGTCAATTCCCCCGAGCTTCCGGAACAGACCACCAAAGCCCTGCCTGTCAGGTAGAGCTCTCAGAATAGTGCAGCCATGACCAAACACATCCATCCACTTCAACAGCACCCAACTACCTTAAAGGGATAGTTCACCCAAAAATGAAAATTCTGTCAGTATTTACTCTCCCTCATGTTGTTCCAACCCCGTAAGACCTTCGTTCATCTTCGGAACACAAATTAAGATATTTTTGATGAAATCTGAGAGCTGGATCACTCCTCCATTGGCTTCTAAGGGATTGACACTTGCCAGCCCCAAAAAGTTATTAAAGACATCGTTAAAATAGTCCAAGTGACTGAATCTTAAGTTTATCAAGCGACGAGAACACTTTTTGTGCGCAAAAAACCCCAAAAATAACGACTTTATTTCAACTATTCATTTCCTTCTCTGTGGGCCTCGAGTCAGGTTACTAGTTAAACAGTGTATAATCTGTTGTTGTACGTCACACGCATCACCCACATGACGCATCGGCCAATAGTGAGCCTACGTGTGACGTACAACTACAGAAGCGCTGCGCTATTACTCTATTTAACTCACTCGAGGCCCACAGAGAAGGAAATGAATAGTTGAAATAAAGTCGTTATTTTTGTTTGTTTTTGCGCACAAAAAGTATTCTCGTCGCTTGATAAACTTAAGATTGAGCCACTGTAGTCACTTGGACTATTTTAACGATGTCTTTAATAACTTTTCGGGGCTGGCAAGTTCAATCCCTTAGAAGCCTATGGAGGAGTGATCCAGCTCTCAGATTTCATCAAAATATCTTAATTCGTGTTCCGAAGATGAACGAAGGTCTTACGGGGTTGGAACAACATGAGGGTGAGTAAATACGGACCAAATTTTCATTTTTGGGTGAACTATCCCTTTAAGGGCTGTTTTCTTTTTCAAAGTTAGGTTTGCTGTGTTTAAGGATGTAATTTACTTTGCGGAATGATTTTGGGCAGGATAAAGAAATGTTGTGAATATTCTCTTGACGACATTATATTACCTGCACATTCTGTTGAAACACGCACATGTTTGATGCTCATTTTCAGTCAGTCTTTTTTTGTTCTCCATCTGTCCAGGTTTCTGTTCACAGACTATAACCGTCTGTCGAGTGTGGGAGGGGAGACGTCCATGGCTGAAATGATAGCCACGCTGTCCGATGCCTGTGAGAGAGAGTTTGGCTTCTTGGCGACCAGACTTTTTCGGGTCTTCAAACATGACGAAACTCAAGGTGTGTCTGTAGAATATGTAGCATGAATCTTGATAGTAGAGAGAGAAAAAAAGCAAAGCATTGTGTGTGTTTTTTTTAAATTATTATTTGTTGAATTAATTCCTTTCTAACTTATTTTATACAAGACACACAAGACTCTCTGTAACAGTGAAATTTACCACAGTAAAGGGTCTTATTAGTGTCTTATTTATCTTAAATCAGTGTTATTTTAGTATTATCTATATACTGTTACAGTATTTTTTTCTAAAATTGTAGTAATTTTGTTATGTGCTTTTGTCTTTTTATTTTTATATTTCTATGAAGCTTTCAATTTTTTATTTCAGATTTGGTTTAAGTACTTAAAGTTTAAAATGTTTGCCTTGAGAACTAACTGAAATATATATTTTTTAAGTTTTCTATTTCAAGTTTAAATTTTTCATCTAACTATAATATTTATAGTTTATTTTATTTCAGCTTTATTTCAAATAAGGACAATTATTTTGCATACTTTTAGTTAGGAACAATAACAATACGGTCTTAACATAATTGTGGTAAAATATTTAATTTCCTTCATAAAAATTTATTTATTTATTTATTTATTATAATTTTTTATTATTGTCTTATTTTTTATTTGAGACAACTTGTGGATGTAAACTTGCATCATAACCCCACCCATAGTGGAATCCCATTGATCCAAAGTTATGCTCTACATACTGTAGCTCTACATATTAAACATCAAGAATGGTTTGGCTTCAAACATGGCTCATCTAATCACATTTAATACTGTTTTGTCAATATTTTACTTGATCGAAATGTGCACTTATGTATATACTTCTTTTTTTTTTCACAGGAAAGAAGTGGAAGAAGACCTGTTGCGTCCCCTCCTTTGTGCTTTTTGTGTTGACGTCGGGCTGTCTGGTCACAGGCATGACCCTACTGGCCATTTTCAAGGTGGATGGAGAGAACCTCACGGTGAACGCGGTTCTGATCGCCATGGCCAGTGTGGTGGGTCTGGCTGTTCTTCTGAACTGTCGAACCTGGTGGCAGGTGGCGGACTCTGTGCTGCACTCTCAGAGGAGGAGGCTACTCAACGCTGCCAACAGCATGCACAAACTCAAGAGTGAGGGATTCATGAAGGTGAGCCAAATGATACTAATGTAATATGTAATGTGCTTATATATAGTCATCACTATTACATTTGTTTTAATTTAGCTGATATTTTCTTATCCAAAGTGACTTACACTGTGGCCTAACTAGGCATGACTTGAAGAGACTGAGATAAATTCTCTCTCTTTCATGTTAATCTTGACTTGTATAGCTGTCCACAGTAAAATCTCATAATAAATAAAATATTATTATTACATATTTTGCAACCTTTGTAACCTTACGAATGGGCTGCTTGGGGTGCTTTCACACCTGCCTCGTTTAGTTCGGTTGAATCGCACTAGAGTTTGTTTTCCCTCTTGGTGCGGTTCGTTTGGGCAGGTGTGAAAGCAGCAATCGCACTAGGGTGCCCACCAAAAGCGGACCAAACAAGCGTACGGTACGCTTTCAAACGAACTCTGGAGCGGTTTGTTTGTGGTGAGAACGTGATCCGACCTTGAACAGACCCAACTGCCAAAGAACTGCGCATTTTTGGACTAAACCAGCTGCCGTAGTCAGCTGCGCTGTGCATTATGGGATGAGGACTAATGTTTGTTGACAGTTTGCACTAGCATGGCAGCTCGCGGACAAACGTGGAGTTCTGAGGAGGTGCGGAGCATTATAGAAATTTGGTCTGATGACCATTTAGGTCCCAACTCTCCAAAACTCATAAGAACAGCGAAATAAACTATATAATACACTATGACCAGGGATACCATCAGCCCACGCAGTCGTCTCTCCATAGTAAAAAGCTGGATTTTCCTCCTCTTTGTTAACTTCCGGGAGCTCTGGAATTTTTAATTCTAACCAATCGAAGTGCAGTTACCCCTGGCCAACGAGTGATGTGGATGTTGTCACGTGACTGCATTTTGATTCGTTTCATCAACTCATCATCTGATTTGGACCAGAGCAATCAGTGTGGTGTGAAAAGGAACCAAAACGCCTGAAAATGATACAGAGTATAATTTTTCGCCCTTAGTCCCTACCAAATGAACCGAACTACAGATGTGAAAGCACCCTTAGTCACACCACCGTGGTTCAAAAATTCAGTTTTTAAGACATCCATTTTACTGCTGCTTGTTCTGTGCAGCTGATTTGTTTCCTTTCTTTCTCTCAGGTTTTGAAGTGTGAAGTGGAACTCATGGCCAAAATGGCTAAAACCATTGACGGCTTCACTCAGAATCAGACCCGACTGGCTGTCATCATCGATGGCCTGGATTCCTGTGAGCAGGACAAAGTACTACAGATGCTTGATACGGTGCGTTTATGTTTACGATATCATGCACAATCCTACATTTAAGCCTAGTGTAAAACCTCATTGAACATCTCGCATATAACCGAATAACAGTATACAAATCTTATTTGCTGTCAGGATTGCATTTGCCTGTGTATTCAACTAATGCCAAGAAGCTGTTGGTGGCACAAGCCATCTATCTCCACTCTAAATATAAAAGACTCATTCAGTCTGAGCACATTGGCTTCCAGCTCTTGACTAAATGGACAAACAAGATGCCTCATGTCTTCTCTGTGGGAAGAACAAGCTCATTCACCTCTCAAACATCTCATGGATGTGCAGCAGTGCTTAGAGTTCAGGCTTGTTTAGCTCCAGAAGTTCAGATTCCTCTCTCACAGCTGGACTAATGGAATTTCCTTCAGCTAAATGTCATTATTTGGGAATAATCCTCTTGTGTTGGCAGCCTGTTCACGTCTAATGAAATCTGCAATTTACCAGAGAGCCTGCAAACTAAGAGCCTCAAAGATTCCTTTGTGGCGCAATTAGCCACATCTCTTTTAAATTCTGATGTTTTTGTCTCTGATTTTAATAAGAATGACCAAATTGGATTTTTCCTTCAAGCTTAATATTGTTCCAATTAGTAAGGCTGATCTTCTATTGGAAAAATTACAGATATGAATGCAGATGGCATATTTTGTGCCACAAATATGTTGGCGTGGAGAACCACAATATCAGCAGAAATTTTGCAGCAATCGCTAAATGATGCGTGCCGTTCTTAAACTTTTACGGTCCACAAATCTGTATCCTGTGACACTTATACACATTACAGTGTTCTTCATTAGTCTGGAAAGTCCCATCACATTCAAATTAGTACATGTCTGGGTGTGTGTAAACGTATACAAGGTGGCTTGTGTATGAACACACACATGATCCACAGCATATATTTGTAGCATAAATATAGGTCTGTGTAACATAGCTAGTGTAATAGAATTACAACTAAATAACTTATTTCATTCTGAAGTGGTCTGACAGTGGAAGAAGGAAAAATATGATACTTGTTTTGTATTGCACCTACACAGTATATTCAAGTGTCAGTCTGTGTGTTTGATCACTGTTTTGGTTTTAGCCTAATCTTACTATGAATTACGTACATTTTCTCCAGAGAAAGAGCATTAGAATAACAAAATCGCCCTTCAAAACAGACATGCCATAAAAACCATATGATACCTAATGCATTAATTAATATTTACCAGTCCAACCTTATTGTAAAGTGTTGGCACTGTTTAGCATGCGTTTTAACCATTAGGCTGCAGCTTAGACCAGATTTTCCACTACTAATAAAGAGGAAACATTCCCTTGTCTCTTCCGTTTACAGGTTCGAGTGCTCTTTTCTAAAGGCCCCTTCATCTCCATATTTGCCAGCGACCCTCATATCATCATCAAGGCAATAAACCAGAACCTCAACAGTGTGCTACGTGACTCCAACATCAATGGCCACGACTACATGCGAAACATCATCCACCTGCCGGTGTTCCTCAACAGTCGTGGCCTCAGCACCGCCAAGAGACTCTGCATTTCCACACCAACCAATGCAGATCAACTGAACCCTGATGGTCGGTATAGAGACGTTTCCAAAGCCTGAATTCCAATGTGCATTTTTATTTTATTTTATTTATCATTTCATACATTTTGATATACAAAAATGCATTTTAAGAGATAGCCCCCAAAAAATCTGACATTATTTACTCCAAACCTATATGTTTGTTCCAAACCTATATGAGTTCCTTTCTTTCTTTTGTGCAACAAAGAAGATATTATGAAAAATGTCTTGGTGTTCTTTAATGGATAGAGTTCTTAAATGTGTGTGTATGCATGCATGCATGCATGTATGTATGTCAAGATGTTTGTGGTCTGATCTGATTTCGATTGCTGTGGCAGATTTGTTGATTTTGTAGTCATCATCTGTGGTGTACTGCGTTTAATATAGACTAACAGCCCAGCATTTCTGCTCCAATATTCCTCTGAACGTCTGACTCTCTCCATCTGTAGTGTGGCAAGAGGACATTGACAGGAAGTTGTCTCAGAATAGTCTCGGCGAGCAGGGCAGGCAAGGCAGTAAAACAGCGCTGAACCGCCGGGTAAGACTTAACCGCCAACACTCCCACCACTTCCCATCAACATGATTTGAGATGGGCGGCTCAACGAAGGCCATATGGCTCCCTTTACCTCATTAATAACTCATTAATAACTCGTTTATAAAGGCTTATCTCTCTAACAGGCTCTTTTATTCGCATATGATTTGTTTATTCACAGTTCACTGTTATCATGGATGGCTAGGACCATGTCTTGTGTTTGTTATTGTGTGTGTGTGTTTTTTTTGGATGGGGGGTATTGTCAGAGACCATGGATGTCGCCGAGGAGCGTCTGTAATTGATTTAATGTCTGTTTACTCTTCCCGCTGAGATGCCATTGCCTAATGACGGGGTGCAGCAGCAGTGGGTCTTGGTGACAAAGCACTGGCACGGTGGCACGGAGGCAGGAGGCTAAGTGGCTCCTCTGCTCGCCCTGCGAGGGCTGTTTGTTTGCTTGGCTGATTTATCTGCCTCCTTTATTTGGCCCCTCTTTATTTCAGGGCCACGCTCCTCTTGTTTTGCCTCTGCTGTTTCTTGGCTGAGGATCCAGCTCGCTATACCCCTGATCTGCACGTTTTGTTGTGGAAAGTTGTTTAGCGGGTTTCATGAGCAGCTCGCGGAAGAAAAAGGAGGTTGGCTCTGTTAGTGTTGTCCTTTTCTTGGTTAATGTGATCTCACATCCCTATAAAATGTCAGGTCAAACTGAGGTTCTACAATATAGCGTGACCACCATCAAACAAACCAAATGTGGGACGATTATAAGTTTATGTGGGACATGTTTACCAAAACTAAAACATAACCTGAAACATGTTATGTTTATCTAACTTAATAAAAACATTTGTATTCTGCCTTTCAGCTGATAAAAGTTCTTTGTTCTTTAATCCCTTCCAGAAAACACCATAACATCACAATGTAACGTAACATGTCTTTATTTTACATGAGATTTAAATTCAACATCACTGAGCCCAAAGGCAGCGGCATCATGCAGATCACTATTTTTTGAAACGGCTCTGACCAAGTCCAACTAAAATCCAACAAAATAAATAATGAACAAATAAAATATAAACCAACATGAATTTAGATAATTGACAGTCTTATATATTAAACCAAAAATGTTCATTTTTTTTTAGAAAGGATGTGAATTAAAACAACCACAGCAGGAAACCAGTCGATAAATTCTGTTAAATTTAAAATTTAATTGACCGAATTATCAATTTGTTTTCTGACAGAAGCGAATGGAACGAATCACCGCTCCACATTTTGATTGACAGCCGTCACAACCCACTAGTGACCGTGTTTACTCCTTTGCTTTCAACCATTGGATATGATTTTAAAAACGGTTGTTGTATTTGTACTTCTGACGAAGCGCTGTTAAATATAGGTGAAAAACTACGTCGCAAAAAGAATAAATAAAATGCTTTCTTAAAAAGCCAAAAGAACGCATGCACGTTTTCTTAATATGATAATTAAAAACCAACAGACTGATGAAAATGCAGGACATTTTCTCAATATGTGATGTGCGGGACAAGGTGTGAAAATGCTGTGCGGTACAATGCAAAGCGGGACGGGTGGTGGTCACCCTATTCTACAGGGGTCGTTCTTGATACACAATCGGGATATCTGATAAGTTTGGTACACCGATACTTGTGAGCAATTTCATCATGCATATTTTTACATAAGGCTCCCCTCCATCATCCTGGATCAAGAAGGGGCCACCTATTTACGGCCATGTGTTCCCAGTAGCAGTCAAGTCACAAGTTCAGCATTATAAACTTCAAAGTGGGCTTAAAGCTCTGACCCACTAGAGCTCGTGATCGGCTCTACATTGTGCTCGTACCGGACCAGCGAACGCTTTGAGACGAGCAGACATCTCAGTCAGTCAGAGCTCTGGGTGACAACACGGACAAGAAGGCAGACGCTCATGCACATCGATTTACCTAGACTTCACAATGAATCCGCACAAAAACACAGCTCTTCATACAGTCCATGGCAACTGCCATTTCACTGGATCAGGAAGTCTTTGGATGTTTTTTGGTACTTTTGTCACGTTTTGATGAGTGTTGACTGTTTCCAACAGTCTACCTAAGAATTTGACATAAACCAAAAGAAAGATGAAAATAAATGTGTGACCATTTATTTAACAAAAAAAGCTTTACACAAGTCAAGTCAAGTCACCTTTATTTATATAGCGCTTTTACAATACAAATTGTTTCAAAGCAGCTTTACAGAGATAACAGGAAAGTAAAGTTGTAATAGTATTGTTAAATTCAAAATTAAATGTTAAATGTCCCCTACTAAGCAAGCCAAAAGCCAATGGCGAATGAAGGCGAAAAAAAAGGCGACAAGTATGAATGTTATACATTTTGTAACACGATTATTAATAATGAATTAATATATTGCGTCTGTTATTTACACACACACACACACACACACACACACACACACACACACACACACACACACACACACACACACACACACACACACACACATATGTAGTGTTTCCATGTTTTATGGGGACTTTCCATAGACTTAAAGATTTTTATACTGTACAAACTGTATATTCTATTCCCTTACACTAACCCTACCCCTAAACCTACCCATCACAGAAAACTTTCTGCATTTTTACATTTTCAAAAAACATCACTTAGTATGATTTATAAGCTGTTTTCCTCATGGGGACCAAAAAATGTCCCCACACGAACAAGGATTTCAGATATTGCCATCCTTATGGGGACATTTTGTCCCCATATTATAGGGTTTACCAGGACACACACACACACACACGCACACGCACGCACACACACACTCATACACACACACAACAGATGCACTATATTAATACAAAATATATAGATAAAGAATACAAATGATAATTCATAAGTGATACATTTTTAGTGTTGTAGTCAAATTATCACTTCATACATATTTTTTATTATTTTCTACTGTATATTATAGTTTAGTTATATTAGTTTAATAAAAGTATGGGTAACACTTACAATAAGGTTTCATTTGTTAACATTAACTAAGATTAAGTATGAACAATACTTCTACAGCATTTAATAGTCCATGTTAAAGGAATAGTTTTACTCATCCTCAAGTTGTTTCAAACCTGTATGAATTTCTTTCTTCTGCTGAACACAAAGGAAGACGTTTTGAAGAATATGGGTAATCAAACCTTTGATGGACCCCATTGACTTCCATGGTGGGGTTTTTTATACTATGGAAGTCAACTGTTTGATTGCCCATATTCTTTAAAACGTCTTCCTTTGTGTTCAGCAGAAGAAAGTAAAATTCATACAGGGTTGAAACAACTTGTGGCCTATATTTGATGGCAAAATGACGACAGCGTTTTTGTAAGTAAATTAATGTTAATTTCAACATTTCCTAATACATTCGAAAGTTTGTATGTGTTAACATTAGTTAGAGCACTGTGAACAAACAGTGAAACGTTGTATTTTTTTTAACTAGTGTTAACAAAGATTAATAAATACTGTAACAAATGTATTGCTCATTGTTAGTTAATACATTAACTAATGATACCTTACCAATTTATGTAACATTGTTATAATATTATTATTATTAATAATTATTATTTTTTTGTAGTCAAATTATCATTTATTACTTCATACATCCACCTTGGGTCCAGTTGTAATTCCAAAAAATATAATTGCAGATGCCAGTTTGTAACACTTGCAGGAAGAAAAGTATGTGAAACGTCTATGGTACCATTTTTTTAAAGTGTCAAAATACTTTCTGGAGCCACTGTTTTGCATTAATGATTGTAGCTACATACTTATTGAAATGTTGCATCTTAAGACTATATGTATGTGTGTGTCTGTCTGTAAGTGAAAGATTGAGACCGATCTGTGAAAAAATTGAACAGATCTTATGGATATAACACTGTTATTGTTGTAAAACAGGTTGTAAATGTATTTGAAGTTCAGTGGTACATGACCGTGGACTAAAGCCACACATCAACACTACGTGTGCTAAACTGGCCTACAGGTACAGTATCACACAGACTCTATTAGCCTCCTGACATTGAGTTCTCTGCATATTGGTGTGTAGGACACGTACCGCAGGAGACAGATGCAGCGCACCGTTACGCGGCAGATGTCCTTTGACCTGACCAAGATGCTGGTCACCGAAGACTGGTTCAGTGACATCAGCCCTCAGACGATGAGGAGACTGCTCAACATAGTGTCAGTCACAGGTCAGTGTGACCACGTTTTTGCTTCATACATTCATTATTGATTGTGGCATGTTAAAGACATAAGCGATTGCTTTACTAATATATATATAATAGTAATGAAGTGTCTTTTGACAGGTCGCCTGCTTAGAGCCAATCAGATCATCTTTAACTGGGACCGTCTGGCATCCTGGATCAACCTGACGGAGGAGTGGCCGTACCGCACATCCTGGATCATCCTCTTTCTGGAGGAAAGTGATGGAGTCTCAGACCAGGTCACACTGAAGACCATTTATGAGAGGTCAGCTTACACATTCTGACAATACACATCATCTCTGTACCTCACGACACCAAACGTCAAATATCTTACTGTACAAATATCATAAGAGGGATTTTATTTACTTCAAATAAATAAATAATATAATTATAGAACTAAAAAAATAAATGTTATAAATAATTACATTTATTTTAGTTATTTATCGATAATTTTATTTACTTTAGTTATTTAATTCATTAATTGTATTAAATTTTTTATTTTGTTGTTTATTATTTTGTTCAGAATTTATTTACTTATTTCGTTTAATTTGATTATTTTAGTAAGTTATTTAGTTAGTTATTTAATTCTATTATTTATTAGTTTATTATTTCTTCAGTCCTACTGAGATGTATAAAATTAATTACAATTAAATACTGTACAATTTAAGTTGACTTGTTTTTCCGTGTAATAATGCCTGCAACCTGCAGGTGGCAGTAGGACATTTCTGTTTCAAATTTGGTCCACTGCACAATTCCTATAAATCCGGATGTCTCATTGGGTATGATGTACCATGAAATATTTCAAGCTTTGATCTTTACTTTCAGCCACTTTCTTACAGCAGGATATGTGTGTATATACAGTATATATATATATAATGTAAAGCAAAACAGAAAAGAATGATGCTCAGTCACTGCCTGACTAACAGACTGTCACTCTGTAATAATTGTCTTGTTTACTTGTTGTTAAACATGCAACAGAATCACATTTACTTCTGCTGCATCCTCTCTAGAGCGTTTGAGGGGTGTGTATGTGTGTGTAAGTGCTGGAAGGGGAGATGTTGAGGCCGTTAGGTTTGCTGATGCTCAGTGTTTGGCCTTTAAAGGTTGCTCTGTCACACTGCACTAACATGCTGTGACTCCTGGGGCTGTAGAAGTGTCAGAGCATCTCAGTGTCAGCATCTGCTCTCTCTCACCATCGCTCTTTCTTTCCCAGCCCCCATGATACCCTTTAGCGCTTCGTCTCACCCGTTTTTCTCCTCTTTCATACCCCGAAATACTCTTCATTTCCTCATGTCCACAATAGCACTGCATTTCAGCGGCAGCGAATCTTTCACTGTGGAAGTTAAAATAGAGGCCTGTAATGTTTTCTGTCACAGATGTTGCTCAGATAAGAAACGGTCAAATCTACTTGGGTTTTTTTTCTTTTTTTCTTTTTTTTTCTTCTGTTGCACTCTCGAGGTCACATGGCAACGCATTTGCTTGTTTTTTATAGAGATTGCTGCGTAGATGCAGACCTGCGTGTGTCCACTTGGTGCCTGTTTTAGCAGCCGTTTCTCATCTGGGTTTACAACAGTTAGCCACAAACTGTTTATCGGTTGATCTTGGACGGTTTTTAGGCCCTTTAGTCTCATGACCAGAGTGACCCGGACTTGTTTGGTCAGTATGTGGTCTGCAGTGATGTTAGAGCCAATCAGGAAGCACCGTACTGCCTGTGTGGAAGAGAAGTGAGTGATTTTCATAGGTCAGCTGTCATTCTCAATCGCAGTCATAAGGGCTAGGCTTGTGTTTGCTCTTGTGATGGTCTGTGAAGGCCGATGGACCGATATAATTTGCTTGGGAAATGGACGTAGTGTGTGTATGGGTGTGTTGCCCAGTTTAGCTTGGTTTTCTACATCCTTCTCTCTTTCTCTCTAGCACACAACAAACACACACTCAAATTCCTAGAAGAGAGAAGTGGCGAAATCTCCTCTTTGTATGATTGCTTCATGCTAGGTCATTATAAGGCAGAGCTTTACAGTGCCTTTTGTGTTTTTTCTTGAATGAATGTTTGTGTATATTTGTTTGTGACATTTCTTTCGAGCAGTTTGAACAGCTTAACCCGTAAAACCAACACTACAATGCAGAAACTCATTAGAGTGTGTCCTTGTAAATAAGAATTAGTCAGGATAGGTAATGGTTGATTATTGAATTTGACTAGTTTGTCTTTTTTTTTTATCAGATAAGGAAAACCCTCTCAGAGAAGTTGTATCTGTAAATTATTTTTATTTCCTTTTAACCCTCCTATTGCATTGGGTCCATTTTGAACGGAAGAGGTGCATAAAAAAAATACATAATTTTTAGTAAGAAGATGAAACCTTGTTAGTGTGTTAAGACAAAAATATAAAATAGATCATTTCTTTTTTTCCAGATTGTTTTTTTTTACAAAAAAAAATAAAAGAAAGAAAGATATAATCATTTAAAATAATTGTTACACCTTTTCGGGTCCGTTTTGACCCGAAAGTGAACCTGTAGCTTTACGAAATAACGGTTTACGGGGTTTTTTTTTTTATACATCTATTACATAGATTTGTATCAAATTACTTATGCAAAATACATTTAGGCTCCTTCCTACACAAAATGAAGTAATAGCAAGATAGAAAACATGGTAACATTCATACCTTTAAAACTTGTGCATTCACTCATTAATTAATGAGAAGTTACTGATCAGATACAATATGGTTTTAGTTGAAAGATCTTAAGTTAGAACTTTTATAAGCTTATGTTCCACCAGGTCCAAACTGACCCTGGGAGGCAAAAAGTGTACTTTTTTTTTTAATGCAGTAGGAACACTGCTGCTACAATATATTAAAGCAAATATATATATATATATATATATATATATATATATATATATATATATATATATATATATATATATTACTGCTATACATTTTTTTTAAATAAAAAATTAATCTTTCTAAAGTGTGCCCCGAGATCTCTGTTGAATACAAGAATATGTCCGGTGTGAACAGAAACTGCGCCTGGTGGACATGACCCTAAACCTGACCAAAAATTATTTGTGGCTTTTTCAAGAATGACAGGTTAAATTAACAATATATGTAGATTTGTGCATTTTATAGATTAAAAGCAACTCAAAGTGCTTTAAATATCAAGTCAAGACAAACAATGAAAGTAATTGTGTAATATTATGTATGTGATTTGCATAATAGACAAGTGAGAGAAAATGAAAGCGTGCCTCAGTTTCTTTATATCTTCCAGTGAAACAAATGGTCGTATTCGGAGGAACTTTTGTGAGAGGTTCCTTTACTCATAGTAATTAATCTTTAGTCATTTTAGTACTTATGGACACTATTGTTGTCAAAATACTTGGAGTTTGCAATTTCATGCCTTTTGATGACTTTTTCAAAAACTATAACTGCTATTGAACGCTTATGTATAATTTGTACAACAGCATATACATTTTTGTTGTATGATGAGAAAAAACAATAGTGATATAAACAAACAAAAAACAAAAAAATCTATATACAATTACTTTATTTTATTTTATTTTTTGTGTATGTTCTTTATGTTTCTGGCCTGAGACTACACGAATGAGTGTTATGTCTTTTATTGTCTGTAGTATGGAAACAACTTTCCAGTCCCCTAGTGATCTGGCCCTTTAATCTGCACCAGAATGTGAATAATCTGTTAATAACATCAGCTTGTTTTATTATTAACATCAAGACAGGCTACAGTAATCCAACCACGCAAGCGAAACACAAAGATCCCTGTGTCCTTACACTGGCTTATAACCACCAGGGTCTATAAACCACCTTGACCAGAGAAAAGTACCTCTGTATTTTGAGTAAAACTACTCAAACTCACACTGGCTAACAAGCCCAACAAATTGAAAGGAAAATTTCCAACCAATTACCTTTCTGACCAACATTGACACACTCACTTCAGTCAGTTTCACTGTGAAGCTTTTTTTTTTTAGGCCATTCAGTCTGGACTTAATGGTCTCCATTCTGTAGGACCATGAGTCACGTTTTTTTTTTTTTTGGTCTTTACGGCCATTATTTTGGGCTGAGAATGTCTTGGTAATAGTGAGACGCATTTGGGCCGTTTTACCATAAAAAGCAAACAGGAGGAAGTCCAAATGGAAAGTGAGCGAGTGAGCTAAAGAGATGTTGTGGTGGCTGATGGCTATGATCTGTAGTGGACTTTTTGAGCACAGTCAGGTCCACCGGGAGTTTATTTATGGCTCGTTGCTCCGGTTTTGCGCTTGTTACGAGGTGTGGCCCGCCGAGCCGGTTCTGCTCTGACATCTGGTGTCCGGCTTGTGCCAGGATGGTATGACAGAACCTGACTGGGCCGGGTACCATGCCCAGTCCGCCCTCCCCTTATCAGCCGGCTCTGGCCCGGTAACATATGTCCCCCTCCTCCCCTACGCTGAGAGCGGCCCTTGTTAATTAACCCACCAGGAGAGTTGGCGTGGCATGCTCCAAAACGACCAATCGCTGGAGGGATTCAATGTGGACACGCCCCTTCACCTTTTGTCCACACTTCTCGGCATCTCCTTGGCCGCGAACCCGGTGTGACATTAACGGGTGAAAGAAAAAGAACACGGAAGCTCTTGCGCTTTCCGAAAGGCTCGTCCCACTCACAATGCTTCCTGTCACAATGCTCGGCTTATTCTTTGAGGGAACAATTGGCTCTCAGTGCTGGGCTTCAAATCCAGGATTTAAAGCGATTTTTAGCAAAACTTTCTAACTAATGACACTCGAAGTGAATGTGTGCGAGGCTATTGGAGCTAATTAGACAGACTCTTCTCCCAAGTACTGAAACATTAAGATGACATACTGTTCATTCAGGATTACTTTAATTGGTACAATTATTGTAATTTCAGTCGCAATTACGTCGGAAGATAAAAGCGCCTTCTGAAGCACATTTATGTGATTTCCTTTATGCGAAAAGACTAATAAGCCTTTAAGTAATTCTTCTGAAAAGCACACGGCTTCCTTTCTTCTGCTCTTTTGAACCCCTTTGCCTTTGAGTTGGAACTTCTCACTTTCCTGTGAATTCATATTTTTGTCACGTACCGTCTTGTCTCTAGCATCTCGATGTGTTTTCTTCTCCGCCTTTGGAGGGAAGCTATTGTCCATGAACCTGATCCTTCAAGAACTCTTTGGTGGAAGAGGTAAACTTAGTAATTTAAAAAGTGCAGCCATTATTTGCCCAGAGGCTCTATAAATGATTAGGCGGTTGAAAGCCCCATCTATTCCCCAAAGGAGAGAAGCCCAATCTAAGATAGGGAGTGCATTTATTGGGTGCACAAAGTGACCTCCAGATGGATTAGATGAGTTTGAAACCTGGGAAGAGGTTGTGTGCTGCACAGAGGGATTTAAAATCGCTCTTTGGATCGGTCCTGTGATGCTCTGCAGGTCTGTGCCATAAGGTCCATTTTCGTGGCCATTATTGTGAGTAAAGGAAAAGCCATCATGTCGGCTCACACAAGTTTGGGCTTCTATAAGTTTGCTGATTTTCAACCAGCTTTGTATTGTTGAAATGTTTGTAGTATATGCAAATTAACAATGTGTACTTTTTCTCCATGTTACCTTCATGCAGATCTACCTGTTATGCGTAAATGTGGAAGTACGATCTCTAGTTTCACCAAAAGCCCTGAAGCTGTCAAATGGATGCAGGATGACACACAATGATACTTTTGTTAAAAATACAGTACTTCTGCATACAGTACTTCTGCACTACTTCCACGTCCATGAACAGTTGGATCGACAGAGGGGGGCATCCAGTGCATTATGAATGTTGAAGTTTCCCGACCTTTCAGGCAAAAGGGAACGCCACAGGCTTTTTCCCTTTTTTATTTTTAAAGTTCACATTTCTACTGCATAGACAGCCAAGTTTTATTAAAAGCCCATCTTGCCAGCGGTGAATTACCACTTTAATAACCAGGGGAACTGAAATTGACACCCGGAACCCTAAATTGTTGTGTCAGCAAATCTGAGGGGAGAACATTAGTGTAAAACTGAACAAATCACTCCATAACCTGTCAGTTGTGTGGCTAAGACTGGTAAAGGTAAAGGCTGTGTAAAGAGTTTTTTATGAAGATGATGGCCTTCTTCCGCAGGCAAAAAGCTTCAAGATCCTGTCAAATATCTTTAATCAGTTAATAGTGATATTTACGTTCAGCAAGAATAGTATGGTCTAAATGGTACCTTGCTGTTTTTTGTGATGTGAACTTTCTGGAGCACCTCAAATTTAGATAAACTTGCATTTTTATCCACCCTATGAAATCTACAGTATGCTGGATGAAGAGTACACATCATTTTGCCTCCTTTACTTTTTAAGTTTTAATTCAACAAGCACATGTTCCTTCTGCCATCCTTGCACTTCCATTATTGTTGTTTCCACCTTTGGGAGTTGTTTTCAGTCTTGTTTTTACTGACGTTTTCCAACTTCTTGAAAATATATCTATTGTTTTCCAGTAAACCTGTGTTCCACTGCTGCTCGGGGGAAGCGCTCGGGGGAAGCGGGGGGGAGAATCCCATGAAAGTTCATTATTTCTTTTTTTTAGATTCTGGGCAAGATGTTTTTGTTTACAGATGGGTTTACTCATTCCTGGAAGTTTGGCTGCCAGTTTGGAGGTTTCTCTAATCTTGCACTGCTTAGTTTATTTCAGTCGCTATGTATCTGTGAGTTAGAACACCATAACTCTGCCAGAGATAAAAATGAACTTGAACTAATCAAATAAAATGTAAATACAATTCTACCAAGATCTAAATGAATAAAACCTCTACAAGGTAATTTTGCCATCCCCAATAGGCCATCATATACAAGAAAATCTTTGAATCTTTGAATGAGTCGAATTTAGGCAAAATTTTGAATGTTTACAACTCTCATGCCCCTCCCCCACTATCAACGAATACCCTCCCACCGAGTTCGTGCTCGTCAGTGCGTGTGCACCAGATTTTCTGTGAACGCGCACGTCTCATCAGCATCCATCAACACCATGAGGTATTTTGTCATTGTTGTTTTGTTATTTTGGAGTAGATTGTTACGAAATGGATTACCCACCAATTAAATGTAAATAAACGCAATCGTCTGTCTGAAACGCTATTATTGCTTTATGGTATATGCGGCAGACATGGTCATTGTACATTATTCTATTGCTTATATAACAGAGCTAACGTTAGTCAGATAGCACATACAATAACAGTAGCTTTACTACTGTTCTTTCTCTCGTAAGAAAGATAGAGTAGCATTGATTCTTCCAAAAAGCCTAACTTTATCCCTTCATCCGGACATGTTTATCCACCTAACGTTACGTTCACACGGATTTCAGTGCAAACAAAGCTAACGAACCTGCCCAACAAGTGCTAACGTTAGCTATCCATACCAACACATTTGGGCAAACATACTTCGATCACTAACACAACACTAAGAAATAAAGTAACTAGTTGATAAAGCAAAATTACCTGTCGAGAAGAAATGTTGCAAGCTCTGCATCCAGCTTGAACCCAATTAGAGAAACCTCCAAACTGGCAGCCAAACTTCCAGAAATGAGTAAACCCATCTGTAAACAAAAACATCTTGATTGTAACGTGTGCGAGGGGAGGCGTGTGCACGACCTGTGATTGACAGTCAGATCTCACACCCCCCTGCGCTGATTGGACCCGATGATCCGGGAGCGGTGGATTTTTGCAAAACTAATAACACGCTCCAGATGGAGTTAGAAGCTCTGGCTTTTTTCTAAAACCACAACACTTTACATAAATAAAGATGTTGTTCTGTCGGATTATAGTGTCGATTTCACTGAATATGATCAAAAAAATGTTGCCGACGGCAGCTTTAACTAATTGCTATCACTCCATGTGCCCGCCCACCCGTCCCTCCTCTCAACACCCCATAGCCGCCACCATCCACCTATCATACGAAATCTGTCACCTGGTGATGGTGACTGTTCTTTTCATGGGCACTTTGATTGTCTTTATTGATTCAGAAATGAATTGTGTGTTGGCATTTGCTTCTCGGGCCCCTTATAGAGGGCATCCCCGTGTTTGGGCCTCATTGAGCGTTCTCAAACTGTCCACACAAGGGTGGCTGTAAGCAAAGTCGAGTGCCAAATTCAGCACCAGGCCAAAGGGGAAAATAGTGGGAGAATTATACTCTTTCCCGTCAGCTGCTTTGTGTGGGAGTCTTTGAAAAAGAACAAGAGTAGGAAAAAAAGGGCTAAGCCAGCTTTGGGATCGATTAGCATTTGGATAAACCCGACGAGAGACCTCTCAAGTGCTCAACATTTAAGGCAGCCACTCCGCTAGCCCGAACGATGTAACACGGCTGTGATCAATAGCAGTATTGTTTGAAACGCCTTTGGTATTCTTGATGTGCTTTTATCTTTTGTGTGCACTTTTAAAATGGCAAGCATCTTGAACGGCAAAGCTTAATTTCCCTCATTCCCAGTGCTTCCATGACAGATGAATGATAGCACTTTTTCCTTTGCAATTTTCTCTCGTAGTAAAGGCAAGAATGTCAGAAGTAATTGCTAAACAAATCACTTGATGTTGCAGCCAACTTCTCCCACCAGCTTCAAAAGCTGTCTTTTTCTGCTGGAAGAATTACATCAGCTTCAATTGATTATAAATGCTATTCTTAGCATGGCCGTGGAATGATGTTTGTGTATGTATGCATGTATTTATTGTTGAATACAAAAATTTGCTAGTGTATTTGAGGTGGAATTAGCATGCTTAATCCACTGCCTACTGTGTCTCATAAAATTAGCTGTAACTGGCGCATATCATATCCATAACCATCAAGCATGCATCTCCACTTTTGGCTATTTTGACTTTAATCATTGACTAAATGCTCTAAATTACTACTTCCTGTTGTCTGTGGATCAAAATGACCGATGAAAAGATGTTTAATCAGGCAAAATGTGTAACAAAAATCTCCAGATGGCCTTGAGAATATTTTTTTTAACATTTATTATTTTTTGAGAATCCATAAAAATGAATCTGAAATCTGAATGAATCAGTTAATCTGAAAAATAAAACATTTATTATTGTTGATATTGTGTTCTAAAGCCATAATTATTTTGGTTGGCCAAAAGAGACATGTCTGTACATTTATTACATTTTTCATTTTAAGCTTAAACATTCAAAATGTAACGTCATTAAAAAGATTTATGAAGCAATATTACTTCAGTAATGCAAGATAATGCAGATATAAGAGTGTTATATTGAACTGATGACAGCAGTCTCTCATCACCCAGAGCGCTTGCATTTTTAATACAGTAAAAAAAAAACTATATTAATATTATACTAGGATTTTCAGCATCATTACTCTAGTTTTCAGTGTCACATGATCCTTCAGAAATCATTCTAATATGCTGATTTGGTGCTCATGCATTATTATTATTATTATTATTATTAATGCTGAAAACAGTTGTGCTGCTTCATATTTTTTAAATCGAAATTTCTAATTTCTAGAGAACAGTTTATTTAAAAAAAAACGTTTGTAACATTTTCTTAACTGTCACTTTTGTCAATTTAATGTCCTTAAACAATTAAAGTACTAATTTATTTAAAAAACATCCAAACTGACCCTTTTTGAATGAAATGTATATTAAAATGCTTTTGTAAGAGTATATGTATTGTATTGGTTTATTAAATAAAATATTGTTTGAAATTTACTTTTTTATATTTTCCAATGAGATTTCTCATAACCTAATAATTTTAAAACCTAAAAATCTGATTCTTTATGGCCGTGCTCGAGCAGTTAGCACACACACTCTGACACATTTAGCTGTGGTGCTCATGCGAGTGATGAAAGTTCGAGTCCAGGTTGTTTCATTTCCCGATCTCGATGCGCTCTGCTCTTTCCATTATTTTAATAAGACAGAAAAAACATCCCAGTCTGACTAACACAAAAGGCTGAAGTAAAGGCTAAGGAAACAGCACATTAATTGTGTTTGGAGATAGCCTGGGTCTGGCTAAGAGTGAAAATCCCCCTGAAGACCTGCAGGTGTGTCTCTTCCTCCTCATATGGTTGGTCTTGTTTTAGCCAGTCATTGGAATGACGTCGTCATTCTGGTGTGTTTATGGACGCCTCAAAGGTTTTAGTCTGGGTGTTGTGTTTGGACGAGGCCTGTGTTGGGGTGTTTGCGCTGTCTCACTACACGCCAGATTAAATACAGCAGTTTTCTCATCAACTGCTCACTGCCCACTATTGAATGTGTGTGTGTGTGTGTGTGTGTGTGTGTGTGTTTGTTTTACTATTCTATAAACAAGTCAGTGACAAACATCTCTATTTAGAATTACATGATTACAAACCCTTCATTATAGACGTCCAAGTTGCTACTATGAACTCATAATGTGTGGCACTTTGTGCTGTCATTACAGCTATGAAAATAGCCAAATCTTGTTTTGTCAAGACATAAAGGTGTACGTGAATTTCTTTTTTCAGCCAAACACAATCAGAGTTAAATAAAAAAATATCCTGACTCTTCCAAGCTTTATAATGGGACTGGGAGTGAATGGTACCTTTGTTTTTTGAAGCCCAAAAAAGCGCATCCATCCATCATAAAAGTAATCTATACGGCTCCAGGTGGTTAATAAAAGCCTTCTGAAGTAAAGCGATGCATTTTTTTTGTAAGAAAAAAAAATCCATGTTTAAAACTTTATAAACTGTAATCACTAGCTTCCGGTAACGTCCGTATCTACGTTCACGAGAGAGTCCGCCGTATGACGTAGGACTTAAGCGTATCGCTTCAAACAAATAGAGCTGGGCAACAAACTCAAGCTCCTCTGACATTTCTCTTTCAAAAATTCTCATTTTAGACTATTAATTCGTGACCAGTGTTTTGTTTTGCTTGATCCTCTGCGCTTCATCAATGCGTCATGCGTCGGGTCAGAGGTCACTCTTCAGCTGGAACTCGACTCGCCAGTCATATAAAGATGGATATTTTTCTTACAAAAACACATTGATTCGCTTCAGGAGGTCTTGATTCCCTGGAGCTGTATGGATTTTTTTTATTTTATGATGGATGAATGCGGAAGGTACCATTCACTCCCATTATAAAGCTTCGAAGAGTCAGGATATATTTTTAATATAACTCAGATTGTGTTTGGCTGAAAGAAGAAAGTCATATACATTTATGATGGCTTGAGGGTGAGTAAACTATGGGATAATTTTCATTTTTGGGTGAACTATCCCTTTAAGAAGTGTTCTGTAAAATGTTCTTTGAGGTATAATTAAAAAAAAAAACTATATTAATATTATACTAGGATTTTCAGCATCATTACTCCAGTCTTCAGTGTCACATGATCCTTCAGAAATCATTCTAATATGCTGATTTGGTGCTCATGTATTATAATTATTATTATTATTAATGCTGAAAACAGTTGTGCTGCTTCATATTTTTGTGAAAACTGATACATTTTTTAAATACAAATGAAATTTCTTATTTCTAGAGAACATTTTATTAAAAAAAAAACTTTTGTAACATTATCTTAACTGTCACTTTTGTCAATTTAATATGTCCTTACAGAATTAAAGTACTAATTTCTTTAAAAAATATCCAAACTGACCCTTTTTGAATGAAATGTATATTAAAATGCTTTTGTAAGAGTATATGTATTGTATTGGTTTATTAAATTATAAAATATTGTTTAAAATGACTTTTTAAATATTTTGCAATGAGATTTCTCATAACCCCATCTGATTCTTTATGGCCGTGCCCGAGCATATAAGTTCATCAATTTGACAATTTCAATCAAATACACAAATCTTACATCAACACATCAGTTATAAATAATTGAAAAATTAAGCTATTCTTGCTGTTCATTTATTTAGACTGAAGTCTGTAAAATTCACACCACTGTTCCGAACTAATTTCTAAACCAACCGTGGTTGATCACTTTTCGTGTCGGTCAAGCGTTCTCATCTTAGCAATATGAACCGGACTCGAATGATGAATGAAAAGTCTGGCTATGCGAGACTATGCTTACTTAGAAAGCGCCACTAATTCAGAGATCATTAATCGAATATGTTTCACAGACACATACTTGGCTATGAAGAATTGTTTAATGTTTCTAAATCTTAAATGTTCTTCCTCTGTAAAGCAGGTTCCTTCAAACTCGAGACTGGAAAGTGTGTGTGTGTGTGTCTTGTGACAGAGGAAGTTGGTTCTCTAGAGAGGCTCTTGTCACTGGCTCCTGTTTGTCTGTGTGCATGCTCACACACACACACACACACACACATACAAATACAAATAAACAAGCCCAGCTGGATTTCGGAAGAGACACAATCTGCCCAGTTCTGCCTAATCCAGTGCGTGGGAAATGAACCAAACCTCTCTCACCAGCACACGTCTCTCTTGCTCAGCCCTTCTTAAAGTGATACTTCTGCATGTGTGTGTGTGTGTGTGTGTGTGTGTGTAGAACAGACAAGCAAGCATGTGTTTGCGCTGAAGTTTGATCTCTATGTTGGTCACGTCCTTGAGCCTCCACCCTAAGTACGAGACCTCTACCTAATGTCCATCATGTGGAAGGTCAGCTGACTGTTAGCACAGCATCCGACTCTGACCCGCTGACACACAGGCCTGCGTTAGCACAGTGTGGGCCTTTGTCCAATGACTTCAACATCTGCTCTCACACCCAGCCACTCGCTCGCCCTCCAACACGCACACTTCTCCACTGAAATAGTGAGTCACTTGGTGAGCATCGCTATTTATACAGCCATCAGAGGATGATGAGACCAAAGCAATTAACTAAAATGGTCTTCTAAACTTAAACCTTTTGGAACATGATATTTTAACATGCCATTCAGGTCATAATGACCATAACACTGTGTCCTCACCAACATGTTATTTTTCTCTCCATGAGGCAACAAAATCTCATGGTGAAATCTTGATAATATTTCACAGGCACACAAAAAGGCATAATAAAGAGTAATAAAATGTATTACATAAAAATTAATAAAATGTATTACATACAATTTATAAAAAGAGGTCTATATGTGTAAAAAAAAAAAAAAAAGTTGTAATAAATAAATATTATTGGAGTTTTACAAGAAAATACTATTTAGGGGTTTCGACTTGAAAATTGCATGTTTAATTCAACATGTTACTTGTTGTTTCTTTGTAATTATTTGTGAAATATACTAGCAAGTTCTGAGTAAAAGATGTTTCAAAGTGAATCCTACAGCTACTTTTTACAGTGCAAATTGACCAAAATGACATGCTTGGTACATTAGATCTCTTTGTCTTCACCCCTAATAAGAAACGCTTTTGAATGATGTCAATACTTGTAGGCGGAGCCATGTGTCATGTGTCACTATTTGTAATTTCAGAAGCATCATGGATATCATTATTTTTTTATATGTCATATGTGGCTTAATATATTAGTTAATTTTCTATTTTATTTTTATTTGTTTCAGTTTGTTTGTTTGTTTGTTTATTTCTTTGTTTGTATTTTAGGGCTTCCTGAGTCAACTAACATTTTGAATTATATCACAATAGTTCATGAATTTGTGGCCATTTTTATGTAACTTTAGTTAAATAAATTTTTTAATGAATTTAATTTATTTTTATTTTCTATTATTGTTAACTTAACAAAACTATTAAAAATAATTTTCTGCTGTTGAAATAAAATATATTCTATAAAAAACTTAATACTTAAGAAAACTTAAATGAAAATTAGAAATGATGCTTTGGCAAATAACTGAAATAAGTTTATGCTGAGATGAAGAAATTACTAAAACTGAAATAAAAATAATTAAAGCTATCTAAAAAACAAAGTCTGATTAAAAATGACAAAAACCATAACAAAGTTTATTTGTTTTATCACCCCGTTTGGCCTAAAACACTGTTTTTGTGGTCATCCAGTTTTAAATGTTGACTACGGAGCTTCTTCAGATTTTGCGTCGCTGCGTTCTCTCCGTATTTCCGATTCTTTGCAGCCTTTATCCACTGCCTAAAACACGCTGGTTCCTTTACTAGAAACTGAAAGTAACTCACTCCTGCTAAACATTTACTCTTTGAATTCTCAAAAGACGACAGATTTTTTTTCTCTATTTTCTCTAGTCAGGTAGCACAGATTTAAAAAAAAAAAAAATAATAAAAATAAAAAAAACAACAACATTATTGACAGCCTATTTTGCCAGTGGTGAAGTACCCCTTTAACAATATTAACATTGATGTGTGATTTTTCTCAACATCCACAATCAATCTCCTGGCTCATCCATTTTTTTATGTTTCATATACATGCAGAGTGGAATTTTGGTCCAATTAGTTCTCAGAAGCTCTCGTTGCAGAAATAGCAACCAAACAACCAACAAAATACAGTGTTGCTTCGTTGTATCTAGTAAGGACGTGGTATAAATAGCTGTGACATATCAGGTCAGAGGTCATTTGATGAACTGACCATTTCAGACGCTCCCTCCAGGTGTGTATCGTCTTGCATTTAGATATCAGTGTTTGTTTACTCTGCCTCACCATCTCAGTTTAGCAACAGGTCATCTGTGTCACTGTGTCAGCTCTCTCCTGCCCAGTTTATACAGCTAAAATCGGATTACTTAAACCGCTGGTATGGGACGGGGCCAAGCACTGAGCTCACCCTCTTCACGATGTAATGATCCGTATGGAAAAAGGACTTATTGTGCCCTCATATCAACCAACAAAAAGATTCAGCTAGCTTTTCTTACTAGAGAGTCAGAGGTGTGGACTGGGGGCAGATAAGAAGATAGAGGAAGAAATATGGGGTGCGCAAAATGTCTGCGTTCAGCAGAAGCAAATCTTCAGATTTATTTGATATGAATTCCCACGCTCAATAAGATAAATTGCAATAGGAAACCATTTATCTGTAAGCGCCTGACATCGTGGTGCAGAAATAACTGCAGAAACCACATGCGCTCAAAAACTTGGGCTAAGCTTGTGACTAGTGAGACATTTTACTGCAATTTAGAGTAAGTTTACATGTTGTTATTAATACACACTAAAGCAATGTGACCATAAATCAGTCAATCAATCAATCAGTCCAGATCAGTATCAGAAATAACCCCCCAATGTTTACATGCTGGAATTGATTTTCAGAGGCATTTTGCCTTTATTCAGGGAGTTATACATGTAATTATTTAACTGTACATTAATTTGCATCCACCCCCACCCCAATATTTTAAATATCTTGGACGCTTTTAGCCCCAAAATCTGTTGAATTTCTGAAACCGGTATACCTTTGCTGTTTATTCTGTACGTTAATGGTCACCTCATTGCAGGATTTCTAAAAACATCCCCACCACTAAAGATGTGGAGCCTCTGTTGGAGATCGATGGTGATATTCGCAGTTTTGAGGTGTTTCTCTCATCGCACACCCCTGTTCTCACCGCTCGTGATGTGGAGATGTTCCTGCCCTGTACTGTCAACCTGGATCCCAAACTAAGGGAGATCATCGCAGGTACAAACCCACACACACAAGTTTGCCTAGCTATAAATAACGAGGGCATACCATGAATTTATGTTGTTTTTATATAAAGCAAAGTAGAAACTAACCAAAACCCAACCACATAAATGCTTTGGTAGTCGACAATAATTGGCAAAAACACTGATGTGATGTCTCCAAGTATAGATGCGTAAATGCACACAGTGCTCGATTTACTGATGGAGACTTCTCTAAATCAGAGAGGTGATATCTCATCACATGATATTGGTCAGCTGGTGTGTGCTTTGAGACAGAAGACATTGCATGGTGAATGTGACAATGGACTGTGCAATAAAGGTTCCTTTGTGAACCCAGAGAGATGAGTAAAGTCTCCATTGTGTTCACCTCAGGAAATGAAACATCACTGAATCTCCATGAGCCGCTTGTTTTCTGAGTCAGCCAGCCAGTCTTATTTGATTTGCCTGGGTGACTCAGAAATATTATTTCCAACCAAACTAATTCTGACGTCTGTTTCAGCCCTTGAGACTTTGACGTTAAAGCGAATGTGAATTTCATTGGGAATCTTTTCCTACGGTTATTTCTTCAAGGTGCGTTTTTGCGATTTGCCGCTTCTGTTGGGAGAAATCAGTGTTTTTCTAAGAGAATCAAACCACAGAGGCCTTTCTTTTCTCACATGTAACGAACTAAAAATGCTTCATTTGGCTGAAGTCGACTGTGAGTGGGAAGATTTGAATGCCTTTAAAGTGTTGGCCAAGATTGGGATCTAACTTTCTCCTACTCTTTCTTTCTCTATCTCCCTCCCCGCTTCAGATGTACGAGATGCACGAGAGCAGATGCACCTCGGAGGAGTCAGTTATCCCCCACTGCCCCTGCAAGATGCTTCGGTGCGGCCACACTCTGCATTTGGGCAGAATTCTTTGTCCTGCTCTCCCACGGGCTCTTTCCCTGGGCCTTTCCCCGGGCCTTTCCCCCCTGCTGGAGTGATGCCAGCCACTCAGCCCCACAGCAGCTACTTCAGTGGGCTTACGGGACCCCAGCACCCCTTCTACAACCGGGTGAGACGTTGGATATTGTGCTCAAGCAAAATGCACCGGTGTTTACGGTTACTGAAGCATACTTGTGATAATTCTAGAGCAAAATACGACTGAGAACAAAACTGACCTTCTGGCATGGTTTTTAGAAAACTTCAACCCCAAATAATATATATATATATATATATTTTAGAGATTACGCAGTGCTGGTTAATTTTATATTTCAACATAAATATGTTGTTGTTATTATTATTGTTGTTATTATCATTAATAATAATAAAGTATAATAAAACAAAAACAACCATTTTTATTATCATGGTTAATGATTATACTAATTAATACTATTATTAATTAGAGTTATTAGTAACAAGTTGTAGTTGCATGATTAATATTACTTTTATTATTATTATTATTATTAATAACAAATTATTTATGCTGTAATATAAAATTAACCAACATTGTAAAAAAAAAGTTTATTTTTATTTATGGGGTTTACTGCTACTACTAATAATAATTTAAATACTATTTCATAAACTATTAATGATAATAGTTGCAGTAGTTGTAGTAGTAAGATTATTCATAATAATAATACTACTAACACTATTAATAACAATAATGTCATATTTCATACAATATTCAGCTTATTTATTATTATTGTTAATAATATTATTATTATTACTAATTTGAATTATTAGTAGCAAATTGTAGTAGCATGATTAATAAAAATAACTATTAATAATAATAATGATAATAACATATTATGTTGTAATATAAAATTAACCTGCATTGTAACTTTTTATTTTATTTGGAGTTTATTTTTTATTCTTAGGGTTTACTACTACTACTACTACTACTACTACTACTACTACTACTACTACTACTACTACTAATAATAATATTTCAGAAAATAGTACTACTACTATTAATATTAAGTAGTAGTAGTAGTAGTGAGATTATTCATAATAATATTAATACTAACACTATTAATAAAAATAATGTAATTATTCCTACAATATTCAGCTAAAAGTTTATTTTTATTGTTAATAATAATAATGGAAGATATTAAATATACTTAGCCCAGCCCTAATAAATCATCAGTGTGTTTATAGGCTCTCCTGGGTGTTTGACCTTTCATTAAATGAACCTGATGTTGCGCTGACCCTCATCTGAACCTCTGTCCTGATTATTCGTCTGTTCTCTCCACATCTGTAGCCTTACTTCCCTCATCATGTTTATCACCTGCCCCGAAATTACCCTGGCAACCCCCATCACACCCCTTCACGCCCTGCCACTAAACTCCATAAGGACCCAGGTCTGGGACTAGTAAGTACATAAATGACTCTGTAAATACACTGCAGGCAGACACGCGTTTTACTGCCTATAGTCTAAATGGCCACAATAATGTCTTTATGTCTCTTTGCACTAAATGTCTTTTTTCATACTTTGTTTCAAGCTCCTCGTGACAAACAGCCTGTGGCTTGTAGCTATAATTTACACATTAAACTCACAGAGCAGTTTTAGGGCTTAATGTCTCTGTGTTAATCACAGTGCCGTGCCATTTTATATATTGTAAGCGTTTGTTGCTTTCTAGCATTTTCCCACGATGCTTCTTACACCAAATATGGATGTAATTTGATTTTAAACAACATTTTTCCTTTCCTCCTCTCTGAGTCTTAGATTTAACCAGCAACCCTTCCTTTAAGACTTTTGTATGTAAATGGAAAGCTTAATGATTAGCTAACATTTTTGCATGGCAAATGAGTAATAATCTCTCTGCCACAAAACATTAACATACGAGTTAGAATGTATAATGAATATGACATTATAACCTTTGTGATTTCTGGCTGTTTACGTAGTCTGCCTACATTTTAGATCAGAATGTCTGTCTATGACGCTGTACATTGTAGAGAATATAAACTCTCGTTGAAGACCTGATGGAGTTCAAAACTCCCATAGTTCATGCCGATCTCTTTGTCAGTCCTCTCTCTTTTCCATAATAAATGTCCACACTTCTGCAATGGTCTTTTATCCTCTGGTTCTTCCTCTTTCTTCCGCTCTTTCTCCCTCCATCAGGATATAATCAGAGAGGACTCACGTGAGGGTCTTCCCTCTCCATCCCCCTCTATGGTAACTTTAGTAGTGTGTATGTGTGTGTGTTTATATCTGTGCATAAAAGATGCAGCAGAATCTTTAATTGTCTGCAAACACACACACACGCACACACATACACACACACACATGTGCTGGTGGCATGTTACATTTACATACAGTAGCTGTCGAGTTTGAGCCTGCGGTGCTTGAACCCTAAAGCTTGATGTGCAGCTATATATATATATATATACTATTATAAATGGTAATATTTCACAATATTACTGTCTTTTTACTCTAATTTTGATTGAATAAATGCAACCTTGGTGAGCATAAGATTCAAAACGTTAAAAAAATGCAAATACTATTAATACTGAATTAAATGACACAATATTTATACAATTAGTGTGCACTATCCATTGACTGCGGGCTGTAGGAATTACATTACTGTTGTGAATTCGGTTCCCTGCTAATGCCAATAATCTCAAAACGGCCAAATATTGGACAAGATTATCTCTTAAGATTAGACCTATTACACCATAAATCACTTTATAACATCCATTACCAATGCTCAGACATATCATCCATCAAAACTACCATCAACACCAGCATATTCTCCATTCCTGCGCCTCCATTCTTCTTCCCCGCTGTTTTCGTTTGAGTCACGCCCTGCCGCTGCTTTCTCTTTTCATATCCTGCCCTCCTTCTTTCAGCTCTGTTGTTTTGCCCTTTCATGCCTCCATCATTTGATCCGCTCTCTGGTCTGTCCCCTCATGGCTGTGTGTTGTGCGTGGTGTGAAAGGCTGCTGTTATCAGAGGCTGGCTGGATTAGCATCAGCAGTGCTGGGACGTCTCGCTCTTATCAGCAGAGAGAGCCGCTTCCTTCAGCGCACACGTCTGTTTCCTCCTCCCGCTAATTACACTCTTATCGCCCCGCTCCAACACTCGCCCATCAGGGTGGGGCCGTTTTGGAATCAAACAACTTCTTCTCGCCATGAAGTCCTCTCTGTTTCTCCTTTTATCGTTCTGTGTGTCTTTTCTGCTCAGACTCTTTGCCAGTTCATCCTTACTCCAAAATAATGTTGTTATGAGTCGCTATATCTTAAGTTTTCTGTTTGATTGGCCTGACCTAATCCTTACTGGGAAATCCATGCAGGTCGGATCATAAATAATGTTCTTGTGTGCGTTTGATTTATTGATGATTGAAGCATGTGACCTAATCCCTCCTTTCCTCTCCTTTTGCCACTCCCAGATAAAATCTCAGCCCTTCAGAATCAAGCAGGTACAAATATTGAAACCCTTCAGTTTTCTCGTGTTTTACTGTTATTTACAGGACTCCTGCTCGTTTTGGCTTGCTTCACTTCGAACCAGAAAAAAATGAACAGCCAGTTCTGTCATTGTGAAATTTCTGTTCAAATACACGGTCCAAATTTATGTGAAAAAGCGAACATCACATGCTGTCCAGATCCAGAAAGGACTAAAAAGAACCATAAAATATACAGCACACAGGTTTGCATAGAAGTTAAGTCCTCTGAAGCCATTATGGTGATTTATGTAAAGAAAATGTAGTGTTGTTCACTGAAAATTTCTCAAATATTATTCTCCATTATATACATTTAAACTGGTATGTCAAGTTAAAATTTGACGTCAACTTAAAACTAAATGCAAATGAGTTTTTAGAGAACAGGCTGAATTATCATTGAGTGTAGTGAATATTTATTCACAGGCTCCTCCTGATTGGCTGCTTCTATTTCAGTGTTCTGCAGTTCCACCCAAAATAGTTTTCAATGCACTAATTTACTTTTATTTCTTGTATTTCTTCTTAGTAAACATGCCTTCTGATGATGAGTAGGACAAATATTTTAGGTGAAAACAATTGGTGTCAAGCTATATTGAGAATCCACAGCATTCATTTGTGAACAAAGAATCATGGTCATGGTCATGGGCATTTAAAAAAATAAAAAAATCTTTAGCTGCTTATCACAGTAGATGTTTCCCAAGCAGGCTTCCCCAGATATAGATAAATGGCCCAGTCATCATCATATGAAAACATGCTTGTAAAATTTTGATTTATTTATTTCATTTATGGTGTTAACTAGGGCCTCAAATGATTGAAGGAGCAATTTCATAAGAATTCAAATGAAATATAATCCATGTATTGTTCCTTCATCCATAACTGCTCAAGAGTTCCTCACTCTGTGATGACATTGGATCACTGCTTTGGCTTTTCTTGAGTTGCACTGCTTTTGCATTGCATGGCTTTGACCGTGCCTCATGCCTTGTTATCCCAAAATGTATTATGAATTAATATTGAATAAAAATTGTGTGTGTGTGTGTAGGGCTCTGCTTCTGTGGTTTCTAGTGGAGCTCAGGTCCTCCTCAGTTCTCTTAGCATTGATGGAGTGTGCGAGAAGCTCAGACAGATCCAGGGCCTGGACTCCAGCTTGCTGGAACAGTACATCGGCACAATCAAAAAGGTATGTTCTGGAAGAGTGTGCTAAAAGGTGCACAGAAAAGTATGCAGTCGGTTTAAAGGTTTGGCATGTGATTTTATTGTGCACATAATAGGCACTTTCACCAACACAGTACACATTGTTGTTCCATTGTTTCTTTAAAACATTAGAGGTGCAAATCTTTAATGTAAATATACACTATTGATATAAAGTTTGGTGTCAAATAAATTCTGTTCTTTTGCTCTTTCTGTTCATCAAAGAATCCTTAAAAATAATTATATTCATTATTTTTAACAAAACTATTAAGCGGCACAACTGCTACTGCTTACAAAGACTGCATTTATTTGATTAGAAATACAGGACATTGGTAAGATTGTGAAATATTATTACAATTTAAAATAACTGTTTGATTGATTCTTCAGAAATCAGTCTAATATGCTGATTTCGTGCTCAAGAAACATTTCTTATCAATGTTAAAGACAGTTGTGCTGCTTAATACTTTTATGGGAAATGCGATTTTGCAAGATTCTTTTATAAATAAAACTGTCAAAAAAGCATTTATTTGAAATAGATTTTTGTTTTAATAATTTAAAAGTCTTCACTGTCATGTTTTATCAATTTAATGCATCTTTGCTGAATAAAACTATTAATTTATTTTACCCTATTAAGCCCTAACACTACTCAAGTAAAAGTATTTACTCAAGTAAAATTGAAAATAAGGACTTAATTTTGATGATACTTAAATATTAAAGGTAAAATTTCTGATTGGTTAAACATTTATTTGTTCTAGCAAGCATTGGTCGGTAATCAGCACTAAAATACAGTGTAATTTAGTTGCACGTACATTCGAGCTTCGACGATATCTGTTTTTGGCTCGTTTTGACCGAATCAGTGAGTTGTTCAATCAAGAACAGCTGCAATTCAGTGATTCACTCATGAATTGGACTGATCCAGTGTTATTTGTGAACCAATTCAGCAGGTTCTTTGGAATTGGAAAGAATCGCACATCGCTCTTGCGTCTCAGATAGGGTGGATATTTCTTCAGTTCAAAGTAACAAGGACGATATTGTTTTTAAGGAATGCAGTGGAGTAAAAAGTGCAATATTTGCTATGGAAAGTAGTGAAGTAAATGGAAATGTTTCCCAAAATAAAAATGATAAAGTACAGACACGTTAGAAATGTTCTTAAAGGGATAGTTCAACCAGAAAAGGAAAATTCTGTCAGCATTTATTCACCCTCAAGTTGTTCCAAACAATGAATTTAATTTCATTTGCCAGACAGTTAATGGTAGCCCTTGGCTTCCATAGTATGGAAAAAAATACTTGGGAAGTCAATAGCCGCGTTTCCACTGCCAGGCCACGGTCG